>NC_086321.1:33658641-33979891 GCF_036172605.1 Pelobates fuscus | reverse complement strand
CCAGGGATGCTGTTTATAGGAGGATATAATGATATATTAATATACTGAGTGCCAGTGATGCTGTATATAGGATATAATGATATATTAATATACTGAGTGTCAGTGATGCTGTATATAGGATATAATGATATATTAATATACTGAGTGCCAGGGATGCTGTTTATAGGAGGATATAATGATATATTAATATAGTGAGTGCCAGTGATGCTGTATATAGGATATAATGATATATTAATATACTGAGTGCCAGGGATGCTGTTTATAGGAGGATATAATGATATATTAATATACTGAGTGCCAGTGATGCTGTATATAGGATATAATGATATATTAATATACTGAGTGTCAGTGATGCTGTATATAGGATATAATGATATATTAATATACTGAGTGCCAGGGATGCTGTTTATAGGAGGATATAATGATATATTAATATACTGAGTGCCAGGGATGCTGTTTATAGGAGGATATAATGATATATTAATATACTGAGTGTCAGTGATGCTGTATATAGGATATAATGATATATTAATATACTGAGTGTCAGGGATGCTGTATATAGGATATAATGATATATTAATATACTGAGTGTCAGTGATGCTGTATATAGGATATAATGATATATTAATATACTGAGTGTCAGTGATGCTGTATATAGGATATAATGATATATTAATATACTGAGTGTCAGTGATGCTGTTTATAGGAGGATATAATGATATATTAATATATTGAGTGCCAGTGATGCTGTATATAGGAGGATATAATGCTATAGTAATATACGGGGTGCCGGGGAGGACACATGGCGTATCCGGTTCTTACATAGGAAGGTCCCGGTGAGCTGACCCCTGGAACGCTCACATCTGTCAATCCGATCTCCACACACCGGCAAACCACAACACTGCCTGTGCTAGAGGTCACGCCAGGACCCCAATCATTCAGCAACAGCGGCGGCTGCCCCAGCGATGCCTGCGCTCGCCCACTCTAGATTTATCCCCTCACACAGCCAGCACCGCCATCTTAGAAATCGCACGGTAATGTCCAACAGCCTGCCAGGCTCAATGGCACGTCTCTGCGAATATAAACGCTGGCTTCAGGTCGGTTTTCATCTAAATTCGAAACAGGCAAATATAAGGGGAGCTATAAGCTAGACGGAGTGTGTGGTGGGGGGGGCCTACTTCCTACGCATGCGCAGTGTGCGGCTCGAGCCACCACGCTGCAAGGGTAGTCAGGAACGTGAAAGCGATTTCGTCTCAGTGGTTTAGCCCAGGTCGTCACCCCAGTCAGGTGCACACTTTGAAAGAGTTCTAAACGCGAGAGACGTAAACCGCATTCAGAGAAATGACTGCTGTTCGCGGCGGAGACAAGTGTGACAAGTTACCTGTTGTTTATGTCGACTGGTTGTTTAGAGCTCTAAGAGTTGTGCAGATGGAAACAATGAATCACGTGATTGACCTTGAACTGATGGCAGGTCATTCCAAGTGCATTGTGTTGCAGAATATGCTGTTACATTTATTATTATTATTATTATTATTATTATTATTATTATTTTTTTTTAGCAATAAAATATTTCCTCAGGCTCATTGTAATCTAAATAATAAATAATAATAAAAAAATATATAATATTTAGGATACTACATTAAATTAATATATTTAGGATACTACATTATATTAATATATTTAGGGTAACATTTTATATTAATAAAACGTCTAATAATGGAGAAAATTAGGGTAGCCAGGTTTAATAACAAAAATGGGAGTTTGGGAAGAACTGATAAATCAATTTAAATTTTTTTGGTTAAAATAACTGCATCGTAAAGGTTCTCCAATTCCACCTAAGGTATTGGCAATTATTTTGCCTTTTTAAAAAAAAAAAAAAAAGATGTATTACAGATTTATGTATAAAGAAAGTTTTTGCGATCTTTTTTTTAACCATACAAATTACTGAAATGAAGTGTTGATTGTGACTGTGCCAATGTTCGCATCCTATGGTATACATTTTTTTTTTTTTTTTTTTTTAGGACAGATATTTGTATGCAGAATTGTTTGGTGCTTTTTGACAGGAAATGAAATGATGTTACTTGTAATAACGTAAACTCAATGACCCATTCCTAAATATAACATCATTTATCAAAGCACTTTTAGTAGATAGCACACTGTGCTGCTATAGTAAATAATATTACTCACAGTCTGATAAAATATGATATAAATGTTCCAATGAAAGTGTACCCACTGAAACTGCAGTAGAACCAATTTTGGGGCCCCAATCTATGATAGGATTTACACTGGTGTAAATAGTTACATATGACTGCAAATACAGTTAGTATGTATGTAAAAATAACTCGGCAAAGATTGTTTTCTTTTTTTGGGGGGTGTTATAAATAAAGTGTGAATATTAGTTGAAAATAGTTTTATTTTTTTGGGGTGCCTGGGGAAAGGTCCATAAATCTACTAAACTAAGAAGAATGAATAATGTACACATTTCAAGCCAAAACTGCTGTGTTGGAAAAAGAGAGGACAGCACAATTTAGAGTATATTATATTGTGTAGGAAATGAGCAGAAGTTTATGGCTTCATTTTTGCATGATCCGTGGTATTTAGAGTCATTCACCTTTTCTGTGATTAAAAAAAAACTTAACATTAAAGCTATACAAAATGCAGCCTTTATCTTCACTGCCAAAGAACCTGCTGTATCCATCACCTGTGCCATAGCAACCATGGCTCACAATGCATAGCAACAGTGCTACATTGTAATGGTGAGTGAAATTGAGACAGTTTTGAGGCAAGTCGCGGACAGTCAGACCCACAGATATGACATGGAAATGTCTGCAAAAACTGTGAGGACTATACTAACAATTATACATCACATGTAAAGCCTGTGCCACATCTGTGCGGACTTAATTAAGCATAAGCACATTTTAATTTAAAAGAATGCATCGTAGTACAGACTCAGTGGATGTATTTCTAACTTGAATTATTTCCAAACTCAGTAATAATTTGCCATAAAAAGTTGTTTCTTTGCGAAGTAGGTACTGTAGATATTAGCAACTACAAGTTACCAACAAATTTCTCGTCTCTAGATCTTTTTAATGGCCTAATTCTTGAAATGTTTACTCAACATGTAGAGAATATACCACTGTCAAAATTGGAAAAAGAAATATGCATGGAACAATAAGTTACCATAGTAACTACAACCTGGATAAAGTTAATACTTTCAATGCTTCAACATAAAACAGCACAGTAAGCTGACCTTCACTGCGACATTGTAAGGCACAGATACATATATATATATATATATATATATTTTTTTTTTTTTTTTAAAGCATGAGGTTCTCTGGACTCCAATGTACTTGGTTGAGTACTAACAAGTGGCTTCTTCTCCATCCTTTATTAATTTCTTTTTTTCTTATACTTGCACTATTAATACTTAATTTGTTTTCCTATGCATATCTATCTAGATCCCCCCTTACTGTTTTTTTTCATAACACATATTGTTGGAAAATAGCTTAATTGTTACCTTGAATCCAGTGCCGAGTCAAGTTCCCCTCAATGATTTTCACTAAATCTTTATCTTCACGGTGCATTATCCTAGTCCTATTCTACATCCTATTCTAAAAGCAGAAGTGGTCATAAAGGTTGGAGTAACCCTTTAATTAGCAAAACTGAAGTTGTCTTACTCTTCCGGGATACAATGGATAATTTTATTTCATGTTAAAATAGAATTTGATATCCTTTTCCAAGATAAAATTGTACGACTTTCAATAGAACTCAAGTAATTGATCTTTACCACTGTACTGGCATCCAATATTTTGCCTTTGTGCTGTTTTTAGTGGGTCACTTTGTGTTGGCACATGCAGGGCTGTCTTTAACGCGGGGCAAACGGGGCAGCTGCCCCGGGCCCTTTTACTTCTAAGGGACCCAAGGCAGCTGCCCCGTGGGCCCCACTGCCCTCAACAACTTTCTCCCCACCCCTACCAATGGGTCCCAGGTGCATACTGGGGACGCACATTAAGGAGGCCCAGCGGGTGGCCCATGCACTAATGGCCACCCAGTGGGCATTTGTAAGTAAGGGCCCAGTTGCGTGCTGTGGCCCTTTAACAGCACGACCAGGCCCCTTTGCTTTTTGGCAGCATGGAAGGAACTCCTGCATGAAAAATACAAGGTTTTATTTTCAATCAGATGTGACAGCACAGAATGTTTACTTTAGAAAATTTTCCCTCCTGCTCTGTTAATTGAGCTTTAATCACATACAGGATGTTCTGAATAAACCAGACTCTGCAATAAAGGAAGTTTAAACATTCAATCTCTCTTTACAGGAAATGTTTAGATAGGCTATGAAGGTCACGTGTACGGTAGGTGTGGCTAGGGCTGCATAAACAAATGTATTTAAAAGAAAATTCAGCATTTATACTGCAGAAGCATGATCTATACACCAAAACTACTCCATTAATCTAAAGTTGCTTTTGCGGTTCCTTAAGGTTTAGATAGATTTTTCCTCCAAAAGCAATTTTATGAGATACAGAGAAAGGGACAGCGCTAAGATCACTTACTAGAAAAACAATAATAATATTGGGAGGCAGCTAACCCCAAAAGTAGTGATCCCTCTTCCTCACTAATGGAAACAGAATACAAAGTAAAAACAATAGAAGGGGTAGCGCCACAGAATAAATGTCGACTAGGGTACAGTAAAAAGCAACTTAAAATAGTAAAGATGTATATACACAAAATGTCCAAATAATAAAGCCCTTTGGACTTATTTAACCTCTGGGCTTTATTATTTGGACATTTTGTGTACATATATCTTTACTATACCTTATCTTTGATAACTCCCCAAAAGAAAAAGTCCATAAGGGTAACTTCTGGTGACCGTGGTGGCCATTCAATCTGGCTTCGTCTACTTATCCAGCTACTGAATCATTTTTTTTTCATCAAGAAAATTACACACCGCTACAGCATAGTGAGGAGGGGGCTTCATCCAGTCATTTTTATGCTCCAAATGCAATTGGGGTATGACATTTTCTGGGGGCTCTATTTTTTTTAAAAATTGTTGTGGGGTTCTAAGTAAATGCCAGTGCTCCTAACAATTTCTGAAAAAAATAAACATTATCCGAAAATAGAATAGAAGCAATCTACCTACTTATGCACACCCTGTGTAGTGTGAAATGTGGATACATTAATGTATACATTTAGATTTAAACACCTTTTATAACTATTGCAAAATAATATAAATCCTATATTGGGTATACAAATGTTTATACATTTATATCAACTCTAGAGATATTTTTTTTATACAAGATAAGATCCTCATCACCACAATTCCAAAACGAGTATGTAAATAGTATAACAATGGCAGAATAGAAGATTATTATACATATCACCATCCCATGAACACCTGTGAAGGGAAATCTATATGAGTTTCTATCAAGAGTGGTTAAAATCCAGAATAACTAAAAAAAAAAAAAACTTACATTAATAGGGAGTTGTTATATATAAAAAGGGATACAAGTCCACTATAGGACTGAAATGTTAAACGTGTTGCTGTGATACTGAATCTGCTTCAATAAAGCTAGTTATATTCACCTGAAATTCGTCATGTGAGTGTTCTCTTATTCTCTTGGTTTTTATAACTTCTTTAAGTTCATGACATGGCGATAGCCATTAATCCATGCCTATTAGACTTGGCATAGATATGAGGCAACTTCCTGCCATTTGATTCACAGATCAAGTGAGACAAAGTAACCAATAGACACGAAAAGAAGAGGAGCATTAAGAAATCGGGAATTCAGACGATCACCTGGTTGACACAAATTCGGACTAAATGCAGTTCTTAGCAAAACAAATCTCCAAGTATGTAATATGTAATACTATTTAGATACTTGCAATTGAGATTATTTGATTTGGAAATATGCTGATGAGAATATATTGTGTATGATTTTTTTCTTTGATATTTGTAAACTGTTTGTTGTCCTGTGTATCCCTTGACTTGTTTTTTATCTTTTACTTGGGAATTAAATTGTAGTAAACTTCTGTGTATAAAGAAAAGACAATGATTTATTTTTTTGTATTTAGCTATTTATATAGATATGTTGTAGGTTTAGAATGTCCCTACTGATATTCATGGGATGGAGGATACAGTGATTACCTTAATTTACTTTTATAATATTCTTAATGTAGTTGAAAATGGAATTACTTGTCTTGGGAATATGATGATCTCTTACTATATATATTTGTGTAACTTTTTATATATGTAGCACTCACATTTTTCCTGAGCACCACTGGAACTCTTGAACTTTAACACCTGACTGTCAGAGGGCATTCTACATCTCACATACAGTAATAAAGAGTTAGATAGCCCTCCCATGACATGCAGGAACAGCCTTCATCCGATTTACAGCTGATTTAAACTTGTGGATTACCTTAAAGGACCCCAACATTTCAGTTCACCAACCAGTACCCATCAGCCATTAATGTGAAGCCTAAGGGTGGGTCTGCAGATGGTTTGGGGAGGGTGCTGGGCCTGGTTAGACAGATTTTGGTGTGCTTAGTCAGCCACTGTATTACTTGCCCCACCTTTATCTGACATTATTCTTTAATACACGTTCATACTGTTTTACTGTTACTGCTGTGTATGGTAGTTTATATGTATAATGTGTGTATTTATTATGTTCCTGCCTGGGACACACATCCAGGGCCTGGATGCTCAGTCAGGTGGAGTTACTGCCAATTGTATGTACCCCAACTCCTATGTAGTGGAGTCTCAGGATCCCCTTCTAAAGCAGGAAGAGGTAACTGAGGATGATGGTTACTGGGGTGCTACCCCATGGGGCAAACGTCTGTTACATATAATGCTGATTTTATAAAAAATGTTTTATGTATATCTACATTTCAATCTCTGGACACAGGTGTGAGTTTGTGGGTAACAGTGCAGTTGAGACATATGGTTTGGCTGATTACAAGTGTGCTGTTATTATATGTGCCTGTATGATAGCACCCATCTTTTAGTATGATTTGCCTACATTTTTATATATTACTATTGAATAAATAAATGCTACACTATGGGAGTGCCTCTTGCTGCACTTTGATCAAGACATGTGTACTACTAATGGATGTCCTTCAGTGAATTGAGCTGCACAAGACTTCCTAGCACCTTATTTATTGGAAACGTTTGATACAGGACAATTATACCTGCACAGTAGCATCTCTATATTTTGTCACTTTCTATTTAGTTTGACTTTGATAACAAGTATATGTTTTTTGTTTTTTTATTTAAATTAAAGTTACAAATAAAATTGCTTTTATTGGCAGGTTGTTCTAAGCAGGGGCTAATCCAGGGGGGACCAACAGTGCCCGCCTCAACTGAATTAGCAGATGATGCGCTCAGTCTTCTGTGGCTGTAGATATCACTAGGTATGACTAGAAATACAAGTGAGTTGGGTGTATGACTGGGGAGGGCAAGAAGTTGGAGATATGACAAGGTAGAGAACAGAGCTGTAGATATAGATGGATAAAGACAAGAGCTGGAGGTATTACTAAAACTAGAAGGTAGCTGTATGTTTGACTGGGGAAAGAAGAGAGCAGTAGGTATGGTTGGGAAGGCATGGAGTTACAAGGTGTGACTGGGAGGCCATGGAGTTGGAGATGTGGCTAGCATAAAGAAGAGAGCTAGAGGTATGGTTGGGGAAAGAAGAGGTCTGGAGGTATTATCGATAATAAACTTGAGCTGTAGGTATGGCTGGAGAAAAAAAACAAAGTTGGAGGTATGGCTGGTAAGAGAACTGAGCTGGAGGTATGGCTGTTAAGAGAACTGAGCTGGCCGTTGAGGGAAGGGAGGACTGTTATGTATATATATATATGATATATTTGGAGAGGAGAAGTTTAGGTGAGACAATACAGTGGCAAGAACACGTGGAAATGACGTAAGAAGAGAAAGCGACAGGATGAGGCATAGGGGAATCACAAACTGAACAGCTCTGCATATACAGACACTCCACTCAATTTCACACATGCTGACATCCCTGCATTTAAATCCGTATACACAAAAAAAAAACATAGACAGCTCTATATGCCATACACTGACATTCCAAACAAATTCACCTGCTCATTTACACGTAAACACACAGTGCCAATCCACACAGATACTCATTGGCAAACAGTGACTCTTCATACAATACACCTCTATGTTCTCTGTACAATTTGTGAGATTTATTGTTTGATTCTGTTTGCACTCATAAATAAATAATATTACATTATAGATTCCCACAGTTCTGGATCTACCCCTGATTATAAACTACAAATATGCGTATATCAGAGGGGGTCAAATATTATCAGCAACCATCTGTCTTGTGTTCCAATGGCATGCTGTGTTTGGTAATCCACGTTTATCATTTAAAAATGCTAATTAATCATTAGAACCGTTTTGCAATTATGTTAGCAAGACTGAAAAATGTTGTGCTGATTAAAGAAGCAATAAAACTGGCCTTCTTTAGACTATTTGAGTATCTTGAGCATCAGAAATTAATGGTTTGATTACAGGTTCAAGATGGTCAGAAACAAAGAGCTTTCTTCTGAAACTCGTTAGTAATGTTTCTTGTTCTGAGAAATTAAGGGTTATTCCATGCTTGAAATTGCCAAGAAACTGAAGATATTATACAATGGTGTGTACTACTACCTTTGCAGAACAGCACACCCTGGCTCTAGCCAGAATAGAAAGAGGAGTGGAAGGCCCCGGTGTCCAAATGAGCAAGAGGACAAATACATTATAGTGTCTAGTTTGAGAAACAAACAACTCACAGGTCCTGAGCTGGAAGCTTTATTAAATAGTGCCCACAAAACACCAGTCTTAATGAAACAAGCAACTCTGTGATGCTGGCTATCTAGGGAGAGTTGCAAAGAAAAAGCCATGTCTCAGTCTCAGTCAAGAAAATGTTAAGATGGGCAAAAGAGCACACACACCAGACAGAGGAAGATTAGAAAAAAAGTGTTATGAACAAACAAATCTAAGTTTGAGGTGTTCACAAAGAACGTGTGTATCAAACAGACCAAATGAAAAGATACTTGGGGAGTGCCTGACGCCATATGTTAAGCATGGTGGAGGCAATGTGATGTTCTGGGGGAGCTTTGGTGGTGGCAGTGGGAGATTTATACAGGTGGAACCTTGAAAAAGAAAGGCAATCACTCCATTTGGCAACGCCATGCCATACCCTGTGGATGGCTCTTGATTGAAGCAAATTTCCTCCCACAACAGGACAATGACCCAAAGCACAGCGCCAAACTAGACAAAAACTATTTAGGCAAGTAGTAATCATCTGGTATTCTGTCTATAATGGAATGGCCAGTTTAGTCACCAGATCTCAACTCTATTGAGCTGTTGTAGGAGCAGCTTGACCGTATACGGTACGTAAGAAGTGCCCATTAAGACAATAACATTTGTGTGAGGTGCTTCTACAAACATGGGGTGAAATTTCTTCAAATGACCTAAAAAAAGGACAAGTAGAATACCAACGGTCTGCAAGGCTGGAATAGCTGCACAATGAGTGTTATTTGATGAAAGCAAAGTTTGAAGGACACTATCATTATTTCACTTAAAATTCATTATTCTAACCTTGTTGATAACTATATTTCCTATTCGAACTCATTTCATTTATGTTTTTATAGAAAATAAATCCATTTCTGAGTGACTCCAAACCTTTGAACAGCAGTGTATGTATATATGCATAAATGTATAAATATAAATATATATATCCCTTATAAGAGCATACTTGGAGGAATTTAAAATTGCAAAACTGCTGCTTTATTATGCACTGATTAGCAAGTCCATGTCATTATTTCAGTCCAAGCGATATATTTAATTTTTTTTTTAATTAAATGAAAAGTATATTTTCAACCTTTTCTTCTTCTTCTTCTTCTTATTATTATTATTGTTTTTAAAAAACAGTATGCTGTAAAGTGGATGAATTACCATGCAGGGTGAAGACTGTTAAATGTACAATTAAACTAATTGGGAAAAAAGAAAGTAGAGCCCTATATTTTATTCTAAAATCTAATATGTGTAGCACTTTTCTGATTTTGATATTGTAGGTTATAGCCTCGGAGGGCTGCTAGGATAAAATAAGGAGAAATGGCTGATATACATAGGCGTGCGCACGGGGTGTGCCGGGTGTGCCTGGGCACACCCTAATCCCCGTGGCACGCCTATGTATTGAGTCCTGCAGGAACAGCGTTCCTGCACTTTTATTTGAGCAGGAACGCTGTTCCTGCAGGCACTCAGCTCCCCATTCCTCCCCCTATGTTCCCCCTGTCATGGGGGGGCAGGTGGTGAAGGACCCCCACCCCCCGGTCAAGCGCCGGTCTCCACTCAGCCGTGGCGAGGGAGCTGTGTGCTCTCTGCTTCCTCTCGCCGCGCGCTGTTTGCTGATGCTGGGAGCCGGAATATGACGTCATATTCCGGCTCCCAGCTACAGCAGACAGCCCACGCGGCGAGAGGAAGCAGAGAGCACACAGCTCCCTCGCCGCGGCTGAGTGGAGACCGGCGCCTGACCGACCCACTGGACCCCAGGGACAAGTCCACCAGCACTCCAGGTAGGGGGGCTGGGTGGACATATTTTAATTAAAAAATAATAATTTGTGTGTATGTGTCTGTGAGTGATTGTATCTGTGAATGTATGTATGTGTGTGTGTGTCTGTGTGTATGTGTCTGTGAGTGATTGTGTCTGTGAATGTATGTATGTGTGTGTATGTGTCTGTGAGTGATTGTGTCTGTGAATGTATGTATGTGTGTGTGTGTCTGTGTGTGTGTGTCTGTGAATGTATGTGTGTGTGTCTGTGAGTGTGTCTGTGAATGTGTGTATGTGTGTCTGTAAGTGTGTCTGTGAATGTAGGTGTGTGTGTCTGAGAGTGTGTGTGTCTGTGAGTGTGTGTGTGTATGGGTGTGTGTCTGTAGGTGTGTGGGTGTCTGTGAATGTATGTGTGTGCACGCGTATATATGTGTGTGTCTGTGTATATGTCAGTCTGTGTGTGCACGCATATATATATATATATATATATATATATATATATATATATATATATACACAAACACACACACGTGTATATTATTTTTTATGGGAGGTGGAAAAAGAGTTCCCACACTTTATTCCCCAGGACTTCACCGGAGATCTCCGGATCTCCCCTGTCGGCTCACGCAGAGTCGGCGCTATCTGAGTGCCGGCTCTGCTCTAAGCCTCCATGGGCTGGAGGGGAGATCAAAGATCTACCTCACCAGCCCACAGCAACATGGAGGGAGGCAGTAGAGGACCCGGGGAGCTCTAGACAGCAGCTCCGCCAGGTTCCTCTCACGAGATCTGAGCTATGCCACGGCAACACTCAGATCTCGCGAGAGTTAACTCTAGCCCCGCAGGCTAGAGTTCACTCTCCACTGGACCACCAGGGATGGCACATGGCAGCAAGGATCCCCCCTCCCTATATAAGGTAGGGAGGGGGGATATTTACTAATCTGCCCCCACCTCCACAATCCCTCCAAACATACAGCCCGCACGCTCACACACACAGTACACTAACCGCACCCTCACAAACACACACAGCACCTTTACAAGCACACAACACCCTCACACCCTCACACACAGCACAATATCCACACACATCACACAAACGGCACCATCACACGCACACGCACACATCACACAAACAGCACCCTCACACACACAGCACCCTCACACAGCACAGTAACAGGACCCTAACAAACACACTACCAGCACCCTCACAGAGCACACGAGCAGCACACACATACACAGCAGTGTATGTGTGTGTGTGTGTGTATATATATATATATATATATATATATATATATATATATATATATGTGTATATATATATATATATATTACATATATACACATGCGCCGTGTGTTTGTGTTTTAGGGTGCACACCCTAATGCAATAGGCTGCGCACGCCTATGCTGATATATGGAATAGTATTTGGTTGATTTTTCAGGGGAAAGGGCAATTTTGAGACAAGCATGAGTCTTAAATCTGAATTATTGTGCACCCCCGATCATATGAGTGAATATGAATCCTTGATTATTCGTGCATTTGTCATATTCATTCATTATAATATATTTACATATTAACTTGCAACAATGATACCTCTCTGAATAATATGGGTTGGCTTTCATATCTGTGTTGAAGACAGCTTAGGAACAGCCGGATATTGTACAATGTAAAGCTACACTACATGTTAATCTAGTTATCATTGCCTTATAAATGGTCCATGAAGATGGGAGTGTAACTTATCATTTCAAGTTTAAAATACTCTATGATGTTTTGCGATGTATGTGTAAAATAAAAACGGTAAAAATTATTATTTACATATGGAACGCAGTTATTTGATCTGAATAGCATTTTTATTTTTCCTTATTTTTATGTTGTTTTGATCAAACACCATATGTAAAAAAAAATGTTTTGCAAATATCTTGAAGGGTCTTTTCATGCACCCAGCCTTTGATCTTGCGCTTTGATGCAGGGTCTGCTCATCTTGAGACCTATCGTAATTTGCATTTGAATGACTTTTTATATGAGACTATTACCTCAAGAGGAAACCTAAACCACAAAAAAATTATATCTTGAAACCTTGGATATATTATTTGTCAGTTCTAAAATGCAAAACAACAAAACTAGAATTACGGACTTTAAAAAATCCCATACTTTTGTATTGCCTTGTCCACAGAAAGAGACATTTCCCAGTAATACCAGCTCTGTAATTTTATTTTGTATGGACTTGCGCCTGCGTTTTGGTTTCTTCTAGTTCTGAGCTATAATTTGACCCATCAAAAGTAATATCTACGTCTTCTATTTGGTACAAAATTACTTTGGTTATCTACAGCCGTACCTGTAGATGTAACCCATAACTTGGTCATTGTGTTGTGTTACCTTTGGAAAGGTGCCCTTTTCACTAGATTGCTAACAACTCTACAATTATCCTGCTTATAAAATAACCAATGATATGGATTTTAAAGTAATTCTAAAGAGATTTTACATAAATTTCTAATTTGTCCAACCTTCTAATTTCATGTGAGTAATTCCATTTTTAAAATCTCAATTTGAACCCACAACTACAGAATAGAATATCTACACTAAATGCAATTTATTTATTACAAATACCATCTTTTCCTGCTGCTTTATTGATTGAAAAAGACAACATTTATGGATCGTTATTCTCCCTTTGCAATCAGTATCCACGATCTGCCTTCATTCTTTGAGCTAGCATGGCAGTTAGAACATAAAATGTTTAAAATCACAGCACTAAAGAATGTTTTAATAATTAAAGACTGCTCCAAACCACAGTGCTCATATGTCAGTTTAAAAAAAAAAACTAAAAATACAAATGCCAGATTTGAAATATAAAAAATATTAAGCAAAAAATACAATTATATGAATGCTCAAAATGTAACAAGTACTGCACACAGTCTAAGCATTCCAATATTTCTAAAGTCGTTTAAAGATCAGAGGTAGGAACACGCAAGTAAAAATGAACAGTTTTTATTATGGTCACCATTTTTATAGCACAAACATATTGTGCAGCACTGTACAATTTTGTAAAAATGAAAACTGCAAATAAATCATGAACTACTTAATTCAAATGTACAGAAACTAGAAGTGTCTTGTTTGCAAACAATCTAAGATTCAAGTGCCCAAAATGTTTTTTTTTTTAAAAAAAAACTACAACTCCTATGATACTTTGCCAATCGATAGACTGAAAAAACACCATAGGGGCATCATTGGAGATCTGTTCTATTCTCCTTGTTAGTCAATTATTTGACCCAGACTCTGGGGCAAAGAATTATTTGACAGGTGGGATAAATACCTACTTTTAAATAGGCTTTTCTTGAATCTACAGGCATGGGAAAATTAAAGAACACCCTATTTGAATTGTATAGTTTTTTTTTTATATCAGGACATAACAATTATCTGTTCCTTAGCAGGTCTTAAAATTATGTAAATACAACCTCAGATGCACAACAACACATGACATATTACACCATGTCATGATTTGTTTAACAAAAATGAAGCCAAAATGAAGAAGCCATTTGTTAAAAACTAAGTACACCCTTACTGCTTCCATAGGAATTAAGAGGGTAAGTAGCAGACAGGTGCTGCTTGTTGAATGCCCTTGATTAATTGATCATTAGCAAATGTGACCATCTCTATAAAAGCTTAAGTTTTAGCAGTTTTCTGGTCTGGAGCATTCAGGTGCATGTTAACACAATGCCATGACATGTGCACAGTCGTCCTTGTCGGCATATGCACAAAACCCCCCACCACATACTTAGTTATAATAATGACACTGACACCTGGGTTTTGGCAAAAATAATATCACAGCTTTTATTTATTAATTAACATAGAATTATAAAGGTCATTGTCACACAACAGGCCCACGTTGGCCTGCACAGTTTACCACATTATTTTACAATTTAACCCCTTGACAATGACCCACCCCAACGTAACATCATAACATAATACACCAACATTGTAACACATTAGCTTAACCTGAAACATGACCATTGCCACCGAAGGGCATCAACCATTGCCACCAAGGGCACCATCCATTGCCACCAAAGGGCACCACCAGTGTAGGGGCATACCGAGACACCCCTACACACCCTGGTTCGGAGCTACCTACGAGCTCGAACCTACCAAACCAGTCCAAAGGCCTACCTATTAGCCCTGAACTCCAAACTGTCCCCCCTCTCACTCTTTTCTCCCCCCAACTTTACTCTCCATCCCCCGCCACAGCTCAGAGCTCGACTCCTCGAGTTCCTGAGCGACACCCCCCCCCCCGGGAAAAGATTGCCCGCTGGAGGCCCTCCTGGAAACCTAGCAGGAGAAAATCTAAGCCCACGTCTGAGAGGTGAACCCCATCCCGCCTGAAATAGCCTGGCAGCATATCCTCCAACTCTCTGTGCCTAATTACAACCCCCCCCACTCGCCTCACATATGCCGCCATGATTTTGTTGACCTTACCCTTAATTTTCGCCACCGCGGAGGGGTTCCGCGCGTGCCGCCAATAAAACCTCGGAACCATTTCCGACCACACCACTATAACCCCTGGCACTAACTCCTGCAACTTGTCTACATCCCTCTTCATACTTTCGAGCAAAACCTTCTGCGGCAATGACCCCACATCATTGCCTCCTGCATGCAGTACCACAATGTCCGGGACCTGGCCCAACAAAATTTTACGAAATACCTCCCCACAAATAGCATTCCAACCCCAACCCCGGTATCCAAACCACCGGAGCTGCACCACGGAGCTTGGAAAGCCCAGCTGTAGACCCCGATGTCGAACTGCAGCTCTCCGATGTGCCCAGTAAATATATGAGTGGCCAACCACCCATGCCGTCCAACCTGTAAAACATAAAAACACAATTCCAACCATGACACAACCTTAACATAACAAACCCCTCTGAACCACCCATAGGCCTCACACCAACTTGTCTGGCCTAACGTACGACCTGAACCGCAGGGACTCCCACCTGCCGATCCTCTTCAACCTATCATCACCCAACCCCAGCCTCGCCGCTTCCGTAGCCGCACCAATCCTGAAGGAATGGGTCCCAAACTGCCTTGGGTCCACTCCCAACTTGTCCAAAACCTTCCGCATCACCTTGAGGAACTGGAACTTTGACAGTGAAGAACCATCCTCGTGTCGAAAATATGAACCTCCGGCCGCCGCCCGGACTCCGTGGAAGGCCGTGGCGCACTTGACCGGGCACGTGCCCCCACCTGGGAGCTCCCGCAGCGTAGCCAAGGTCCCCTTCCCCATCATGTCCGTTTTGGACCGCCTCAAATTAATCACCACCTTGTCACTCCACACCTCCACATCCGCTGCCTGAAGCCCCCCCGCCCCTTGGCGGTTGCTGCTGACCAGCTCGCTGATCCGAAACGCCCCGAAAAAGGCGAAACTAAAAACCACAGAGAACAACTGAACTTCGTAACTCAAAAAACACACACCGGGCAAGGCCCCCACAATCCGTTGCAGCAACTCAAACGACACCGGCCTCCTGGAGTCCACCGACACTCTCCCCCTCCTTAGCCCTTTCAGCGCCTGCCTCACCAGAAAGTGTTTCGTGGCGTCCTCCCAACCATTGAATTTAAACAGGAAAGCTAGCGCCGCCAGCTTTCGCCCTATCACCGCTGCTGAAGACCCTTTGGTAACCGATCTACACACGAGCCACAACAGCGTGTCCAACCGGCCCTCCTGCGAGGGCTGGCCCCCCGACTGTTGCACCAATTCCTCCCATTCCCCCCACACCTTACTTTAAGCCGTCCATGTAGCGGGGGCCAGGGAGTCCCGTATCCGTCCACCAAGCATGATGTCCCGAGCCGCCACATCTCTTCCGGGCAAGACATCCCCTCCTCCTGAGCGCCCGGCGCCGCCTGCCGAAACCTCTCCCACTGCGAACGAGATAACGCATCGGCAATCACATTCAACAGACCGGGCACGTGCCGGGCCCTAAAAACAATATTAAAACGCATACACAACAATACGAAACGGCGGAGAAGCCGAACCACCGGGATAGAGGACGCTGACAGCCCATTCACTGCGTCCACCACTGCCATATTGTCCGAAAAGAAAACGACCTTCTTGTCCCTCAACTGCGGACCCCACAGTGACAGTGCTACGACTAGCGGGAATAACTCGAGGAACGCCAAGTTGCGGATCAGCGGGCTGACCCTCCACTCCGTAGGCCAAGTCCCCGCGCACCATTGCCCGGAGAAGTAGGCCCCAAACCCAACGCTACCTGAAGCGTCCGTGAAAAGCTCCAGTTCCTGAGACGAAGCCACCGGCTCCCGAAAAATTACCTTCCCATTAAACTCCCGCAAGAATTTACCCCAGACCCCTAGGTCGGCCTTCATGGCCGCCGAGACCCGGATAAGGTGGTGCGGGAACGCCACCCCCGCTGTCGCCCGGGCCAGGAACCTGTTAAATACCCTGCCGACTGGGATCACCCGACAGGCGAAGTTAAGCCGGCCTAGCAGCGACTGAAGCGCCCGGAGCGTGACCTTCTTCGCTCCTCGTACCTCCGCCACTGCCTGCCGCAGCGCCACCAACTTATCCTGCGGCAGCCTACACTCCCCTTTGATCGAGTCGATCTCCAAGCCCAAGAAGCTCAAGCACGTCGTAGGACCCACCGTTTTGTCACCCGCCAGAGGGACTCCAATAACATGCGCCACCCATTCCAGAGTCCTCAATCCCCTCCTGCACTCCTCCGAACCGGGAGGCCCGACGCACAGGAAGTCATCCAGGTAATGGACTACCATCCTAGTGCCCGCTTCCAACTTCACCACCCATTCCAGGAACGTGCTAAACTTCTCAAAGTATGCACACGATATCGTGCACCCCATGGGTAAACACAAGTCCACATAGTATGCCCCCTCAAAATGACAACCCAGCAGGTGATGGCACTGCGGATGGATTGGTAAAAGGTGAAAAGCCGCCTCAATGTCCGCCTTAGCCAACAACGCCCCCCGTCCCGCTCGCTGCACCAGACTCACCGCCTGATCGAACGAAGCGTACGAAACCGAACAGAGGGCCTTGTCGATGTCGTCGTTGACCGACGACCCCTTGGGGTAGGACAGGTGATGTATCAGGCGGTACTTGCCGGGCTCCTTCTTAGGAACCACCCCCAACGGTGAAACCCTCAGGTTAGGTAAGGGGGGCTCGCTGAACGGCCCCGCTACCCTGCCCAACTCCACCTCCTTAAGCAACTTTTCCCTAACCATCCCCGGAAATTCCCCGGCCGACTTCAGATTGCGAAGCCGCGGCACCCCGTCCCGGTCCCGAAACGGTATTACGAACCCCTTGGAAAACCCCTCTTCCAACAACCCAGCATCCGCCCTGTTAGCGTACTGCTTTAGCCAGGGCAGCATCGCGCCGACTTTCACTGGCGTTGCTCCCAGCGGCAGGGGACCCGGCCGAACCTCCGCCCGCTGCAGGGGCTGACTTCCCCTTCTTAAAGCATCTGTGGAGGCCGTGAGTTCCTCCGCACCCTGAGCACTCGTGCTTAAAGCGACAGGTGGCCCCCCACTTGCACTGCCCCTCGTTGAATGACCAACAGTAGCCCCGTTTCTGGTTGGCCGACACGGCGGTAGAAGCGCCCGTGCCGGCCTCGGACTGAAAGGGGGACGCTTTTTGCGCCATCATCAATTTTATCCAGAGCGGTAGGTCCATCTGGTCCCACCGCATCCCCGGATTAGCGGCCAGACGCTGCCGAAATTGCTCGTCGTACCGCCACCATGCTAGGCCCCCGTACGTCCTATATGCTTCCCAAACCCCGTCCAGGTAACAGAAGAGCTGCGAACAGCGCTCCGCCGCCTTCTCGCCCATCACGCTGGCCAAGATGCAAAAAGCTCTGAGCCAGTTCCCAAACGTTTTGGGAATCTTCCTGTACCTCCGTTTCTTTTCCTCCTCCTCCTTTTTTGCATCTTTTTTATCCTCCTCCTTGAGGTCAATGTATTCCTCAAGGGGGAGAAGCGAAAAGAGCTCCACAAATTCACCTTTCCAGATCCTCTCCTTCACCTCGGGCTTGAGGTGACAGCCTAAAGGACCCGCAAACGAAACGTGGACGTTCTGTCTAGCCACCTCCGGGACCCCCCCAAGCAAATTCTCACCCTCGGTCCCTACACTGGAAGCCTCCGCCGCGGGGGTCGCGCCCCCGCCTCCGTCTACACTGCCCCCGGCCCCGGGAACCCCCGCTGGACTAGACCCGAGGACCTTCCCTTGTGGAGCCCACACCTGACTACAATCCCCTTCCATCCTATTCCCCTCACCCCAGGAATCAATCAACTGTCTAATGCCCGCTAAAAGCTCCCCCGACTGCTGAAATGACAGTGCCTCACCTTCTGAACCCCTTGCCGCCGAAGGCCGTGGAGTTGTCATCCGGCTCTGTGCGACCTGCCCCAAGCGTTCAGCTGCTCCGGGCCGTGGGCCTGTGGCGCTGGGTCTCACCCGGTCCACGGGCGACCTTGACGACTCCTGTCCTGCTGCCCGGTCCGCCTCGCCCGCCGGCGACCGTCTGGAAGTCCTCGCTGCGTAGGGTCGCGCCCCCTTGGCGGGTGACCGTCTGCGAGACCTGCAAGGAGAAGAAGACATCTTGGGTAGGCTGGTCGTAGGAACCCTGCCCCGTCCTCCCTCCTCCTGGGACCAGTCACCCAACTCCCTTCTATTCGTCCGCCTTCGAGGGGTAAGAGCCTGCGCCGCAGTCCGCCCTCCCTCCGAGGAACTCCCACTCCTGGAACTAACGTCCCGCAGCGTCCGTCCCCCACGCCTGGCTGGGGGCAACCCACGCCGCCCCCGGGTGTGGACCTCCCCGCAGGGGCCCCTGCCGTCCGACTCTGATCCCCTCCGGTGGTCGCTCCGCGACCTGTGTCTCCTAGCTGCTTGTGCTCCGGCCCTGCGGGCCTGCCCTTTAGCGGGCGCCGATCTCCAGCGCTGTCCCTCGCTGGCGCTGCCGTCCGTCAAGTCTCCGCTTTCCCGACCAGCCTGACTACGCCCCCGGCCTAGTCGCACGGGAGACCCTGGCGAAGCGTTGCGCTCCTGCCCTCTGACTGGGGACCCCCCATGGCGTCTCGCAGCGCTGAATCTGTCCTGTTCCCTCCGAGCCCTAGCAGTCCCCTGCTTGCCACCTGCCACCCTACCGTCGCCAACCATGCCAGTACCGGGACCCACCCCCGGGGTAGCCCGCGGGCTAGTAACTGAGGGGGCAGTAGCGTTGGAGGGCGACTCACCCGGGCGATTCGCAACTGTGGCTCCTGCTCCTCCAGCAGCACTTCCAGCACTCCCGGAGCCTGCTGCCAAGCCTGCCGTACCGCTCCTCTTCCGTCCGCTGGCCTGCGCCTGCAATGGCCGCTTCCTCGAACTCATGGCAACATCAGAAACTTCTCCGTCCCTTCCTGTAAAAGAGGACACAAAAACCGAACGTTCGGCAGTTTTGCTGCTTCCACGTTCGGCAGCCGAACGGCCGGCAGTAGAGCTACCTCCACGCTCAACCCCCGAACGTTCGGCAGTGGTCTTGCCTCCCCGTTCGGGAAACGAATGTTCAGCAGTATTAGCACCTCCACCTTCGTCTCCCGAACGTTCGGCAGTTTCGGCCCATTCGCCAGATCTCCTACCTCCACGTTCATCTCCCGAACGTTCGGCAGTTTCCGTCCGAACAGTGATCCGCCTACCTCCACGTTCGCTCCCTGAACGTTCGGCAGTTTCCGACTCGGTTCCTGAACCCGCGGCCTGCGACTCCGGCCTCGCCTGACGGCCGTTTCGTGCTGCCACACCGCGACGACGCCCGCGGCCGGTTCCACCTGCGGGCTGCCCGCCAAACGCCTCACTGCCGCCCCGACGACCTCTGGAGGGGCTCCTCGGACGCCGGGAAGCTGGAACCACGCTGGGGCTCAGCCTCTGCGGAGGCCTCGTCCTCCTCACCGGCCTCTGACCCTGGGAGCTACCAGATCCGGACGGCAGAGCATCACCAAGACGGTCCCTCAGCCACTCGAGACCCCTCTCCTGCACAGCAGCCCTGACTCCTTCCAGCCAATCTTCCATCTTCCTGACAACCTGCAGAGGAGACAAAAGAAAACAAAGCCACACAAATCCTGCTACAACGAACAGGTAAGTGTAACTTTGGATTAAAAGTGCCGTTAGACCTAAGATGGCCGCTACTTATACCCCCCTAGTAACTCCTCCCCGCTCCATGTCCTTAGACCAGCCCCCCAACTACTGACAACTAGCTGCCTGCCTCCTGGCAATGTCAAGGCCCATTCCCCTTAGCTGCGCTGCTCCATGGGCTTCAAGGAGGAAAGTCATCTGCAATGATCTTGGAAAAACATCAAACTGGGAAGGGTTATAAGGCCATTTCCAATCTATTTAAAGTACGTCATTCTACTCGTGAGAACGATGACTCAATAGTGAAAAACATTCAAGACAGTCACCAATCCTCCCAGGAGTGGATCTCCCAGAAAATTCACCCCAAAGTCTCCCTGTAATGCTCAGAAAAATTCCAAAAAAGCTAAGTTACATCTCAGACTCTACAAGCCTCAGTTAACATGGTAAATGTTAAAGTCCATGACAGTACGATTAGGTAACCATCGGTATGCCCTGTGAAGGAAATGCAGATGGGAGAACTGTAGGATTAAAACCATAATTCAAATAAAAAGGACTATATTGCTTAGACGTACAAACCATGTTGTTATGTGCAAACTCAGCCCAGGGAATCAGACCAACCCAATTATCCTGATGCTTGGTAATGAAACATCTCAAGTACTGTTCTACTTTCCGCTGCTCCATTAGATTGAGGATGATAAGCAAATGAGAAGTTGAGCTGAATACCCATCTGAGTACAAACGGCACTCCAGAATCGGGTTACAAATTGAGTACCCCTATCCATGGGCGTCCGCAGGAATTTTTCCAGGGGGGGGCATAATTGTAATGACATCTATGCTTGGCCCCTTTTTGACAGTGTCATGAAGGGGAGGAGCATAGTGATTATCACATAAAGCCAGGGTGAATAGTGTTTTCACAACTATGGTGTCAGGAATACATGTTTGTATTCCTGACACTATAGTGTTCCTTTAAGCAAATTAAAGGAACATTCTGGCCACCATAACAACTTCATCTAAATGAAAATGCTATGATGCCAGGAAGCCCCTGTGTGCTCTTTCCTTTAAGGGGTTAAACCGCTCTCAAATGGTTTAACCCCAAAGGCTTCCTCCAGCACCATGTCCCTCAGTGGTATTCGGCATCTGAAACGGAGTGTCAGGAAGTGCAGATTGACGTCAGGCATGGGTGCCGCTGATTGGCTAGAGTTGACAGTTGACGCTCTAAGCCAATCGCTAGTTCCCGGTTCATAATTTTTTAAAACTTTTTTATGAATGGGGAGCTACTGATTTGCTTAGAGTGCCAGTTGACCGCTCTAGCCAATCAGCAACACCCCTACCCAGCGGCACTCTGTGCTTCCTGACACTCAGTAAATAAAAGTGAACACATTAACACTGATATTTTTTTTTACCTGGGGAGATGAGAAGGTCCAGAGTTTCCCTGCCAGGCCCAGGTACCAAAGCCTTATGATGTGGTGTTCAGAATAAAGTGGAGGGTTCACTTCATTTGTCCTTCATGCTCCAATCTCCTTTTCTTTTCCTTCATTTGACAGTCTTCTTTTTCTTCTGACACTGTCTTCTATATTTGGCTCCTTCTGCTCCTTTCTGCTTATTTTGCGCACTTCTGCTCCTTTCTCATTCTGATTCCTTTCTGCTCCTTGCAGACCCTTTCTGCTCCCTCTCCCACTTTAGCTTTGTGCTCCTTGCTGTCCCTTTCTGCTCCTTCTTCTACTTTACCTTTGTGCTCCTTCTGATTCTTTCTGCTCCTTTACCTTTGTGCTCCTTCTGATTCTTTCTGCTCCTTTACCTTTGTGCTCCTTCTGTCCCTTTCTGCTCCTTGCAGACCCTTCCTGCCCCTTGTTGCCCCTGCTCCTTGCATACCCTTCAGGTTCCTTGCTGCCCCTGATCCTTTCAGACCCTTCCTGCTCCTTGCTGCCCCTGCTCCTTGCAGACCCTTCCTGCTCCTTGCTGCCCCTGCTCCTTGCTGACTCTTCATTTAGTCCCCCCTCCCCCCATGCCTCACTTGCCTAATCATTAGGCTGCCCCCCATGCCTCTTGCCTAATCTTTAGGCTGCCCCCCATGCCTTACTCGCCTAATCTATAGGCTGCCCCCATGCCTCACTCCCCTTATCTATAGGCTGCCCCCATGCCTCACTCCCCTTATCTATAGGCTGCCCCCATGCCTCACTCCCCTTATCTATAGGCTGCCCCCCATGCCTTACTCCCCTAATATATAGGCTGCCCCCATGCCTTACTCCCCTAATATATAGGCTGCCACCCCATGCCTTACTCCCTTAATATATAGGCTGCCCCCCATGCCTCACTCCCCTAATACATAGGCTGCCCCCCATGCCTTACTCCCCTAATATATAGGCTGCCCCCCATCCCTCACTCCCCTAATATATAGGCTGCCCCCCCATGCCTTACTCCCCTAATATATAGGCTGCCCCCCCATCCCTCACTCCCCTAATCTATAGGCTATTTTAACCCCCCCCATCCCTCACTTACCTGATCTGTAGGCTGTCTCTGGCTGCATGTGTTGCTCCCCTGCGGGAGAAGCAGGGATAGATGCAGCTTCCTGTCCCTGTCTCTCTCCATACACAGTGCCACCTACTGGCCGGCGCCGGTATTGCAGTTCATTTTAAATCTCACACGAAAAATAGCAGAACAAGCTGAAAAATCCGGGGGGGGGGGGCAAGTGCCCCCCCTTGCCCCCCCCCTGCGGACGCCCATGCCCCTATCAGATATTATTTCTTTGGGGATACCATGTAAGCGAAAGACTTCTTTGGCAAAGATTTCAGCTAATTCGGGAGATGAGGGTAATTAGGCAAAGGAATAAAATGAGCCATTTTAGTGAATCTGTCTAAAACAGTTAAGATAATAAGAAACCCACAGCACACCAATATATGCCAAAAAAAAAGTTTATCTTTATTTCATATGCATAGTGGATCAAATAATATGTAAACATATTTGAAGTGCATTAACAGCTTTACCAACAGTAAAGTGCATAAACAGGTTTCCCATTCAGTGTATCAAACACATATATTAACCGGGGGCAGGAGACCAAAATTCCTACATTTCGGCTACCACCCTGTTCACAGGATCTCAATGATCCACACCTACTAAACAAAGTGACCTAACTGGAGCTTACAGGGATCAGATATACTCTAACAGATGAGTATTCCACTATAGAGTCGGGATACATAACATCATCACGCTGTTGCGTGTGATGTAATATTGTTCAATACTATTACATTCATTATAGTCATTAAAGGCCCGATTGCACCTGGGGACACCCCACCACCATATCGCCATCATCCTACCATATCATACCTCAGATCTCCCACTTCCGTATAGACGCACGTCGCGTGTACCCTATTCATACTGCGCATGCGTGTAAAAAGCACCAATTCCAATAAAGGCCGCCCGAAGGTCCAAAAAAGTCCTTTGCATTAAAGTCTTACTAAGACGCGCACACGCACGTTACTTGTCCTACTGGGGAGAACATATAAGTATCAATGGGCAATTAATTATCACTTATCAATTAAGTTCTCTAGATAAGGGGAAAAAAGAGGCAGAGCATACTCTAAGTCATTCGAACCATAAGCTGTATCACAATGAAAAACATATGTTCTTATTACAATAACCCCATCGTAGGTAACGCAAACATAAAGCAATATGCCTTATTTAAATGTCCAAAACTTCTTTTGAAAATAATAAATGAAAGAAAATAAACAGCAGGTCTACACTTATTAAAGTGAATATCCACATTTCAAAAATCCAGAAAACGTGAATAAAACATAAATAAAAATAAAGGAAAAGTACAAATACATATAATGTTTATTCCTGTGTGCTCACATGGGGCCCCATGTGAAAGAATATATAACAGTTGGTTAACGCTGATCCAAGCATCCGGGGGAAACCCAGTTTCCCACAAGTTGTTCAGATGAGCAAACCAACCAAAACAAAAAATCAACTGCATTATATATACTCAATTTAGCGTGTAATACACCCAATGGATATTCAATTCTTATAGTAATTATGGTCCCTTTTGACATATCCATCTCAAACACGTTCTTCATGATATTTGTACATTTCCAATTCTTATCCCACCCTATGTAGATGTTCCAATACGTGCAAAACAGCTAAAAATATCAAAACAAACACAGGCATATCCATTACATTTATTATTAGTATTAGTATTTATTATACTCATTCATGCACTTAGGGAACATTGTTTCAAGTTTATATATCAAGAATGTTTCCCTTTATTTGAGAAGTTTCAATCTGCTGCCATCCCGAGAGGGATTTCTCACCCTCTCTATGCCCAAGAACATTAGCTGTGGCACACGGTGTCCAGCCTCCATGAAGTGGCACGCCACTGATGAGGTCATTAAACTTATTCTAATGGCATTCTTATGTTACCCTATGCGAACAGTTAAGGTTCTACTGCTCTGACCTACATAACTCTTCCCACAGGGTCATTTGATCAAGTGCACCACATAATCAAGTACACCACATACTGAGAATTAATGTAGTAATTAAAATTGATATTATATCTTAAATGTGGATGTTTAAATGAGTCCACCCTCATCGCATTATTGCAGTTAATACACCTCCCACACATGTACATCCCCTTCGGAGGTGTCAATCAACCATCACTTTTGACTTGGATAGTATTGGCTTAAGCATGTAGCAACCTATCCCTTACATTTTTAGATCTTTTGTATGCCATCAGATGAGTCTCACTAAAAACATCACCCAGTTCTCTATCCGTGCTCAACACGTGCCAATGTTTCCTGGTAATACACCATATCTGGTTAGATTTAGTAGAGAAGGTCTGTACAAATGAAATCCTATTCTGCTTCTGTCGATTTCTGACAATCTTTCTTTCCCATGCTTCTTGTGACAACACTTTACTTTATGCATCTTGTAATATATCAACTGGGTAACTCTGGGTAACTCTCAATAAAATCCTTCATCATTCCATCAACCCGACTCTCCAAGATGGCACCATCCAAGATGATCCTACCAAGTCAGATCATCTGCGAGTATGACAGCCTCCTCTTCAACCTGGGAGGATGGAATGACGAAAATCGCAGATATGCATTTCTATCAGTTGGTTTTCTGGATAACATTGATCCAATTCATATTTGAAAGTGCCTCGTGTCTCAGAGGATCCCTTCCATGAAAAAGAAATGTTGTCTATAAAACAAAGCCAAACACCCACAAACGTAAACAGGGGACAAACTTAAACAAATGGTCTTCAAAATTAGCCATAAAAAAATTGGCATACGATGGGGCCATATTTGACCCCATCGCATTGCCCGGTAACTGTCTAGAAAAGCCTTTCTTATATAAGAAAAAACTTTCATTAAGTATAACCTCCAAAAGTTTGGTGGCAAATTCACATCGTGTCTCACTCAATTCAATGTTAGACAAATGATGCCTAACAGCCTGGACACCCCCATCATGTGGGATGGAGGTGTACAGGCTGCAGACATCCATTGTGCACAGATATGTCACCAGTCGCCACAATGTTACATATCTTATCCAGAAAGTCAGCTGTATGCCACATGGGAGTGTAGGAGGTAATTTGGACTTATCACAATTCTCACAAGCCATAACATAATCTCTGGTGCCATTACCTAAAGAAGGCCTCCAAAATTCATTAGCTATAAGAGAATATGTCTAGCAACTTTACTGTCATAGAAACAGATAAGTATTTCCATTTGTAAGTCTGGATGAACTTTTTACCTTCAGGTGTTTGTTCCGGTGCTTGGGATTATCTTTACTCTATCTCAGAGATAAGAGGAGATTGTATCTTGATCCTAGTATTAGCCATGATATGTTTAGAAACAGAGGACATTTCTGTTTCTGGACAGGCATCAGGCTTGTATTGATGTGACAAAGCATATGCTTTTGAGTTTTTTTACCCAGGTCTCCATGTCAACATATAATTGACACATAATTGAATCAAGTTAAGGAAAGGGACCAACAAGCTTGCCTAGCTAATAGTCATTTAGCTTCTCCTATATACGATCATTTTTTGTGATCTGTTAAGATTGTTATAGAATGTAAAGCCCCTTCCAACAGGTGTTGCCATTCTTTCAAAACCAATATGATCGCAAGCAACTCCCTGTCTCCTATGTTTTACCTTTTTTTAGAATAAAATCCACAGGGGTGCAATGGTTGATCTGAACTTTGTCTTTGCAACAGTATCTCTTTTATACCTGTCTCAGAGGCATCTACCTCTTGTAGAAAAGGTAGGTTAGTGTTAGGATGAACCAAGATGGGAGCTGATGAAAATAATTTTTTAGGGTTTCGAAAGCAGTTAAAGCATCAGATGTCCACTTTTTAGGATTAGCAACTTTTTTAGTTAGATTGGTTATAGGCTCTACTATAGACAAAAACCTATGAATCTTTGTATCGAATTAAACCCATTGGGTAAAGGCCATTTGCGTATGGATTCTAGCTTGGTAGGGTCTATAGCAAAACCATTTCCCCATATAATATATCCGAGAAATATTGTTTGTGACTGATGAAAGATACAATTCTCCATCTTACACTATAAGACGTTTTGTTTCTCTGTCCTTGGAATAAATCGAGATATCATTAAGATATACGATAACCCACTCATGTTGAAAGTCCCTTAACACATCAATAATCAGACCCTGGAAGACAGCCAGAGTGTTACATAACTCAAAAGGCATTACAGTGTGTTCTTAGTGGCCATATCAGGTATTGAAGGCATTCGTCCCCTTTGCAAATTCTGATCAAATGATATGCCCCTCTCAGATCTAATTTGGTGAACACTGTGGAACCCTGTCAAACAACTCAGTTATCAATGGTATAGGATAAGCATTTTCTATAGTGATCTTTTTCCATCCTTGATAATCAATACAAGGGCTAAGATCTCTTTTTTCGACACAAAGAAAAATCCTGCCCCAGCTGGAGAAGGAGACCTTTTAATGAAACCTTTTTTTCAAATTTTCCTTTATGTATTCCTTTAACACTATATTTTCTTTGGTAGAGAGAGGCTATACAGTACCTCTAGGAGGCATAGTACCTGGTAAGAGGTCAATGGCACAATCATAGAACCTATGTGGTGGTAATGATTCAACTTTGCCTTTATTAAGTGTATTGTACAGGTATTTCAGTAGACAAGGGAGACATGGTAGGGAAATTTATTAAGTGAACCGGTTTTATCATCTTACTACATCCCTGAAGAAAACTCTTACTCCTTGACAAAGCTGGAGAAGAGATTAATTTGAGTGTGCATATTTCCTCATGTAAAACACCTACCAAATATAATATAGCAGGGATGTGGAATTGCACTCAATCCCAAGTAGTATGTATCCGGGTGCAGCCAGGCCAGTCACAGTACCAGGGACCAAATACTTGATGAATAAAAATAGAAGAAAGCTCCAGGCACTCCAGGATACAAAAAGGCACATTTATTGAACCCACTGCCTTTCACAACGTTTCGACCTACACAGTCTTTGTCAAGCTAGACAAAGACCGTGTTGGTCGAAAGGTTGTGAAGGGAAGTGGGTAAAACACCTGCCGTCATTAGTTCATGTATAGTTTCATGAGAGATTACAGGTATCTGTAATGGTCTACAATCTATGCCCTTAATGGCCAAGGGTTTAGTTTTTAACTGGGAAGGAAGAGAATGACTATTCATAAAGCTTTGATCAGCTGCT
The DNA here is from genome assembly GCF_036172605.1 of Pelobates fuscus. Classification (NCBI taxonomy): domain Eukaryota; kingdom Metazoa; phylum Chordata; class Amphibia; order Anura; family Pelobatidae; genus Pelobates; species Pelobates fuscus. The sequence goes on along the minus strand of NC_086321.1, from coordinate 33,951,542 downwards.
CCGAAATCTATTAATGCCAAAGAATGTAAAGTGTCCTTCTCCCAGGTTAAGGTGATGGGAATTAGAAGCCTGTGTTCTCTAATATTAGTCACGGAGGACAAAATAGAAACACCCAAGGCTTATCCCCCACAGAAACTTAGGTGCGGGAGTTTCTCGGCCTGCTAGGGCAGTTTAAGGGAAGATGCTCCTTTTGCCCACAGTACATGCATAATCCCTCTCTTCTCCTATACTATTTTTCTGCTTCACTTAACATTTTTACCCCTAATTGCATTGGTTGTGGAAGAGCTATAAAGCAGTATAAAATGATGGAGGCAATCGAATAGAAGGCCTTGGAAGTCTATCTCTGGTTGCTATCTCATCTTCTTCTAGGTTTTCTGGAAGGTCTCTGGTTGCTATCTCCTCCAGAATAGCATCAGAAATTTTTTTAAGGAAACCATCCATGAAGGCCTGATTGTTCCATCTGACTTCTGTGGCTAAAGACCTCAGTTCTAGGGCATATTCTACCAGGGTTCAGCTTCCTTGTTTAAGCCGGAGGAGAGATCTGGCTGCATTGGCTTGCAACCGTAGCCACTTCTAACCCTGTCGTTATGGGAATGGCAGAACATTATCCCATGTTAGTTATTTATCTATGAGAAACTTTATAATGAAACCAACTTTGGCTCTATCAATAGGTTACGCATGAGTTGTAGTTTAAAATAAATGCTGATCTGGTTCAAAAAACCACGACAAACATCTGGTGCCCCACCATAATGCAATGATGACATGAGATGAAGCACAAACAGTAGCCACTTCTAATCCTGTAATTATGGGAATGGCAGAAAGACTTTGACCATCATCTTGCAGAGAGACAGAACGAGTCATCAATGTCTGCAAAGCGAGAGCGATTTGGTCCATGCAATGGTCCATCTCCTCAAATCGGGGGTCATATGAAGCCCCCTGGGGGTTTACACATGTAGGATCAATGAATGCCCTGTTGCAATGTCAGGAAATACACAGTGATCCAACACGTATTGTATAAACAAATAAAGTAAGAAACTTATACCGGACCTTAGAGTGTCTGGGCTAAATTTGCAAGGATAGAGAATAGTCAGGGACAAGCCGAGGTCAATCAGAAATCAGAATAAGCGAGTATACTCAAACCGAATCACAGGGAAGGAGAAAGGAGAATAGTTAAAACACAATCAAAGTAAAAAAACAGATATAACCAACAGTAAAACGTGCTATATGTAGAAGAGGATAAAGGTCTAGCTGACTGCCTCAATTAATATTTTTGTTCGGTATTTACAGATGAAAATGAAGGAGAGGGACCTCAGATAAGAAAAAGGATAAATTAGTTATTTATTACACGTGAGTTTAAAGAGGAAGAGGTTCTATTTCAACTGTCAAAAGTAAAGACAAATAAGTAAATGGGACCTGATGGAATACACCCAAAGCTATTAAAAGAGCTTAGTGGTGTACTAGCAAAACCATTAACAGATTTATTTAACCAATCATTGATAACAGGAGTAGTCCCAGAAGATTGGAAGTTGGCGAATGTTGTGCCCATTCACAAGAAAGGTAATAGGGAGGAGTCTGCAACTATAGGCCAGTAAGCCTTACTTCAGTAGTGGGGAAAGTGATGGAAACCATGCTAAAGGATAGGATTGTTGACCATCTAAAAACACATGGATTTCAAGATCAGAGACAACATGGGTTTACTTATTGATTTTTTTGATTGGGTAACTAAAATTATAGATCAGGGTGGTGCAGTAGACATTGCTTACCTAGATTTCAGTAAGGCTTTTGACACTGTTTCACATAGAAGGCTTATCAATAAACTGCAATCTTTAAGTTTGGATTCCAATATTGTTGAATAGGTGAGGCAGTGGCTGAGTGACAGGCAAAAGAGGGTTGTAGTCAATGGAGTATATTCGAAGCTTGGGCTTGTCACCAGTGGGGTACTTCAGGGATCTGTACTTGGACCCATTCTCTTTAATATTTTTATTAGTGATATTGCAGAAGGTCTTGATGGTAAGGTATGTCTTTTTGCTGATGATACTAAGATATGTAACAGGGTTGATGTTCCAGGAGGGATAAGCCAAATGGCTAATGATTTAGGTAAACTACAAAAATGGCAACTGAGTTGTGGCAACTGACATTTAATGTGGATAAGTGCAAGATAATGCATCTTGGACGTAAAAACCCAAGGGCAGAGTACAGAATATTTGATAGAGTCCTAACCTCAACATCTGAGGAAAGGGATTTAGGGGTGATTATTTCTGATGACTTAAAGGTAGGCAGACAATGTAATAGAGCAGCAGGAAATGCTAGCAGAATGCTTGGTTGTATAGGGAGAGGTATTAGCAGTAGAAAGAGGGAAGTGCTCATGCCATTGTACAGAACACTGGTGAGACCTCACTTGGAGTATTGTACGCAGTACTGGAGACCGTATCTTCAGAAGGATATTGATACCTTAGAGAGAGATCAGAGAAGGGCTACTAAACTGATTCATGGATTGCAGGATAAAACTTACCAGGAAAGGTTAAAGGATCTTAAGATGTATAGCTTGGAGGAAAGACGAGACAGGGGGGATATGATAGAAACATTTAAATACATAAAGGGAATCAACACAGTAAAGGAGGAGACTATATTTAAAAGAAGAAAAACTACCACAACAAGAGGACATAGTCTTAAATTAGAGGGACAAAGGTTTAAAAATAATATCAGGAAGTATTACTTTACTGAGAGGGTAGTGGATGCATGGAATAGCCTTCCAGCGGAAGTGGTAGAGTTTAACACAGTAAAGGAGTTTAAGCATGCATGGGATAGGCATAAGGCTATCCCAACTATAAGATAAGGCCAGGGACTAATGAGAGTATTTAGAAAATTGGGCAGACTAGATGGGCCGAATGGTTCTTATCTGCCGTCACATTCTATGTTTCTATGTTTCTATAGGGAACAAAGTAACTTTGAACCACAACAGGGCAATGATCTAAGGCCTATATTCTGGCTCTTTAATTTTGTAGCCACGCACCCAAAACATACTAATGTTTTGGCGGGCTGTGACGTCATCGCGAACGCACCTTGACATAAAAAGGGGTGGAGTTAAAGCAGCCAGCGTCAGACTGCTGAGGAGAGTTGGGGGACTGCATGGAAGAAGTCCCCTGGTTGTATCCCAGCCTGGCAACTAAGAACAGGTACCCTGACACAGACGAAACAAAAGTATAGATGTTGGACCATAATTCCCAGCAATATGTTTTGTGAAAACCAAACACAGGATATCAGGATAAACACCTCGTACCAACTGTGAAAAACAGTGGTGGAAAGTTGATGATTTGGGCTTGTTTTGCAGCCCCTGGTCCCGGGAACTTTGCAGTCATTGAGGCAACCATGAACTCCTCTGTATACTAAAGTATTCTAGAGTCAAGTTTGAGGCCATCTGTCCGACAGCTAAAGCTTGGCCAAAGTTGGGTCATTCAACAGTACAATGATCCTAAACACACCACCAAATCTACAGCAGAATGGCTGAAAAAGAAAACAGTCAAGGTTTTGCAATGGTCCAGTCAAAGTCCAGACCTCAACCCAATTAAAAATGATGTGTCGGGACCTTAAAAGAATTGTGCATAGGGGGGCGGAGCCTGACCTCGGAGCTGCACAGACGCGAGTACCGCGAGCTCCTACTGAACGGGCGCAATCTGAGGCAAAATCGGCTATGGAGCCCACAGATTTACCGGGGTGCACTTCCCACACTAGGAGTGCACCACTGAACAGAATGATGCCCAATAGACGCCTGTCGGAACCGGGCAACCGGAACGCCAAGTACGGCCTACTGGAGAAGGAGCTGGGGAGAGGCGGCAGATCTCCCTGGAACCGGACCCAACAAGCGACACTGAGGGCCTCCTATACCCCCCACCCCCTGGACCGGTGGGGGTTATCCCGGTCCCCAACAGAAGCCCAGCTACCACCCTACCGCAACTGCACATTGTGAACAGCCGCAATGAAGCGGAGCCCAGACCACACAAGATGGCGGAGGCCCCTTCACAGACCTTGCTAGCCTCCAGCCAAACAGATGAGACACACCTTGACTCCTTTGATTCCAGGCTGGAGGCAATATTTCAAGCCTTTTGGGACAAGCTTCTGGCACGCTCAAACGTCACCCAGGATACACAGGGGTGGAAAAGAGGCCCAAATGGGTTGGTGGGAAAGTTTCCCGCGGGCAGAACAACTACTCTAAAGATGGCACCACTACAGAGGCCTGCACGGAAGCCTACACAAAGGGCGGCACTCAAGCCTGCACAGAAGCGCAAGACCGAGAAGCAGCTGAAGAGAGAACAGAGAGGGGGACCACAGAGCACACCCCGACACAGGAGATGCCCCCATGCATCACACAGCCGCCTTCTTGAACCCCGATCCGGCTGTCACCCTGTATGTAACAAGCAACCCACGAGCAGATCCCGAGTTTTTACCTGGACCATCAACGACCCGCGGTTGTGGGTGAACCCGGGTCAGGACTGTGCTGGACACTGGAGCTGGTGGGGTAGCTATATGGGGACATGGTCATGTAACACAGCACCACGCAGGATGTATAGCTTAGTGGGCATAGGCTGACCACCCTACATGAAAGCAGGGCTGGGCTACTATATCTCTTAGGCCCCAGGTCTCATGTTAACCGTCACCCACCTATCTCATATCTATAACTATGGACCAAGGGTCTGTTTAGCTCATGCGGGTTCCCATCTCTCGTTCTATTCAACTCTCGTGGTTTTCTCTTGTTTTTTTTTCTTTGTTTTTTTCTTGCTCCCATAGGTGGTACTGGTGGAACATAACATACAGTAGTTTAGCATGATATTATAAGTATCCTCCGTCCAACTTAATATTCTTTTATTTGTATACACTTGCATTTGAGCAAAATGTTAGCTAGTGACTGTTAAGCCTTAAGTATTAATGCTCAAATGTAGTCTATAGCAATGTATATACTAGACAGAATTTGCGCAGTGAGGCATGTCTACTCAGTAAATCCTCTTATCGAGATAACTACCTGTATAATCAGTTACATCACTCAGTGAAAGCTTATGTATAATCTACTTTATCCTGTTTAACAATACTTAATTTTCTTAAAAAATAGTGCAAAGTATTTCCATGCCATGCCTATGTACCAATATATATGACAATGATTTGTCTGCTGACGTTGTAACTACCAGCACTGCAAAAAAAAAGAATAAAAAAAAAAGAATTGTGCATAAACAAATGCCAGCAAATCTCAATTAATTGAAGCAAAAAATAGCCCACAATTCCTCCACAATAATTTGAGAGACTGATAAAGAGAAAAAACGGGTCGCAAGAGTATTCTGAGAACGGACAGCAACTGAAATAGCCTGCCCTTCGGTAGGTCCCCGCTCAGAACTCAAGCTGGTTTTAGCTCATCTTGTGCCATTACAGAGAGAACATATCTGAAGCATATCAGACTGGTCCCACCCATACGGGTAGTCCAGATCCGAAATGCCAGCAAGTTCTCTCTGCACGAGAGATACAGCAACCCCAGACGATCGTTTCAGCCTTGTTAGGCATCATCAGTGAGGCATAGCTAATATCTCTCTAGGCACCGTGAGCAAGGGGTCCACGTCTGGATTACCCTTTAAACTTATGGAGAGAAAAAACGGGTCGCAAGAGTATTCTGAGAACGGACAGCAACTGAAATAGCCTGCCCTTCGGTAGGTCCCCGCTCAGAACTCAAGCTGGTTTTAGCTCATCTTGTGCCATTACAGAGAGAACATATCTGAAGCATATCAGACTGGTCCCACCCATACGGGTAGTCCAGATCCGAAATGCCAGCAAGTTCTCTCTGCATGAGAGATACAGCAACCCCAGACGATCGTTTCAGCCTTGTTAGGCATCATCAGTGAGGCATAGCTAATATCTCTCTAGGCACCGTGAGCAAGGGGTCCACGTCTGGATTACCCTTTAAACTTATGGAGAGAAAAAACGGGTCGCAAGAGTATTCTGAGAACGGACAGCAACTGAAATAGCCTGCCCTTCGGTAGGTCCCCGCTCAGAACTCAAGCTGGTTTTAGCTCATCTTGTGCCATTACAGAGAGAACATATCTGAAGCATATCAGACTGGTCCCACCCATACGGGTAGTCCAGATCCGAAATGCCAGCAAGTTCTCTCTGCACGAGAGATACAGCAACCCCAGACGATCGTTTCAGCCTTGTTAGGCATCATCAGTGAGGCATAGCTAATATCTCTCTAGGCACGGGGTCCACGTCTGGATTACCCTTTAAACTTATGGAGAGAAAAAAAAAATTACTATATCCTGATCGGTGAAACCATAGAATTCAAAGAGGGTGTACTTTTTTTTCCCATGACTGTATTTATCTGCTTGAAAATCCGACACTACAGTATATAGATATACTTTTGTGTTCTTTAAAACAAGCATGCATTATAAATACTAGATAGTATGACAGGTAGCCTTTAAGACCTTCATAGGTCTTCATGTTTCATGTGATCTCAATTAGCATGTTGACGACAAACAGAGTCAACGCTTCTCATAAAGAAGCATTGAATTGAATGCTTTTCTGTAAGAAACATTGGATTGATGGAGAGCGGCGATTGCTGTGCATGCGTTGTGGGTTCATGATTGTTCTCTCTGAGAAGCATTGGATGTTACCAGAGGTTCTCACGACTGATAATCTCATTTGAGAATTGGCTACAGAGATTAGACTGTCCAGGCACTGGAGTACAGGAAAATGTAATGGGTTTTCAAAACTTACTGTAGTATCCATGCTTACTCTCTAGCCAGTGCTTCTAGTACTGACTATAATAATACAGGAATAGAGTAACTGATAGTAATTCAATGAAGCCAGTTTGTCAGTATTATAAAGGAGGACTTCCCTTCTTGGAAAAATATTTCCAAGCAGAACAAAAGAAATGAGACTATTAAAGGGACACTATAGTTACCTGAACAACTTTAGCTTAATGAAGCAGTTTTGGTGTATAGAACATGCCCCTGCAGCCTCACTGCTCAATCCTCTGCCATTTAGGAGTTAAATCCCTTTGTTTATGAACCCTAGTCACACCTCCCTGCATGTGACTTGCACAGCCTTCCATAAACACTTCCTGTAAAGAGAGCCCTATTTAGGCTTTCTTTATTGCAAGTTCTGTTTAATTAAGATGTTCTTATCCCCTGCTATGTTAATAGCTTGCTAGACCCTGCAAGAGCCTCCTGTATGTGATTAAAGTTCAATTTAGAGATTGAGATACAATTATTTAAGGTAAATTACATCTGTTTGAAAGTGAAACCTGTTTTTTTTTTTTAATGCAGGCTCTGTCAATCATAGCCAGGGGAGGTGTGGCTAGGGCTGCATAAACAGAAACAAAGTGATTTAACTCCTAAATGACAGTGAATTGAGCCGTGAAATTGCAGGGGAATGATCTATACACTAAAACTGCTTTATTTAGCTAAAGTAATTTAGGTGACTATAGTGTTCCTTTAACTGTTATTCTTGCTGCAGTGGCTGAATTATTATTATTTTATTACTTATATAGCGCCAGCAAATTCCATAGCGCTGTACAATGGGTGGACTAACAGATACGTAATTGTTTCCAGACAACTGGATGCAAAGGAACAGAGGGGTTGAGGGCCCTGCTCAATGAGCTTACATGCTAGAGCGAGTGGGTTATAGTGACACAAAAGGGTAGAAGTATCTAAATTTTATTAAGACAGTAGGTGAATATTTGCTTTAACGTCTTTACTGTTATAACATAACATTCCATATCAGATCCAACATATTGCTGTGGAGTTCCTCCCTATTACTCTTTCGTGATGCAGTAAAGTAAAAAAACAAAACAAAGAAAACAATATTTAACAAAACATGTAAAAAACAGAAAACCAATGTAGAACCGTCCGGGTGAAGAAGACTGGTAATCCCAAAGGTATCTTCATGCTGTAATGAAAAAAGAAAGAACATTAGAGTATTGCCCCATGGACTTCCAAAAAGTACAATAAAGTTTAACATTGCATGTTATAACCATTATTGATATAGTAAATCTAAAAAAACAGGATTGAACAAAACCAACAAAACCAGTATGCAAAGACATGAATTTGATAGACAATAGATAACATGGAAAAAATAATATGTAATCTAGAAGGGTGGGAAATGAAAAGGGTAAAATGAGAGTATAGGAAAGTGAAAATATTTGCTTCCTGTCTTTAATAAAATTAGGACCCTGCAGAAAGCACTGAAACTGTACTTCGTGCAGGACCTGCCCTCAGTGGGCCAGCCTGCATATTGGACAGGCAGCCTGGCACGCACTGATGCCAGGTTGACCTGCCAATAACTCAGGCAGACCCACCCACTTTCCAGACAGGTCCAACCCTTTGAGCTAGTGATTTGATTATGTTACTGGTCCACCCCCTCGACCTCCGTTTCATAGTATGTTGGAGGCTTATAATGTTAACATTTAAGAAAATTGCTTTTTAATGTAAATACTGCCTTCTCAGTGCAGCACTGAAATTCAGCGTCCGCACGTTCTGCATTGAGACGCTGAACTCTCCCCATAAAGATGCATTGATTCAATTAATTTCTATGAGTAGCTGCTGATTGGCTAGTGTGGTGTTTGGCTCAACGCCCACCCCGCCTCCGTGGCTGAGATAATCAGAATTGACGATCTTAGCCAATCCAATATTTTCCTATGGAAAAGCATTTTGATTTGGCTAAAATCATCAATTCTGATGATGTCAGCCAAGGAGGTGGATCGGTGGTGAGGACAGACACAAGAAGCGCTGCGCTGGAAAAATGAGTAGGCCTTTCGAGCCTGAGGTAAGTGGGGCCAAACACCTTAACGGGGGTTTTAGAACTATAGTGTTAGGAATGCACATTTGTGTTCCTGACACTAAAGTGGCCCTTTAGAGAACAAAGATGTGTCTAGTAAAATAGCACTGGTAAATGAATTTAGGTATAAAACTACATTATAGCATGAGCTCAGAACAATGTTGTTATCTTTTATTTTTAATATACCAGCATCTTCTGCAGTGGTGTATTAACCTGACTGCTCTTTCAGGGACTTTTGTGAGTTATGAAGGTCTCTGTTAGTTACATATTAAAACTTTATTGTGGACCTTTCTCAAAATAAGAATATTTTATTCTAAAGTTGATGTACACCTGATTTAGATAGCTCATTATTTTTTTTCCCAGACATAAAAACCTTTGACATTGAAAGAATTTTGAGAAGTTGCATTTCAGTCAATGACAAGTTTTAGTGCCATGCTTGGCAGTTTGGAATTGGCACAAAACGAATTTTACACAGCTATTCTGAATTGGCCAAAGTATTAAAAATGAATACAAAAATATATAATTACTAGTGGTAGGTTGTGAACTTGACAACTTAGGAAAAGGTTAGTGCTAGCCGATCTTCTTCAGCTGCTTTTTCCAAGCAGATTCATTAAATAAAGCCAGGGTCAATGTTTTAGTTCCAAGTGTAGAATTTCTTTAACCCCTTAAGGACCAAACTTCTGGAATAAAAGGGAATCATGACATGTCACACATGTCATGTGTCCTTAAGGGGTTAAAAAATAAAAACCATCAGTAACATAAATTCAAATAAAAAAATAATGTTTTATTTTATTTTATTTATATTAGCCTTGGAAAAAATCATGCAGAGTTAAAATGGGTGAATCAAAGCTACATTAAAGTTTGCACAAACTGTAATGCCGTTTAATGCATGTCAGACTTGTACATTAAGAAAATATTCGTAGAAAATGTCAAAAGAATTTAGAAATGTGCCTGCCATAGACATATGTATGAATAAATTGCACCTTCCAGTAGCTTTTAGTCAAATAAAAAAAACACATCAAAATCATCAATTTAAGACTTCTGCACACTAATCTTAGTTATATAGTAATACCATGTTTTACTAGGGGCATTTTGAAAGCAGTTTAATGTCACTATTTTTGTTAAAGATGACAATTTTTTAAGGTTCTAAAAACACTTGACTTACACAAAATTTACATATTGTTACATTATTTGGTTTTAAATTGAGGAATTCTGCTGCAATTTACAGAGTACCACATTTTTGGCAGGTCTTACCAGTGGTTTCTCATCTTCTTTGGACCAAGATAAGCTTTAACAAATAAAAATAATTTCTAAGCACGCCTACATTTCTTATTCTACTCGGCACTGTTTGATAAATGTCACATTTAATTGCAGTCTAACTGGATACATATGCAACATGTATAGGACATGCTTCTAACTAAAATAACATTAGTTTCAATTAATTATCAGATGGACATCACATTTTTATTGGCGATATATTAAAAGGAATACAAAAAGAGAAGTCCTGCGCTTAAGCAGCAAGGACTACAACACACATCAGCCCCAATATATAGTAAAAACCAAAGAAAAGAAAATGTTACTTGCGCTTTCTCCTTAATCCCTATGTATATTTAGACAAATGGAGGTCATTTAGTTGCTCCAATGGCCATTGGAGGGATGCCCGCCTGCCAACGTCAAGGCAGACCCCCCTAAGCGGGTCCTAACACTGACCCTTCAGCCTGCTTCCTTGAGCTTCTGGCAAAGATATCTCTAATGAGACAGAAAGGGGTATTTTTTATATACACCCCTTTACTTATTAACCCTTAATAGGGAACACATGGGATGGGTAGCAGCATTGTAACCAGGCTGTGTGATACAAAGTAAATACAAATACAAAAAGAGAAGTCCTGCGCTTAAGCAGCAAGGACTACAACACACATCAGCCCCAATATATAGTAAAAACCAAAGAAAAGAAAATGTTACTTGCGCTTTCTCCTTAATCCCTATGTATATTTAGACAAATGGAGGTCATTTAGTTGCTCCAATGGCAAGAAGGCTGAAGGGTCAGTGTTAGGACCCGCTTAGGGGGGTCTGCCTTGACGTTGGCAGGCGGGCATCCCTCCAATGGCCATTGGAGCAACTAAATGACCTCCATTTGTCTAAATATACATAAGGATTAAGGAGAAAGCGCAAGTAGCATTTTCTTTTCTTTGGTTTTTACTATATATTGGGGCTGATGTGTGTTGTAGTCCTTGCTGCTTAAGCGCAGGACTTCTCTTTTTGTATTTGTATTTACTTTGTATCACACAGCCTGGTTACAATGCTGCTACCCATCCCATGTGTTCCCTATTAAGGGTTAATAAGTAAAGGGGTGTATATAAAAAATACCCCTTTCTGTCTCATTAGAGATATCTTTGCCAGAAGCTCAAGGAAGCAGGCTGAAGGGTCAGTGTTAGGACCCGCTTAGGGGGGTCTGCCTTGACGTTGGCAGGCGGGCATCCCTCCAATGGCCATTGGAGCAACTAAATGACCTCCATTTGTCTAGATATACTAAAAGGACTACATTCAACCTTTTGCAGGACTGGAGTCAGAGATGGTGTCATGCTCAAGCTGCCTGTGCAGACCCTATATGGTCCAGCTAATGAAGTTGCACATGACACAAAATTAGAAATCTGTTGTTCTTGCATCTTCTGGCATTCCACTATGATGTGGGCCAATCAAAAAGAAGTACAGACTACTTAAATCCCCAACATTTTCTGTCCCAATCGCACTGTTGTGGTTCTTGCTTAGCCCAATAGGTCGTTTGGGACATCTCTGATTCCCTAATTCTGACCTTTGCAAGAATATCTATTATTCTGTTCTCTGTACTCCTGAAATTTGGCTTATCTACCATTTAATTTGTTTTCTTTTTTTGTAAATCTGTTTTTATTGAAGAGTTGTTCAGACAGTCGATACATACGTTAAGAAGATTTGCATTTTGAGACACGCAGGTCTCCTACATATCATCAGTTTGAGAATACTATCTGCATCGTTTTAAGGTTATTGACTAGTTAGAGGATCAAAGCTGTAATTTGATCCCTTGGCTTTTTTGGCTTGGTAACCGAACCTTTTCCAGGCCCCTCATTCTGTACTCCTCCGAGGAGCACAGAGCATCCATCTCCGAAGTTCGTGATCGTTCTCAATTTGCGATCCTGCCCCATCCGTTAGTTATGCTTTGGGCTCGGAGCCTGCATTGCTAATGCCTAGCATTTTGTCATCCTCGTTAATTTATTATGTGCCGATTCGATGCGTGTTACCTTTTATTCGGTCTAATGGAGAAGCGGCTGTTGGGGAGTTATGTAAGTGATAACTAGGGTGGTCAAAGGTGGTGTTTCAAGGCTTGTAGGTATCTTCCCTGCTGCGTTTTACAGTCTGTGTGTTATGTGTGTGTATGATATGTGCCCACTGGTGGTGGTGGGGAGTTCTGATGGGTGGGTTGTATATGTGTTGCATAAAATAAATGATGTGGCGCATTTTCGGTGGGAGGTAGTCTTCCCTTCTTTATGTCAGGCTTTCCTCAATCTTTCCTAGTCAGGGTATGAGTGTGAAGTGAGCAGGAGCAGGTATAGGAGGGAAGAGAGGGAGATAGGGGGAGAAAAAGGAAAGATAAGACTAGGAGGGGACAGTGTATGGTTCATGCTAAGGAGGGGTCAGAGCCCGCGCGCCGCCCCCGGCCCCGGAGTCCCCCCCATTCCGTGGGTATCAGGAAATATACATAAACCAGGGTTGCCACGCTTCCACATGTTTGGTTTCCCTACCCATCAGGGAGGCATGGAGCGCCTCTGCACGCTGAATGTCCTCCACTCGCCTGATCCACTCCTCCTTTGTCGGTACCTCCATCTTTTTCCAATAGGCCGGTATGAAGGCCTTAGCTGCGATTAGCAAATGGATCGATTTTTTGTAGCTCGATATAGGTTGTTGAGAGATATGTAGGAGTGCAAGTTCCGCAGACCAGTCTGGGACTTCTCCCAGTACCAGAGATACCTCATTTTTTTATAATTTCCCAGTACGAGGCTATGTCACTACATTCCCACCAGATGTGTAACAGCGTACCTCTTTCTGTTTGGCATCTCCAGCACGTTGGTGGTATTGTCGGGAAGATTCGATGTATCATGGTTGGCGTTCTATACCAGAAGGAAATCAATTTATAGTTAACCTCCTGGTAGTGGGAGCTCATTGAACTCTTATGTTGCCACAGGAGTGCTTTGTCCCATTGTGGTGGTGTGAATGTTCTACCAAGTGATTCCTCCCACTGCCTTCGGAATGTGTTATTGTCTGTTCGGCCATTCGTGACTAGATATAGGTATAGTATGGATACTGCGTGATCCAGTCCGGAGCCTCGTTCACAGAGCCCTTCGAACCACATTAGCTCCCTATGTAATCGTTCTTTATGTGTGAGTGTAGTATAGTATTGTTTCAGTTTCATATATCAGAGCGTAGTGAGTGCGCTCCGTGGTCTAACCTCCAACAATGAATCCAGATCCCGTAGGCCCAATCCCTTAGGGCCCTTTGTATGGGAATATAGTCTGAATTGCCCATGCCCTAGCTGGCAATCTTCCGCCTATTCTGCCATTGTGCGTCACCGGGAGAAGGGGGCTGGGTATTGGCGAGATGTTCGACTGTTCCCATAGCGATTTCCAGCCGCGTAGCGTTTGTGCAACCGGTCCATCACCCACCTCTCGGTCTCTCTGACCCTGTTCCCCCCCCCCAAATCGTAGTTTCAAGTGTCTTTTCGTTAATTGCTTTGTCTAATGATGCCCATTGCTTGTGTGTGGGTTCCGTATGCCAGTCAAGAATGCGTTGCAGCACCGTGTTAATTTGTTTTCTCCTACCCTTGACCTTGGCTGTTTTTCTGACCATTCTTACATTAAGCCCAGCCTTCCTAAGATCCAGTAATAATAATTATAATACTCTCTGTTGTAGATTAGAGTCTGTGTGCTTGGGTTCCCTTACATATATCATGACAGGTGGCTTACGGCACACTGGTAGAAACCCATTGCTCTTTACTAGGTGTAGGCAACCTTTGGCACTCCAGATATTGTGGACTACATCTCCTCTGATGATTTGCCAGCATTATTGGGGCTCTTTGCAGTTCAGGGTTTATATAGAACCACTAATGAGGCACCTGTGAAAGACAGAGGTACAAACTGGAGTTAGGACAGTCTCTAATTCGATATTTATAGCTCAGAAAGATTGTACTCATCCTAAACATGCTTACTTTTAAAGGATCACTATAGGGTCAGGAAAACAAACCCGTTTTCCTGACATTATAGTGCCCTAAGGATACCCCCACCCTCAGGGTCCCTCTCCCTTGGCGCTGAAGGGGTTAAAACCCCTTCAGCAGCTTACCTTAATCCAGCGCCGGGCTCACATGGTGCTGGTGACCACTCCTCCCCCGCCTACGTCAGCTCCTGAGTGACGCGTAATGCACATGCGCGTCAAGTTCCGCGCGCGCATTCAAACAGTCCATAGGAAAGCATTTCTCAATGCATTCCTATGGACGTTCTGCACACTGGATGCGAATTTCGCATCCAGTGTCGCAGATGCGCCTCTAGCAGCTGTCAGGAAGACAGCCATTAGAGGTTGGATTAACCCTGCAATGTAAACATAGCAGTTTCTCTGAAAAAAACCTGAGGGACCTGGCACCCAGACCACTTCATTGAGCTGAAGTGGTCTGGGTGACTATAGTGTCCCTTTAAGGGTGCTGCTGTGAGCAATATATCCAGCATATAAAACACAACATGGTCAACTACAAACTTTAAAGCTTTAAAGCCTGCAAGGTTTTTAAAAACATGTGATTTGGGTGATAATAATGGGGAATTAATGCAGTACCCGATCTTGTTGTATTTATTGGTCACCGCAGCACTTTAATATATTGTCTATGTCATACTTTACCTTCTTTCTCCCTCTCTCTTTTCTTTCTTTTCCACATATCCTTTATGCTTATTTCCTTTCCCACTATTTATACATTAGTTACTGACATGGGTTCCATGACATTTGTTCTAAAATATGCCATAAATTGAGAGAAGGTAATACTTGGGAGGTTGTTGAAGATGTTAGAAAACCCTTAAGAATATATACAATTATGTTCGTAGTTGCATTAAACCAGTATCCAATTATTTAATGCTATGCAGAATTCCAGGTCAGTAAATACCTCGAGTGTGTTGTGTCTCTGTTCTGTATCCCATGATGACCAAATAATGTAG
Source organism: Pelobates fuscus (assembly GCF_036172605.1). Lineage (NCBI taxonomy): Eukaryota > Metazoa > Chordata > Amphibia > Anura > Pelobatidae > Pelobates > Pelobates fuscus. Next base: position 33,936,507 of record NC_086321.1, on the reverse strand, counting down.
TCCTTTACACTACGTTATTGTCTCATTTCATAGTTATTAGGTGCAACTTATTGCACTACGCACTGCTGTATTTACCCTTTCACTTTCTTTGTTTACCAGCTGTAGATTGGGACCCCTACTCATTCAGGGGGAATTTGCACTTAGCAATTGCTTATTTATTTTTAGTTTTGTAAATGCAATATTTTAGGCTTGGCTAAAAGCATTTAGAAGCCTTTTGGTTATGTGCCTATCCTCCTGTAATTCTATTATACCTATGACTCTTTTGCCTATAGATTCACAAGTGTATATAGTCTATATAGGTGTTTAGTACCTTCTATTTTTAAATAATCATTAAAGGTTATGTTTTATTGTATTCAATTATTCCCCTTCCCTTCTGGTACTATTACTTTTTGGCTGGTCCAGCCTCTAGATATTTATGGACTCATTTTAACATAATGCCTCAAGGTGTCACTAGAGTCTCAGCAACTTCCAAAAACACATAGTGAAGACCTATAAAACATATATTCTAGGGAATACCTGTTTTTTCTTAATAATCACGTGGCCTTTGGAAAAACCCAGGAAGAGCATGAATCTGCAGACCGCAGGCAGAAGACTTTAGGTTACCATTATGTAAGTGTAATTTTACATCAGTTTTAATGGGCACCTTAAACATCATAACCACTATAGCTTATTGTAGGGATTATGTACCTCTAGTCTATGAGCGCCATCAGCTGTTATGTTGTCAAAAAAAGTTTGACAAAAATTGGGACTCTTGCTTGCAACCAAAACCTGCTGTCTCTTCAGATATACTAAAATACTTCTCAATAGCACTTCTCTCCAACATTTATTTCGTCCCAAATCATAATTCAGTGGACTGTTAATATATGTTTCCCACTTATTCCTACATTTCATAAACCGAAAACAAACTAGTTGAACACAAATCAAAACAAAATTTTTCACTTGTTTTGATAAGGATCCCAAATTAGGGAGTCTTACTAAATAGCTAATAGATCAATATTAATAAAAAAGACTCTTTATTTTGATCTTTCAGCTGTTCAGTAAATAAATCCATAATTTGTTATTCTTAAATAGCCTACCAAATTAGGTAGTTATCTACTGAACAGTTGGAAGATCAGATTTATGAAATGCCATTTTAGTTTTTTGATCTTTCAGTTGTTTAACAGATAGCTCCCTAAATTTGTACGTTCCTTGGTGTGAATGCCACATCCATTCATTGCCCATAGGGATGGGGCTCCCGAAAATTTAAAAATTCAGTTTGTCCGAATCAATATTTTCCAAAAAATAACAGATCGATCTGAAACTGACCAAAACCAATTTTCCCCCTGTGCACATCCCTAGTTGACGTCTCTGTGATAACCTGCCTGGATAAACAATGCTCAGTTGAGATATTTGATATAATGTGATGTTGACCCAGAACATAGTTTGAAAAGCTAGGATCTCTTAAAGATTCTTTGAAGAGAATCTCGTAGTGGAATGCTGAAGCTATGAACAATTATTAGACATAGTTACATAGTTTTACATAGTTACATAGCTGAAAAGAGACTTTCATCCATCAAGTTCAGCCTTCCTCACATTTGTTTTTGCTGTTGATCCAAAAGAAGGCAAAAAACCTAGTCTGAAGCGCTTCTAATTTTGCAACAAACTAGGAAAAAAATTCCTTCTTGACCCCAAAATGAGTCCACAGTGTTCTTATCATGCATCTTAATGTTATACTTACTATCATCTTTCATCTGGAAGTCTCTGCTGATGAATCGAGCCTTGTTTGTCACTATCAATATGTGAGAAAGATGAAGGTAAGTCTACACAGATCCTATCAAGTGGTTGCACAACAGTCAAGCTCAGTGAAAATTAAAAGAATGGAATACAGAAAATAAGAGTATGCAATAACGACATCCACGTGGAGGGAGCATTTTTTTATGAAACGTAGGAATACGCGGGAAACATATATTAACTGTCCACTGGAAGGATACTTTTTTTAGATAAAAGATATCATCCACTGCTTCCCTATTAAAGTTTTTTTTTTTTTTAGATAGTCTCTAGGCTCTCAATACTTGTTTACAGGATCAAGGGAGATAACAATCAAATGACGGCACATAAATAACCTTTTGCAAGTCACAACCTAAATGAAATTATAATTTCATTAACTGCCCAGTTTTGTGAGATCCAGGACAACCCCTAGGGAGGGTGAAAAGGGGTCTTTGGCCTTGAAAAATACCTGTAGGGGCCTTCTTTTTTGGAGAATCTAGATCTGCAATTTTCCTTTCCCCAAATTGTAAGATGGTTGCCTTGATACAATGCAGAAGCCACATACAGTAGGAAAATTATTATTATTATTATTATTATGATATTTATATAGTGCCATCAAATTCCACAGCACTTTACAATGGGTGGACGAACAGACATGTAGTTATAACCAGACAAGTTCGACACACAGGAACAGAAGGGTTGAGGGCCCTGCTCAATGAGCTTACATGCTAGAGGGAGTGGGGTAAAATGACACAAAAAGGTAAGGATAGTATTAGACTAGTGACAGTTGCAGAAGAGGAATCAGTTGGGAGCTATTAAGAGTTTAATTGATACGCTTTTATGAAGAAGTGGGTTTTTAACGATTTTTTGAAGGAGTGGAGACTGGGTGAGCATCTAACGGAGGAGGGACGCGAGTTCCACAGGAACGGTGCAGCCCTCGAGAAATTTTGAAGGCGAGCATCAGAGTTGGGAGTACGGACAGAAGAAAGACGTAAGTCTTCAGCAGATCGTAAGGGCCTAGACGGTATATACTTGTTTATAAGGGAGGATAGATAGGTGGGAGCAGCATTATGTAGAGATTTGAAAGCAAGAAACTGAATTTTAAATTGAGCTCTATATTTTATAGGAAGCCAATGTAGGGACTGACAGAAGGGTGAGGCATGGGAAGTGCGGGCGGACAGGAAGATGAGACTGTAACAGCGCAAGTTGGGAGCATGTAAGACCACTGAGAAGCGGATTACAGTAGTCAAGGCGAGAAAGGACAGTGGAATGGACCAACACCTTAGTCGCATCTGGCGTTAAGTAGGGGCGGATGCGCGCAATGTTTTTGAGATGGAAATGACAGGATTTGGCGATAGATTGAACATGAGGCTTGAAGGAGAGGTCGGAGTCAAAGAGAACCTGCGTGGTGGAGCTGATGGTAGCACCGTTGACTTGGAGACAGACAAACACAGGAATAACAACACTTGAGGTAGGAAAGACCAGAATTTCAGTTTTGGTCAAGTTTAGTTTAAGGAAGTGGGCAGCCATCCAGTTAGAAACAGCAGAGAGGCAGCCAGAGACACTAGTCAAGAGGGACTGGGAGAGATCAGGAGAGGACAGGTAGATTTGGGTTTCATCTGCATAGAAATGATATAGGAAGCATGTAAGTGGAAATGTAAATATGTGCATGTACCAGGTCTCAGTGCCCATATTTCTCATTGTTTTCTTGCACTCATGCAAGACACAGTGCACAGAATTATGTATTTTGTAAAATGCATACATTTAGACATGGTAAACATTTTTGCAATGTTTGACAAAAAGTTTGCAGGACTGATTTGTGGCAAGTACACACACAGACACACTCAAAGAGACACATGCTCACTGACACATACAAATACATATACATACACAGATACATAAAGTGACACACTGACATACACAGAGATACACACACACACAGATGCATACACACAGATACGCACACTGACAAAGTGACACACACAGGGACAGTGACACATTGGAAAAGTGACACACACAGAAAAATACACACAATAACAGACACACATATAGTGACATACACTGACAAACTCACACGCAAATAAAATAAGAAAATGCATAGTTGCTGCCACGTTCCTGTGGGCCGTGAGGCAGAACTTCAGGTGGCTGTACAACCTGCAGTTCTACCCATGGAATGCAGGACAGATCCCATTTTTTGCTGGTACAGGACTTCAAAACAATGGACTGAAATTCAGGACAGCTGGCAAGTATGGGTAAAGTCCAACAAATGCTGCACGACAACCATAGTTTTGCACAAGTCAAGGCACCATCAATGAGAACCAAGAGAAAAGTTAAGCAACTATACAATTGAACGATTGTCACCTTGTGTACTGGCTGCATGTTTGTGGACTACATGACCTCTGTGACTACTTTACATGTTTTACATTTTCTCTGGAGTACTGCAATGTAGGGTAATAACTGCTTGATCCAAGGATAAATCTGACTGCCATTTTGGGGTCAAGAAGGAATTTTTTTCCTAGCTTATTGCAAAATTGTGCTTCAAACTGTTTTTTTTTTTTTGCCTTCTTTGGGATCAACAGCAAAAACAAATGTGAGGAAGGCTGAACTTGATGGACGCAAGTCTCTTTTCAGCTATGTAACTATGTAATATGCTATAACAAACACAAGACAAGAAAAACATTTAATTCTAACAAAACACGTATGACATATGGGAACAGGAGGTGAAGAGGGCCCTGCGCAAACGAGCTTGCACTCCAACTAACAACCATGGAAACCATTTCCACCTATTTCTAGAGATATGTGTGATACAGTATAACTAGTGAAACCTTGTTCTACAGAACCATTCACATAGTGTTGTAAATTGTTAGACTGAATTTTCTAACATTTAGAGCTGTAAAAGTAAACAGAATAGTCTTGCCTAGCTTATTCTGTAGATGTTTGTTCCTCCTCATGCACATTCACATACACTGCAAACTGTCTGGATTATTCACTAAACTGAGAATTTTAATGAATTCAATCCAAATGGCAATATTGAGGCAAGCGTAGATGATTTAGAAAAAAATCTCCAACTCAGTTACAATGTGGATACTTCAGCAACCATTTTTAATTTTCTAAATATCAGTGGTTAGCAAATAATCGCAAATGCAACAATGACGCTGCACACAAACAAACACACTATTTTACAATGACAATACCTGTACAACACGCAGAAATACAAGTCTACTGATATATATTCTGAAATCAGGCTGGATGGGTGGGCTTTCAAGGAGTCATCACCAGTGAAGCAACTTGCATCACTAGTGACACCCATAATGGGTGAGCTTGCTTAGGAAGTACACGTACCATGCACTGAAGGGGGCACGTCGGCCTGGCATCAAGTACACAAGGCTGATAGACAGCCTTCCGGCTTACTCCTATTCTTCAGGACCATGGAGAGAGCACTGCTGAAGCTTAAGTGTGTGACACCAGGGAACTATACAGGACCCTAAAAGCAGGACCGTTAAATTCCATGGGTGTATGAAGTTGGGACAGTATTTTGGAAGTCTACTGAGACAGAATTTTCTCTGGGGTGTAATATACCATATGTGAAGCTATACGGCATTTGAGAAATTTAATGTGGCCAATATTGCGTATGTGATCAAACATGACAATTATAAGATGAAATTATGTGAATGGGGGATGACATGGGGTATTTATGAAGACATATTTCATTTGAGGAATGAAATAAGACAAGGTGGTGCATTATGAGATAAAGCATGGAAAATATGAGATTAATATGTCAAGTGGAAGATGAAATAAGGCAAGGGGATAGAATATGCAATAAAACCAAATGGGATGTAACAGTGTATATGGAATTATTATAGTATGTGAGATGAAATATGGTATTAAGGGGCCCCACCAATAATCTATTGCCTGGGTATGTAACAATATATAAAACAATATAGATTGTTTCTACACAGGGTGAGCACTTTTCAATATACAATAATAAAACTGTTTATTTTATACTTGTGGGGTACGGATATATTTTGTATGTTGGCAGGATTAAAAACTGAAAGTCTGTATGGTGCTTTCAGTCTGCCCTTTGCAATCAGGCTTTAAACTCATGAGGATTTGATTGTAGGAGTTGCCTTATTTGCATTGATGAGACAGCTGCTGGAGTCTGTGAAAAGGCACCTGACACAATCTCTAAACTCTGGATTAGCACAGGGAATGCACAATACGCACTCTGTGCTATGTGGCAAGTAGTCCAACCTTTTATTAAACCCACTCATGCAAAATGACCCAAATTTCAAATGAACCCAATCAGGAATGCAAAGATGCATGGTAATTAAAAACCGAGAATTTTACATAATTATTCTAATTGTATTATGACTATGTGACTCCATTTAAAGGTCTGTTTCTGTGCCTAAGTCCTATTTTGTTTTTTTATTTTTTATTTTTTTAAATGCACTGCTGGGTTACGATGGGATTTATTCGCTAAACCAAGACTCGTGTAGAATAGATACAAATTTAAGGCCAAAACAGTTCCATTAGAAAATAAATTATATGTAATTATATTTTTTACCTCTGATATTTTGTCTTTTAATTAGCAAGATCCCTGTGAATTCTCTGCACTTCCGCATTTAGAGAATAACTATGTATGTAAAGGATCGACATACTATAGAAATGATAAATTAATCTGCAAAGACGTCTTTATCAAATGGCTCTCTTTATCCAATGGACCAATAAGATCTTGCACAGCATCGAAAGGACACTCTATATTCGACCCTTTCTTGGGATTGGGGATAAACTAAAAGTGGTTTAGGATTGCCCTTAGAGAGACAAAGTCAATTGTGCACCTGTTAATTTATCTTATGAATCATTTGCAACACCTTTCTTTATTAGTTAATATGTTTCTGATGAGATAATCTGTATTACGGCAGCATTTTTATAATCTGTCAATTGTTTGAGACCTGGCAACACCTCTAAGCAGTCTTTGATTAGAACCAACCGTAAAATAAAAAGATGGCTGCTAATCCATCCCGCGTGCCAGAATATAAATTGTTTTTGTTACACAGAAGGGGCTTGCACTTTTAAAAAAAAATAGCATATTGATGTTACATAATAACATGGGGCATAAATACAGTCTATTTTGCATACACAAAAACACCTGACATCATTAAAATTCAGGAGAACCCAGTGTATTATATAGTGAGAATATATTGAAAGGAAAGAAATCTCTACTATTACAATTGTAACATTATTATTATTATCAGAAACAAAACAGCTTGTTTATACCAGAAAGGCGTGAAATTCATGTTGGTAGAAAAGTGTATACAGTAAAGAAAATAAAAGGATATTATATATATATATATATATATATATATATATGTGATGCACAAAAGCAATCAAATCATCTAACGTTAAAATGTGTATTCTTTGGTAAACATTCTGCATTGAAAATAATAATAGGCATTTTGTTATTTTTGTGAATGCACAGAAATAGTCATATTTCTCAATGCAAAATACATATTTTGGTAAAAGAGATAATTTCGACAGAGAGAATGCTTTTCCTAAGCAACCTCCCATTGGAGAAGAAAAAATTTAATGAGCTTTTAATGGAATGCAATGCTTAGTGTAGTAAATTATTTGTTAGTTGACGATGCAATCAGCATGCTGATTAAGGCAGCTTGCTATTTTTTTTTTTTTAACTAAACATTAACGGAATGAAGACGGTTAGTCCTTGTTCATCTGCTTGGGGGGTTTTTGTTAGACAAATGGGCTTCAGAGTACAGATTGTCAATAAAGGTGAGTGCACTCCAAATGTCATTAAAATACTTGCGATAAATATTTAAAATCATATTTATATTTGACTTGTATATTCTAAACAGCATTTAAAGGCGCATACATCCGTGAAAGGCCTTAGAATAATGCATAGCATTTTATCTCTGTGTTCTGAGCCTTTCATTGTGAGTTACAGCAACAAAATCCACATAGATTGCAATTTCACTTCATTACTTGAAACATCGCTATTAGTCTGCGCTTTTCCATCCTTCTTTTAGCTCGCATTAAGACAATCAGCGAGCATGGTGTACGAAAGTACTGTGCTATTAAAATTTCCTGCAAATGATTTATGCACTGAAAAGGGTTAGTAAAATTAGTTGTACTGAAAACAGGAAAACTGATTTTTTTTATTTTTTTTATATGTTGCTAAAGCATATATCAAATCCCTTTTAAAGCACTCCACAAAAAAAGTTACATTAACATCATAAGAAAGGATCACGACTAAGCAGATTTATTGTTCAATTCTGTCTGTTGACTGTAAATGTAAAATTTTGCTTTTTTATTTTATTTTTTTTATTGTGAACAAAATGTACGTCTCAATTCTAATTCATAGGCTTTACGCCTTAACTGTATGTTTTGGTATCTTTATCAAGCACAATACACCTTTAAATGTGAATGTGTTTCAAAATACTGTCAATAGAAATGATCACATCATACACTTTCGGAGACTACGCTTAGGTTAATCTTAGCCTTTGATTGTGGTAAATATGCACTGTTAAAAAACAATGAATAACCCCCTCTATTTTCAGTATTCCTGTTTATGACCCAGTAGGTTAAAAGTCATTGACTGGCATTTGACTTCTGACCTCCTATAAATGTTATCTTATCATTTCCTCCTTGTTAACTTGTATTGAGTGCATGTCCCTGATGGCTTGTCAGATAATAGGGGTTTTATTATATGTGCTACTGTTGCAAGACTGTTTTCTTTTGTTTTAGTGAGCTGTGTCAGACTATGTCTTGACCTCACAATTCAACATGTTTTTGGTATGGCTCAAGACATAAATATGTACCTAATGGTACCTGATGCAAGCCATTACCAAAAACAACAATCCTGTACTTTGTCTTCTGTTTATATATTTACAAAGTAACCATAATGGTCACTATTGGAAAATAAAAAAGTATTTAAGGTGTGCTAAACAGCTCTAATTAGCATACATTCTTTTAAAAATATATAGCGTTTGTGTTTTGTTTAGCATGTATTTTGACACAAAGAAAAATCTCCAGGGCATCCGTTGTATTTTGGTAAGATTTGTAACAAATACATATTTTTTTTTTTTTTTTTAAGAAATTGCTAATAGATATATTAAACAAAAGTTTAGTATAGTTTCTTAATATATTTGTGTAATTGTAAAAAAAAACATCTTTAGTATAGCATGCAACCTCGCTATAACCGCTAGCTGCCTGGTTAATTAATGCATTACAAACAAAGTATATTATTACTAGGTATACATTCATTGGTTTTTATAAAATCGTGTACATCCTTGCCCTGTGAAAAAATAAATAAAAGGAATATAAAGCTATAAAATATCTTTGTAGTGGAATGTTGTATTGTATACAAAGTAACAGACATACACACACATATACAAGTGTGCACATAAGAACATGTACTAAGTATATAGTGGGTTATTGTTTTATTTTACATTTTTTAATTCTTTACAGTTATATATACACACATAATGAGCATGTGTTTCTGTTATATTACATATGCAAATTTGTATCCATTTATAAAAGAAAACAAAGTGCATTGATCAGATTGGCAAGAACCAAAGCAAACATTGAACTAAATAAATACATTTTCAATTTAGTGCAATTTTAAACCTATATCTAAAATAAATCTCAGGGCAGTATGCAAGTTTTTAAATTAGATTTTGTTTAATGAATTGCCATACTACGTATGGTTTTTAGTATTTTACTATACCTTGGAAGACAACAGTCAAGGTTATTCCGCCTTGAATTTCTCATTTAAGCACGAAAGTTAAACTCAAAGGCCATATTTATTTTTTTTACTAATGATGAGCTTTACATACCTGATGGTAAAAAAATTAAATACTTCACTAAATGTCGGTCACTATTAAATTCATGTCAAATGTGGTTTCATTTTAGTATCTTAAAAACAATCTGCTGTGAAATATTTTGAAATTATGTAATGAAAATGTACATCTTACCGCTACTTTCTTTTATTATATTTCCTCAAATTTATTATACATTTTCACATATTTGTTAGTGAAGAGTTAATACAGACAAAACTGCAGCATATATTGGTGCTTTTTTCAATTTTAACAAAAATAAACAATGTAAACAGAATCATCATGTATTACTATTGTTTCTTAAGTTCTTTTAACATAATTTACATTTTTATTACAATACATGTTTAAATGCTTTGATTGCGATTTACTGGTTATTGGCTTTGGTTTTGTTTTGTTTTTAATAGAGTTTTGGGGGAAAAATACTCAAAAATACTACTCAAATATATATGATGCCACTTTTTCTGCGTAAATAGCATAAATACATCTTGCATTTTATTCTTTTAAGTTTTATTTTTTATTTTTTTTTACCTTGCAGTCTACACACGAGGAATTGCTGAATGTTTTATTTTTTTTATATTTTTTTCAGAAATTGCACTTTTTTAGATAGACATAAATTGCATCTGCCTTATTGTTCTTACTATCTGATGTCAGTGGTGAGATTAATTAGTATGCTTCTTCCTTTCATCTTTTTTTTTCTTTTCTTTTACTATCTTCAGAATGAAAACAGAGGTTTCTAATAGAGCAATTTATTTCTTGTCGAAGCATTAACTCGTTCTCGTTCTGTATTCTTTAAAAACTCACGTTATTATTTTCGCAAGTTTTTCAAACTTCAGAAATATACTTTCATTGACTGAATTTGCGATCTTTTGGGTGTTTTATTTGATTTATTTTACTATTTATCGCCTGTGCCTTTAACTCTTTGGGTGTCAAATAACAAGCAGACCAGCTTGGCATTGCAAGAGTTAAACAGCTTGTTTCTGTCGGACGTCTTGCTTTGTGAATAGCTTGCGCACACTCAACAAATGTTGCTTTTAAAACTTTAAACATTAGATTTCTTGTTTAGTATGCAGATGATGTAAATTGCAAGTCTGGGAAAAAAAAACCTGCAGTCTAGACCAAGACTGGGGTTGCTGTCTAGTTTGTGAGTGACATCCAATGACCTCTTACCCTACTAGGAGGGGCATCACACTATTCACAAAAACAAGAACATATTTTTTTTAAGAAGTAAAATAGCATTTTCTTTCTTTTTTCCTATGTCAAAAAAATGTGAAATTGAATGGAGGTTTTTAGGGCAGGCGTTTTTCCTTGAAATTGCTTTTGAAGCATGAGATGTAATCAGCAAAGTACCAATGATGATAAAACAGGGATTGCAATAAATGATCAGACTGTCCTGGTATTTTGGCAAGCCGGAGTGACAACTTATTGAAAGTTCTCAAGGAATCATTTATATTTCACACTCCACTTGGCAGCTGATTTGAGATTGTCTGTTAGCATAACAAAGACCCTGAGCATGTGAACTTCGGAAACCTTTTGACCTCTTTGCTGCTGGTATGAATAGCTTTCGGTCTTCCCTATACAGATTTCCCAAAGCTCCCCTGTTCGTGGCTAAATTGTTAATCAGGGTAATTTAATATAGTTTTCAATATGCCTCATCTCTTATTGGGAAAGGTATTCAGAACTCCACTCCCTCGCCAAAAATGCCCCCCCCCCCCACACTCTTCCATTCAAATTGTAAGTGGGGCAGCTGCAGAAACACCCCTATGAACTATACGGAGACAGGGCAGAATGGTAAATTCTCACAGCTAATACTTTTTTCCCCGTTGTACTTCAGTGTAAACCTTGAAATCCCAGACTATTTACCACGACACAAAAAAGCCAAAAACGACATTTCAATGCTGAATTACATGTATAATAGTCAATGCTTCCTCAGACACTACAAACACGACAACAACCTCTCCTCCTCTCCTTTACACCACACACACTCTGTCTCTCCAGACATAAGGCCATCTAATTGTAATTTATCGCACACAAAACAACTTTGTATCAATTCAAATGCACATTAGTTGGCTGAAAAGAGACCTTTTGCAAATATATTCATTTTAATCCAGTTAATACCTAAAAGCCCTCATAGGGAGACATTCAGTGTCCTGAAAACATCCATAAGATTCTGATTTTAAGAAAAAAAAATGATTGATCACAGAGATGATAAAACATGTATCTCTCATTTTTCAATGTAGATAAAAAGACACCAACAAGCATCTGTGGCCGAGGAAGTAGTTTTTTAGAGTCTGCATTTTCTTTTCTAAATTGGGTTTATACAGAATACAATCAATTTAGAGAAGCCATTTTAGAAAACAGTATTTTGAAATGGCTGTTTGTATTGTATAAACCTAGTATTCCAGACTCCAACTGTGTTGATGATCTGGCAACTAAATCTAAATCATAATGTGTTTTTTTTTTTTTTTAAACCTATTTTTATCTATGGTTTTGTAGAAAGAAAGATAGACACACACACACACGCAATGGGCATCGCGGGTTTATTGACCATATTATCGAAAATATTTATATTTTCATCAAATTAGAAAATGCAATCTAAAAATACATGGTAACTTACACCAAATTAGTAGTTATATACACATGCATTTAAAACTAAAGAAGTCACAATTAATATATTTTTATCAGTGTACATTCCATGTGAAAAGTGGGTGAATGGATTATCTCCTGGTATAAAGTGTAAGGTATAATCTAAGTGTAAGGTATAATATAAATAGGTATGTGATAGTATATTATACACCCCCCTCAGCCTCTGTATTTTACTTCTTTTGCTACTTGCTAGGAAATATATTATTATGATTTGTGATGTTTCCTAAAGTGATGCTATATGTTCTTAAATTAACAGAGTTGTATTAAAAAAAATTCTAATAATGTAAATAATGCCATTTTGCTTCACGTAAAATACCAAATTCGAGATGTGTGTAAGTATAACAATAGAATATTTCTCATATAGCAATTAAGCATATCCTAATTATATTAACTTTAAGCGCATTACTGCTTTAAATGTATTTTTTTTCATGAACAAAATAAAGGTATATAATAAGGAATATTAGATGTGGTCCTCTTTAACAAGATTCAATGGTGGAAGCTTATTGCATTTTATTTTTGTAAGGATTTTAATTATTCAACTGTATGGTGTTGTGAAACAGACCTTCATTGTCAGCTCATTAAATCCTTGCAGGGTAGAATTTGGGGTTGTGCTTAAAACATTTGAATAAAAGCATGTATATTTGGAATAGCATTTGACAAGGAGAATGAACACAGACACCAGAACAATTATATCATGATCCCTTTGGGAATGCCAGCACCAAATTTAGCCAGACTGATGGAACACTGTCTAGACGGTCTCTTTTGTGTATCAGCTGTTTCTTACTTGTTTTATTGTCCTGCCTGAATGTGTCAGTTCAAACTGCATATGGATCCCAAACATTGCTACCCTGCAACCATATTTTATAATAAAAAAAAAAAAACTTTGTTGTCAAGGTGATAATTAAAAGCTGTCCATTTTGTCTAATATATGGCAGCTTTATTTTGGAATAAACCAAGTGAAAAACTCTCCTTTGGTTTTATATCATTTTTTTTATTTACAGTTTGAAATAAATTAATATATATATAAAAAAAAAAAATCAAAATATGCATTTTAATTAGCATTTTAACAAACCTAGCAATTGTAAAACAAAATTAAAAAAAATATTAAAAACTATAAAACTATAATTGAACCATAAAATAAAAATATAAATGTGGCTTAAAATGTATATTATTTTTATTAATGGTGGTATTTATAGCTCGCTAACATGTTCTGTGGTGCTGTAGATATGGATATCCTGTGATATTTGTATATTTTTTAAATGTTACTGCTTTTACTTTTTTATCATGGATGTGTTGTTTTTTAGTTTAGCAGACAAAAGAATAAATGCATTCTTTATCTTGTTTTTGTGAAAAAAAAAGCATTTTTAACAGATGTTTTTAATTAACGTTATTTAACAGATTTTTACATTGTTCTTGTTCCTCAATAGATATTATTTAGAACCTAACATATTTAACACATTGGGGTAGCAATTTTCATTTGTGTCTTTTTACGTTCCTTCATTGTTATTTTTTTAAGATTACTCTGGCCTCTGACACAGAATGTCACCATTACAAATTAATTTTAATTAATATAATTGTAATTTTTGTTTCTTTTTTTAAATTTTTTTGAAAATACAATAATACAATCCTCAAGCACACACTCACGCTATCTACTCTCTATATAAACAATTAAAAAAATCAATAAAACCCTAAAATATAAATAATGTGTGTGTAAGTAATGAATACAGTCAAGATCACGTAACATTTCCATGTAGTGGATGTTGTAGATAATATTCAATCATTTCCATGTGTAGGTGAGTTTAGAACATACAGTAGACTTATGCAGTAGAGCATTGTGGAAGAGATCGTCTTTGCCGGATTCTTATATATTCTTCAAGACTTTAAATTTACACCTGGAATACGATGAGACATTTCCTCTTTGTTGGTTTTCCTGACTGATTTTATCGGCCATCCACATCATAGAATGTGAAATAGAAGTGTTGGAAAAAATGTATAAACCCTTACATCTACAAAAAACAATACAATATGTTGTTAAAGGGACCCTATAGTCACCATCACCAAAACAAGTTAAGCTTAATAAGCAGTTTTGGTGTATAGATTATGCCCCTGCAGTCTCACTCCTCAATTATCTGCCCTTCTGGAGTTAAATCGCTTTGCTTATGCAGACCTAGTCACACCTCCCTGCATGTGACTTACACAGCCTTCCTATACACTTCCTGTAACGAGTCGTCTAATGTTTATAATACCTTTATTGCAAATTCTATTTAATTTAGAATTCCTAATCTTCTGCAATTGTTAAACCCTGCAGGAGCCTCCTGTGTGTGATTAAAGTTCAATTTACAGAGCAGGAGTTATAAACTCTTAAAATAAGTTACATCTAAATGAAAATGAAACCATTTTGTTTTCATGCAGGCTGTGTCAGTCACTGCTACGGGAGGTGTGACTAGGGCTGTATAAACAGAAACAAAACTGATTAAACTCCTAAATGGCAGTGAATTGAGGAGTGAGACTACGGAGGCACAATATATACATCAAAACTGTTTCAGGAAGCTAAATTATTTTTGGTAACTATAGCATCTCTATAGTGTCTTGCATTTGATGAACAGTATCGCCTTTCCGTTCTGTTTTCTTCAGTTTATTCAGCTTCTAAATATGTTGAGAGCAGTCACAATTATTCTAATGTCCATCTGACTCATTTTAAGACCCAATATGTGGACTTCTTCAAGGCAAGGGAAACAATATTATTTGTTCTCATGTTAATAGGTTCTACGTTTCTGACCCTCCTGAGAAATCATCTACTTGGAGAGGGACCTCAGTGAAAAGCTAAATACAAACTAATGGCTTAGTGAACCCCCAAGCTGTTTGCTCTATGTTAATTAAACAACATTTCTTTAAGCCCAATAAGAAAAGTTCTCATGGTATATAGGTCCGTCCAAGACACAAACTCACACTCACTTTTTTTTCCTATGTGGATGCTTTCCCATATCCTAAAAGCATTGCATTTATTATTTTTTCCCCTTTTCTCACTCACCCTCTTGTCTCTATTGTCTTAAGATTCTTAAGATCACTATAAACGTAACTATTTGGGATATTTTAGATGGGATTGTTTATATTAGGGTTCCGTTTTTCCCTGTTCTCCCTTTATCTATATTGTATTGACAAAAAATATATTATCTTAACATTAATGTATATTATATATAATAATAAAAAGATAATGAGGATAAGCCTTAGTGATTTGTTGCTCGAACTTGGTAATCATTATATTATAAAAGGTTTAAAATTTAAGTCATATGATACTAGCCAAGCCTTAAAAGTTGCTTCCCTTGGCAAACCATAGTATGTTTACCAGTGCTGAATTTACACTCTTGAATTTCTATATATACTTTATAATGTGTGTCTGTCATGGTATGTGTGTGTCTGTGAAGGTGTGTGTGTGTGTCAAGGTGTGTGTGTGTCTGTCATGGTGTGTGTGTGTGTGTCTGTCAAGATGTGTGTGCCTGTCATGGTATGTGTGTGTCTGTCAAGGTGTGTGTGTGTGTCTGTCCAGGTGTGTGTCTGTCATGGTATGTGTGTGTCTGTCATGGGGTGTGTGTGTCTGTCATCTGTCATGGTATATGTATGTGTCTGTGATGGTGTATGTGTGCGTCTGTGTGTGTGTAAAAATAGTGTTTTTCCCCACGCCGTGCTGCAGGGCTGGCATAGATTTTTTTTCCAGGGCTGCTTTGTATCCCCAGTCCGGCCCTGGGTATATCATTAGTTTACAATACACTCAGTAAACATCTTGTTGAAAAGAATCAAAAACAAAAAAGCTGGTATAAGTTTTACCTGCAGAACTGTGATCATATACTGTTGTATAAAGAACAACAGAATCAAATAGGAACAGTATGATTGGTGCAATTGGTTAAAGGTCATTGGAAACACATACCATATAACTATAAAAAGCGCCACCATTCAAAGACAAAGTTACACAGACAAAGCGTATGAAGTCTTGATCCACTGCATTTTCTGTTGCACCAAAGTATGTGTGCGCTAATATGGATGACATAGATGCAATAGCTTGGATTTTAATGCAGCTATGACCACTGGTTCTTAGTTAAATAACATTTAAATGCTACCCTCCGCATGAAGTGCCACGCTAGCGCTATATAGATCAAGTCAATACTTTAACCACAGAGTGGAAAGTTGTGATGACATGCATGCAGACTAAGAGTAAGAGTCACTTTTGCTGATAAGCTATGACTTCAGCTCAACGTGTAGGAGATTGGAATTGCAATGCTCTGTTCAATGGACTGTGTAGCGGATTGGTCCATTTCACTTTGCTGGTATACTGGTTTCTCATCCAAGACTCCATCCTGTCTCTCTTAATTTCGGCAGAGGCCAGTAAATGGCATCTCTTTCCACTCTGCAGAATTTTTTTGTCAGGCTTCACAGCTGCATTTTAGTAGCTAGGAAGGGAGAGGGGAGGGCTACGGAGATACTGAGTACAATACAAGCATTGCTCAATGTTGGCAGTAGCTGGAATGCTATGGGCTGGATTATCTCAGCAGAGTAAGAATTTACTTTGATTATTGAATAGCGATTCCTCTTTTGACGTCTAAGATAAAACTTCTATTCAGTAAGCAGGTTAAACCCTTACTCTGCTAACAGAATCCAATAATGAAGAATAACTGTCATAACTGTACTTCCTATCTGTGGGCCTTGTGTCTACAAACAGATATTGTTTTCACATTCTGCTGGTATTTTTGGAAAATCTGCAATCCTACAAATATCATCATATTTCTTACAAGACTACTGAGTATACCTAGTCAATAAGAAAAAATGTATTTTGCTTATATGCTAATAATTTAGATACTGTCTAAAATATTGCAGGATAAAGGATACCGTATAATCTCTAAAATATTTTTTGCACCTAATATTTGCATTTGTATGTGAGGAAGGATATTTGTTAAAATACATTGTAGATGCTAATTTGGTACCTTAGAAGTTGCTCATCAGGCTAAACAACAGACATTCCTTTGACTAGTTAATTATTGTAATATTACTGTAATATGCTCAAATTAGGTTTGCTTTGGATTTTTCCTGTGATTAAAAAATGGCTAAGGGTTTTGTTGTTTTTCCATCATGCTGAAGTTTTATTTTTGCATTTATAATATGTACATTTTCTTTTTCCTTTTTATATTACACCTTTGATTACAAACCTACCATGTCAGGATGCATATGCCCTTTTCATTTAAAAGAAAGCATGTTTAAATTGAAGCTATATCTTTAAATAATAACACATAATCAAATATTTTGCTGCAGCCAATAAGTGTATATTGCTGCAATATATATATATATATATATATAGAGAGAGAGAGAGAGATAGAGAGAGATAATTTAATTGGTGCTCAATGTGTACAAATGACCATAAAAATATATATGCAGCTGTCAATTAAAAACCCGCTAAGCCCTCAGTTAAATCATTTTCAAGCAACCTACTTTTCTACCCCAACCCTTACCTTTTATGTCACCATACCCACTCCCTCTAGCATGTAAGCTCATTGAGCAGGGCCCTCAACCATTCTGTTCATTAATTGCGTCCAACTCGTCTGGTTACAATTACGTGTATGTTAGGCCACCCATTGTACAGCACTGTGGAATTTGTTGTCACTTTACAAATAATATATACATATTATTATTATTATTATTTTATTATTTATATAGTGCCAACAAATTCCATAGTGCTGTACAATGGGTGGACTAACAGACACATAATTGAGATCAGACCACTGGACGTACAGGAACAGAGGGGGTTGAGGGCCCTGCTCGATGAGCTTACATGCTAGAGGGAGTGGGGTATAGTGACACAAAGGGTTAAAGTAGGGGAATTAAATAGTTTGTTAGAGAAGGGTTTATTGAGTGCTTGGTAGGTCATTTTTGACAGTTGCAGGAAAGGAGTCATGGGGTGGGGGATGAGAAACCTGCTGACCGTTTAATTGATACGCTTTAATGAAGAAGTGAGTTTTCAAAGATTTTTTGAAGGAGTGGAGGCTGGGTGAAAGTCTGATTGAGGAGGGAAGGGAGTTCCACAGAATAGGTACAGCACTGGAGAAGTCTTGAAGGCGAGCGTCAGAGGTGGGGATCCGGGCAGAGGATAGGCGTAGGTCTTGGGCTGAGCGCAGGGGTCTCGACGGGACATACTTGTGTATGAGGGAGGATAGGTATGTTGGAGCAGCATTATGTAGGGATATGTAAGCAAGCACCAGAATTTTGAATTGGGCCCTATATCTAACTGGAAGCCAATGCAGGGACTGACAGAGCGTGGAGGCGTGGGAGGTGCGACCGGACAGGAAAATAAGACTCGCAGCCGCATTCATTATAGATTGCAGCGGTGCAATCTGGGAACACGTAAGACTGGTGAGAAGGGGATTGCAGTAGTCGAGGCGAGAGAGAACAACAGCATGAACCAGTATCTTAGCCGCGTCCGGCGTTACCAAGGGAGGCAGTATAGATAGAGAACAGTAGGGGGCCGAGGACAGAACCTTGGGGGATGCCGACAGAGAGGGGTTGGAGAGAAGAGGCAGAACCAGAGAAAGAAACACTGAAAGAGCGCTGGGAGAGGTAGAAGGAGCACCAGGAGAGAGCAGTATCCCGAAGACCAAAGTTACGAAGAATGTGAAGAAATTGTTGATGATCAACAGTGTCAAAGGCAGCAGAAAGATCAAGGAGAATTAGGATATCACCCTTCATCTTTCCAGCCTTGTGTTTAAGAGCTTTTCTGGGAAACTCCCACCCTACCTGAACACAATGCTTTCCCCGGCTGTTCCCACTTCCTATATCCTCCGATCCAGCACCAACACTTTACTTCAGTCTACCTCAATACAAAAAGAAAGCAGACCAATCCTCCTTCTCCTACAGAGCTCCGCAATTGTGGAACGACCTCCCACACAACTTAAAATCTTCCCTAAGCCTAAAGTCCTTCAAGAGATCCCTCTCTACATACCTCAAAACAGAATGCACCTGTCATGGTTGATTATATATTGCCTACCTGTTCTATGTTAAATTTTGTATTTATTGTGTATTAATATTGTTTTTGTATTTTATTGTACCCTAATTGTAACAATGCAATGATTTGTTGACCCAGGACATACTTGAAAACGAGAGAAATCTCAATGTATCTTTCCTGGTAAAATATTTTATAAATAAATAATTTAGTAAAAGTAGCCATGGGGGAAGAGGCTAATTCTAATACACGCAAGAAACCAACAGCCCTTATGGCTGTGACTGCCCCCAGACAGGCAAATAGCTGCCAGCAAGTAGAATGCTGGAACCGTGGGAGAAAAGGACACATCAAGCGAAACTGTAAATGTCCTTCTCACATCAAACCTGACCGTGAGAATGCAGCAACAGGGTCCCCGCTTACCCCTCCTTGACAAGATACTGTTGCTTACCCGTAGGAAATTGACAACCCAGTGTCCTGCACGCTTTAACTATTCCCGACATAACTGGACCCTCTCTCCCAGTAATGTTACATTACCAGGTGATAGAATAGTCCCATTTTTCCTAGACACTAGGGCAATCCGATCTGTTGTGCAGGAGAAATATATATTTCGCTATGAGAAATCTGTTGATGTGTTCCATGATTCTACTTCTCTCATTACAGGATTGCTTGTCAGCCCTAATGCTCCTGTTAATTTGCTAGGCAGTGATATTTTTTTCTGCTATTAATGCCAACATACAGTTCAGTCCCACTGGTAATGTGACTTTGACTTTGCCCCTTGAAGATAACTGTCTCATACCACTTGCCAGTGTGCTGGCAAATCTTAACTTGTCCAATCCTGTGACAGAACCTACTGTTGACTTGACCTCAGTACCCAACTCTCTCTGGGCAACAGGGAAGACAGACACAGGCAGACTCTCTGTGCCCCCAGTCAAAGTGACTCTCCTACCGGGAGTCACCCCTCTCTGTCAGATACAGTACTGTATCCCCTTAGCCCAGTACAAAATTACGCCATTTCTCATTCCATCCAGGACTTATTGCAGGCAGGCGTAATTGTCCCATACCCCTTTTTATCCCGTCAAAAAGAAATAAGAGAATGGGAAACCAGTAGTATACCGGATGGAACACGATTTAAGGGCAATTAATGCAGTGACTGAATTAATTGCCCCCAATGTCCCCAAATCTAATACACTGTTGTCAAAAATCCCACCTTCTTCCAAGGTGTTTACGGTCATTGTTATTCATTAGATTGTTTCACGTCCATTCAGCATATAAAAGGTAAAGAGACATGAAATATAATTGTGGAATATGTATATGGTTTCAACAGATCTTTAGTGTCTTATTAGACATACCATCACATACTGCAGAATTTCAATATGACCCATAAAAATGGATGAGAAAGCTTGCATTGTAATAAAAAGTATAATTTATTAAAATAAAAAAAATCTTACATTTAAGCATAAAATATGCTTGCCTCCTTGGAAAATGACATGCTTACTTCATTCCGGTATAGTCAATAGATAGAACACTGTTCTCTTTTCTGGGAAATGTAGCCTGTTTAACTAAAGCGATGACGCGTTTCACTGCAAATCAGCTCTCTCGGATTGCCACAGTCCTCCTGTGTTGGAGAATATATCAGTCTAGTTCCATCTCTCGATTATGTGCTGGACAAAGCCGCTAATCAGTCTGGCAAAGTCATTCATATTGCACAGAATTAACACTACCATATCAGTATCATGTGTACATATTGAGCATTACCTAATTTTAAATACAGCCTTAAATACGCACATTTAGCTAAGAGTAGTGCCTACAGCAAATAAAAATAAAGAAAAACAAACAAACAAACTAACAAATTATCTGCTTTAATCTGGAATGATTATTTGGAAAGCTTCAACAATTTTATCAAACATCAAAATAATAATTGTGGTTCCATGCCATTGAAAACAAGAGTGAATCGTATTTCTCGAGCTACAGATCAATGTTGAGATGAATACCTTGAAATGGAATAATCTTTTTTTTTTTTTTAAAGTGGATGCGAAGAGGTGTACGCAATTCAGCAGTGGTCGTTACATGTCTTAAAGGTCAGCTACTTCATATTAAAATAAAAAAAATGAATTTTTTAAAAATAGGTTTACGCAAAAAAGCATCCGAGCACTCTACTACACAACATACTTTTGGATTTTCGAAACACAGATGATAAGAAACATGTTTAACAGAAGTGAAATAAAAGACTGGAAACAATAAGTTGAATAGTGTACCTACGTTCTTTGAATCTTATGGGAATTTTTTTTAAATTTAAAAAAAAAAAATATTAGTCAACACTGGGTATTACTGTTGAAAGATATTTATATGAATTCCTTTATGAAAGACCTCTGGTGACTTTTGGGTTGAAGGGAGGGGGTAGGATTAAAGTAAATATTAGCTGATACGGTAATTTTGAATACAACACGAGAACATTTTTAAATGCAGTTAAAGAGTTTTTTAATTGTATTCAGTGTCACGGCTGCAGGTTTCATAGCAAGTCTATGAAAGCTATTAAGAATTTTTTTTCAAATAAAAAGAACAAAGTGTTGCAAATGAAGGACATAATCTCATGCTATACAAAGACGTTTTATTCATGTGAAAACATGTCTATGTAGCCTTAGTGTGTGAGTATATGATATAAAATGCATATACTATACCTTCTTTTTTTCTATTAAAATTTCTTACGAATTGACTTTATTGCCACTGTTCATTTACAGAACAAATTTCACAGATGTCTCATTTCACAAATAAGTTGTTCTAAGTAAGAAAATCTACGGTAAACAACAGACAGACTTCGCTGCATAAATGTACTTGTATATTTTTTACGCTAATTCATTGCAAAATAGAATTTCTACTAGATGTTCCATAAGTTCCTCTAGACTGGCCTAAATGTTGTCTACCACTGCATGCCCTAGAGAATCCAAGACACACTCACCAGGGGTGAATCGTTACTAGCCAGGGATACATTTTTACTTGCCAATGGCTACTTTACAAATGTTGACTTATAAACCATAGCCTCGGATTTCTTTGTAAAAATGAAAGTATAGTTCGGCCTATTATCCCCTTCAATGCTGAACACTTTTTGACTAAAAAATGAAGTGAGGGATATGATGCATAGCTAGCATATAACATACCATAACAGAGCAATTTTGTGCATAGATTGCTTTGCATACAGACTTAAAAATCGAATTGACGCAATTTTTATTTTTCACGTATTCACTCATCCTATATAAAAAAAATTTAAGGAAACTAAAAGCGTTAGACAGTGTACAGTGTCCTTTATATTGCAATATTTCACACGGGTTCAGAAATGTTAGTATTCAAGCAAAAATAAAAATTATCCTCACAAAAGTAAATGTAACAAAAACAGGTAAATAAAAATGGTCAAATACGTTTCTTATAGATGTGTGCAAGGACACTGAATGCATTACTAGAAATAAATCTTAGTGAAAATGGCAATATGATTTAAAATGAATGTCCACATGCAGCAAATACAGTTAAATCATATATTTCTAAAATACATGTATTTAATACTGCTGTAGCAATCTTTATTAATATCTGCACAGCTAATGCAATGCTTACAGTGAAATGGTAAATGGTTCAGATGACCCATTGAAACTTCCTTTACTGTTTGAAAGCTGGAGGTGATCTTACTTTTTTTAATCAAATTTACTGACATTATATATCCTTTTATATCCTTTTGACATGCCTAATATGTCATTGTTCTTTAAGGTGTTAAACGTGCAAATAATTACATAATGTCATATGATCAAACACCACTGATATAAAATGCTAGTATCCTAAATATATCTTACTCAGTAAGCTTTATGTTCATAAAAAGATTAAACATAAATATAATGCTATCATCACAGAGTTGTCTAACTGGATTTGGAGTTTATCCACTAGAGAGTGGAACATGGACAATCCAGTTACAACATTTAGGCTAAAATAGGCAACATTAACGCATTCTACATTACAGCTATTTGTCAAGCTTGGCCAATTGACCTGTCTGTTGCAATGTGATTGTTAGTTCCCTAAAGTTTATGTTTTTCGAGTATGCCAACTGGTAGACTTCTGGACAACATTTAATGCTGCACATTTGACATTTCATACACACACACTATCAATCGTGGGCTGCTTAGTGGATATATAAGTACCTGTAACTTCACTGTGTAGCCACCTGTTCCCTCAATCCTATTCCCTCCGCACTTTGTCTCCTTCTCTTACTCTGCCTCTCACTAAAAATTTCAATCTCTCCCTCTCCTCTGGCACATTTTCTCTACCCTTCAAACATGCAACCGTAACCCTGATTCTGAAAAAAAACAACTTTGACCCTAACTCCCTGTCCAACTACCACCCTATCTCGCTACTGCTATTTGTCTCCAAGATCCTTGAGAGAGTTGTGTATGCGAAATTTACAGACTTCCTCGAATCAAACCTGCTTCAATCTGGATTCCGTGCTCGCCACTCTGTTGAAACAGCTGTGACCAAAGTATCCAATGATCTTATCACTGCAAAATCTCAGGGCCACTACTCTATCCTTATTTTCCTCAACCTTTCTGCTGCTTTTGACACTGCTGCTTCTCATTCTCCGCAATCTAGATCTATGAGATACCGCTTTCTACTGGTGCTCTTTCTACCTCTCCCAGTGCTCATTCAGTGTTTCTTTCTCTGGCTCTGACTTTTCCCCCCAATCCCTCTCTGTTGGTGTTCCCCAAGGGTCTGTCCTGTCCAGTAAAATTTATATGCTGATGACACGCAAATTTATCTGTCCTCCCTGATTTCTCACCACCCCTCTTGACTCGTGTCTCTGCCTCTCTGCTATTTCCAACTGGATGTCTGCTCATTTCCATAAACTGAACCTGTCCAAAACAGAACTTCTGGTTTTCCCTCCCTCAAGTGTTGCTACTCCCTTGTCTGTGTCCCTCCAAGTCAATGGCACTACCATCTGCTCTACCTCTAAGACTCGCTGCCTAGTTGTTCTCTTTGACTCTGACCTCTCCTTTACCACTCATGTCCAATCAATCAGCAAATCCTGGCGCGTCCATCTCAAAAATATTGGGCGCTTGCAACCCTATTTAACGCCAGACACGGCAAAGGTGCTTGTCCATGCCGCTGTCCTCTCTCGCCTTGACTACTGTAATCCACTTCTCAGTGGTCTTATGTGTTCCCTACATTCGCTTCCTGTTAGATATAGGACTCAATTTAATATCCTGATACTTGCTTACAAATCTCTACACAATGCTGCTTCGACCTACTTATCCTCACTAATACCCAAATATGTCCCACCTACGCTCTGCCGTAGACATATTTCCAACCTCTGTTTGCACTCCTACCTCTGATGCTCACCTTAAAGACTTCTCTAGGGCTGCACTGTTCCTATGGAATGCCCTTCCCCTCTCTGTTAGACTTGCACCCAATCTCCACTCCTTCAAAAAAATCTTTGAAAACTTACTTCTTTAGGAAAGCATACCTCCTACTGTGAAACACAAGTTTTTCTTAATTTGATAGATAAACTCAACTTACATTTGTATTTCATGGTACATATTTTAAATAAGTGGTGGAAAATTAAATTACTTACGTTATCTAAGAAATATGTGAAGATGTTGAGAAAATGAAGACAGGTCAATGGCACAAATTATTTACTTAAGGATAATATGAAAAAGTAAAAAAACATTTGGGGGTTGTAGATTAGATGCATAATAACAGTAAGTGTCTTTATAATATCAGCATAATTTAAAAAAAATATTACAATACTGGGGAACACAACTCAAAGAATAAATAAGGAGGTAATCATAAGAACAGTGACTCTAAGAGCAGAATAATTATGTAGTTAAGGCAGTTGAGCAATAGCACAACTGGACTGGAGAAGTCATTATCAATAGCATTTTCAGTTGAATTTTGGGAAACCACTTGAAACATTCGTTGTGTTGAGCTATTTCAATTGCTTTCGTTTGATTTGTTCATTGCAAGCAGTTGGAAATCTGTAAATTTTTACAATAAACCTGATATTTAATGGGGGTTGAATAATGTTGATTACACTGTATACATATATATATATATATATGTATATATATATATATATATATACACACACACATATACAGTGCATATATATAATGCATACCAAAAGAAAGAACATTCAGACTGAAAAATCAAACAGACCAGTACACTCAAGGTATTGACACAAAGCTATAGTCAAGGAGGATTATAGCATATTATTGCCAGAAGTACATTGTATGCACTCATCCAGTTGTAGCTCTGAAATATTGATCCTTAAGTTCCCTTAAGTAAATAATTTTTCCTTTCCTTCCACTCCGACGTCAGCTCCCGAGTGGAGCGGAATGAGCATGCGCGGCCAGAGCCGCGCGCATTAAATACTCCAATAGGAAAGCATTTCTCAATGCTTTCCAATGGACGTTCTGCACGCTGAATGCGAAAATCGCAGAATCGCCTCTAGCCGCTGTCAGGAAGACAGCCACTAGAGGCTGGATTAACCCTGCAATGTAAACATATGTTTTACAGCTGAAGCGTTAAAACCTGGTGGACCTGGCACCCAGACCACCTTATTGGTCTGGGTGACTATAGTGGTCCTTTAACTGGTTAGCACATTGCTGTTAAATGATTTTTTTTTATTTTATTACCATACTAGGATTAGGTCAGCTAATATTGCCTTTGTAGTTAAGAGAAGTTTTCCACTTTATTTCAATAAATGTCATATTACAACAATATTTGGAAACTGGACTTCAACAATGATAATTCCTGGTTAAATGCCGCGCTGGCTCTTTGGTGCATATACGTATATGGTTTCACCTCCCATGTGTACATATAGTCTGCAGTTTACATTTCCTTGCCCCTATGTACCATTTTTGACTTGGTAAGCTGTAGGTAGTCAGTAGACCATTTCAACAGAGTACAAGTAGATGATAAAAGATGGTAAAAGGTTAAGTAACAATCCATGACGTGCTTTGTAGATTAATAGATTAGGAGGTACCTGTTAACATATAAAATATATAACGTTAAACATTCCAGCAGTTCCCATTTTACAACGTGATTTTTTTGTTTACAACTCTATATCCACATTAACCCGAACATATACAAATTATGTTTTTTTTTTGTTTAATTTATCTCTCTATATGTCCCGTACCCTTCATTCTGTATTTGCCATTCCCAATAGGTTTCCTTACACAAAATACCCAATTTACCAATGGTTTTGTTTTTGTTGTTTTCTTGTTTTACAAATTAGCTTAAAAAGAGAAAATTGCATTTAATAATCCAGTTAGGTATTAGTAATAATTTACTAAAATATCAAACCCTACTAAGTACAGTAAAAGGCTTTCTTTAAATGTGTAATCAGCGAGACCTGATTTCGAGAGTTTGCTACCATTAATAATTACGCATGCAAGGTATGTTCTGGGATCCGTCTTTCAATTATCTTTTTTCCATGTTTCCAGTAATTTGCCGCTAACATGAATATGCATCAGATAGATTTTATTTTGAAGTGTTACTAAATCCATATGTGGTGTTCCATCCTTGAAAGATTTCAATTCTATTAATTGTTATAAACAGTATGATCGTCTAGGAGCTTGTACGATATTACCGTGATAGTAATAGAAAATAATGTTTGCTTATATATCAGAGGTCAATGGAACAGGAAATTGGTTTAGCCAAAGAAATGTTTATCAGTAAATACATATTAAATAATATTAGTAAATAATAACAGTAAAATGTGGATGACAACCTGTTGGCCACCCATGGACCAGATCCGGTCAGTTATAAAAAACAACAAAAACTGCAGTTGAAGTTGCTTGAGTAACTCGATACTGATAAGCTGTTGTACAACATTCTGAAGTGTGTTAACAAACTATATTTCAAATTGCTGCTTGTTTGCTATAAATGTTTATTTTACATGACAAAATATATACTTTAAGTGCTGTTCCAGAAGAAGTTATAAGATTTATAGCGTAAGCTGGTGATTCATTTCTCTTTTTTAGTCAACTCACTTCAAGCACAATGCGGAAAATAGTTTTGTACTAAATAAAAAAATAAAGTGCTGAGCATTCCACTTTATTAGAGTGTGTTTTAGGGGGAAATGATAATCTGATGCCATGTTACCGCACTAAAAAAATACAAATTAAAAAAGCAAAAAAATGGATTTTACTAAAATTGTTATAATTTAATGCTGAAATCTGTATGTTCAAGGAAGCAATGGAATATGACTAACTGAATTTGTTGGTGTCAGGCAATAGAAAATAGCAAGGAGCAAAATAAAGGGAAAGTGGGAGTTGTGTTTTTTTTTTATAATTCCATCTTACTGTTTTTAAGATTATTATGCATTTTTTGTTGTTGGTGTTTTAGATTAATTAGGATTGTCACACTCACTATTTTCATTTGTATATTCCAACAGTAAATATGATTTAAGTGTTTTGTTTGTTTTTTCTTTTTAAACTAAAGAGAACTGTGTTGTAATGGTGTAAATATACCTTTACTTTGCTGCACACATGTGTAATGGATGTGATGGGCACAACAAACGACACCGTCATAAAATAATATTCAAGGGATCGTTAGTATAAATCATCTCAGTCCAGAAAAATCACAACAAGGTACCAGCATTTAAACATATGATGTTATAATTACAATCACATTGTAGGGACACTAGATTTTTTAATGCAATATATAGACGGAGTATTGAAAACATTTGAAAAACATAATACTCCATTAATACTGCTGTATAGAATGTCATGACTTATGTATACTGGAAGTCGTATTTCATTAGATATTTCTACATTATAGACAACTGACAACTGAATCTTAATTCTCTTACTTTGTCCTCAAGAAAGCATCTTTGACACAACAGTCCTTTGTTATTGCAAAACAATAGCTTACATTTAGGGATCAATAATCCACCTGGGAGACCGCACAACATCTCCCCAGCAGTCTTTTCATTTTGCATCCTGGTGGATTGGCGTACATTGACTTGGACCTCACATTTGAGCAGATCCTTTTGTCCTTTCGACAAGGTCATCATATGATTGAAAATTAACATATAACATTCTAAACCTAGATACTCTCTTTAACCAAGCGAAGTGGATTTAGTGATACAACTGTTCTCAAAGTTTCTCATAGTGAAAATTGTCAGGAATGAATTAGCCCAATATAGCCAAACTATAAAAATATTCTCCAAGTCAATTCTGTTTTCAGTTTGGCAACTTTGGTCTTAAATTTGAAATTCGCTGTGAATTCACTTTAACGTCCTGACAATTCTCACAGATGAGAAGGCAGTTGAGGAGGTACATGCATTATTTACACTCTCCATTTCTAACACTGAGGTGAAGGAGAACGAACAAGGTGGCAGGGTTCTTCTCAAAATATTTAAATAAACACCTTAAAATGGTATTTTGTGGGTGCCACGATTATAATTAAAAACACATTTTTGATTCCTCACCTTCCCACTTTATATATCTAAAATAGCTACACACAAAATATGTGTTCAATTGTACCTGATTTCTCCATCCTCTGTATTTATCTGTATTCTACATTAAAAAAAAAATCATGAATTAATTTAAAAGCTATAATTTACTACAAGCTGAAAATTCAATATGCATCCTACACAAAGAAATTCTATAGAATAGGCTGCTCATGTAGACATTTTATAAATGATTTATAGACTACGTTTGTACTATTAACACTGGCATGTCTACACTGTCATAATAGCTAATCCAGTGTACATTTACAATTCTGTATTTTCTATTAGTTTTGTCATTTAAGTGTTATCGAAGTATTTAAGTACATGTTCCATTAAAATGTGCAATTGATCAATCTTTCAATACTTAAAAAAAAAAAATTCTAACTCATAATTACCTCTATAAAACATTGGGTAGTCACTCATAATTGAAAAATTGGTATTCATTTAAAAAAAAAAAATCATGAATTTAAATTTCCACGTATTTTTCTTTGCCTTTACATGTCTATCAAATTTGTATAACTAAAGAAACTAAAATATTAGTTTTCTTTTTATACTATTTAATACCAGCGTAGACATTAGTAATTTTATTTTCAGGGGAATGAAGCATACATTCTTTAATTTGAATTTAGGAAAATAGAATTATATCAAAATATATGAGACCATGCCTGGTTTGTTCAAAAGGTTGCCACTCTGATAATGAACTTCTTTTCTACGTAAGATGATGTTGCAGTTAGTCGTAACCCCATTTCTACCAAATAGATTTGACTTGTACTCCCACTTCTCCCATGTCATTTTTATTTGGCCCATACATGTTGCAAGCTCAGATTTTATTGCCTGAACCACCTCCTACCTTTGTCTCCATGTATTGTGACATATGGCTTTCAATTTTAATTCTTTGTGATATAAATCTAAATCCTTTTTTCTTTTTTTTTCTTTTTTTGCTTTTATCATTTTCTAGGGAACTCAATAACTAATACTGCAAATTGGTAAAAATAAGGAAGAATTAATTTGCATTTCACAACACTAACAAACAAATCACTATGTAAATATTCTAGTGTTAATATTAACCCCTTCACACTTGCCAGTAAAAGTTGTTTATTGACAAATTTATTTGCACATTGTTCCTTAGCACAGCCTAGCTAGGTGACAGCACTATGGGACTGGGAGCCTCTGAGCTACACACATGTCCGTGAGCACAGAATATAGAAATACTAGTTTTATGTGTACAGCTTTCTGTTGCATAGAAATAGTTTACTCGATTTTTTTGTAAAGGATAAACAAAACAAACAAAACAATATAATAAGATAAACCATGTATTTCTGATGAAATAGACCTTTTAAATACTTATTCCCAGTTAATATTAGGCATTGCTAACATGATTATTTACTAAAGGGAGACTTAAATTCAATTTCAAATTTAAGGCCAGTGTAGCTTCACTGAAAGCATAAGGTGATTTGACCTTAAATTTAAAATTCACTTTGAATTCTCACATTAGTTAATAACCCTGTAAGCTGTTCTATCGCAGTTTCTCTATGCCCTTGGAACAGCCTATGGAAATGAAGAGAGCCCCATATGGAATTATCCCCCCCCCAAGTAAGTGGGTTAATCTCAAGAGCAGACATTATTATTATTATTGCAATTTATATAGCGCCAACAGATTCCGTAGCGCTTCATTAGACTGTAAGAGTAGGACCTGCCAAAGATGGGGTACATTGACGTTGTGGCAGGCTTATGCAATGTATGATCATATAATGTAACTAAACCCCCATTATTTTTGCCTAGATTAAGTGTTTAAAAAAAAAACAAAAAAAAAAAACGAATGCAATCTGTGGGCTTTGAAGTAGCTGTTTGGTGGATGGGAGATTACGCTGGGTTTTGTGTATTGTATGGAAATGAAAAATGATTTAAAGGCAACTGCAATGGACACAACACATTATCAAAGGGTTAAATAAACATTATAATTGTATACACAACTAAACTGTTTTTTTATGGATTATAACCAGGGGTAGGCAGCCTTCAGCATTCCAGATGCTGTGGACTACATCTCCCATAGTGTTCTTAAAGTCATAATACTGACAAATATATGAATGTGCAGCTCTGGGTATAAACAAAAACAAAACAACAAAAATACTCTAAAAATTATATGGAGAATCTGAGCTGCGTGCCCAAGGGAATAGCAATAAACATTCTAAAAGAATCCCAATTTTCAGACTCTTTAATGAAAAGAGATGTATTATTAAAATCGGAAACGGAATGTAAAACACCTCTAATAATGCCACATTTTATCATAAAGACCTCAAATCCAGGAGTTCATTAAGTGGACTCCATAACACAAAATTGAGTTCCATTTAATGTATACCATTGACCAATCAGCAAGCATAGTGTATAGTAGGTGATTTTTTTTTCTCTAATAATTGGCTTTGGGGATTTCTGAGTCCTAGCTAACCAAGCTCTTGTACTGACAGTCACAGTGCAAATATACTTGTGCCATCTTCCATACGGCATAGAAACCCCAAAATCTTACACTATTTTACTGTTAAAATTTACCACCCACTTAGCATATTTCTAAGCACACAGTGACAAATGTAAGTAGCGTTTTACTTACCATTGGAGACATATCTTGGGTGGTTGTTTTATTTCTCATTAATTATTCAATATTTTTTTAAAAGAATGGATAGGTTATACAGTTACCATAGTACTTTTTCAATCAGTCTGACATTACACCTTTAATATTTAAATATGCAATTTTATATAACAAAACAAAAAAAAAAGTGGATCAGTTTATTTATTAAAAAATAAATATACTCAATATAAATTTTTTTGGGATATTATATATATTTATATATTTGTATCCTACACCCAAGCTATTCTGGTTATGTATGTAACGAAAATTAGGCAAAACAATTCTATGCACTTGTTAGCTGGTTGGCTATCACAAGACAAAAAAAAAACGAAATGCAAATATTTTCTTGAAGTATACTGATGCGCTATTTATTAAGCTCTGGAATATTCTGTTGGAACGGATCAGATTAAAGTCTAGAAGTATTTTCCCATCTGAAGTAAATTTTGAATTTTTTTTTCTATTGGCTTTATTTAGATATATGGCAGTATATATATACAGACAAAAATCCAACTCAGAAAAAAAATAAAAATTGGAATATCTATTTTTTGTGTGTTTTTTTTTTCATTTTCTTTATCTTAATCATAACTTACAGCCTGCAGTAGATCTGATAGGCTATAGAGACACTCAAAGCACCATAGCAATCAGTGCTCCTGACAAACGTTATGATTCAAAAACGTCCCCTATATCAATTTTCTCAGTTGCTTATAACAGAGGCAATAAACATTCATCATTCCATCGATACGCCCAGGCCCTTCACTCAGATATTTCACTGTGGAAGACATGCTATGCTTTTTTGTAGAAGTACTTGTATGGCATTTGCCTGTAAAGCGGGTGCACATCAGTTAAACCACCAGCTCCTCCAAACCAGCTCTCTTGTACCGTAGCATGAGCAAATATTGCAGCCACATACATACATTAGCGGTAATGTAATAAAATCTTACACAGCAGTATTATTCATGGATTTTCATGAATTAAATCTTTGTTGAATACCAGATGACAGATCTCATATACCACTGATGGATAGAGATTTATGGGATATAAGCAGCATTCCCATTGACAATAATATGAGCAAAAGCTACTGAAGACTTACGTCTATCATCTGTCCGTACGCCCACCTCTGATGCTTGCCTTCAAGACTTCTCGAGGGCCACACCGTTCCTGTGGAACTCGCTTCCCTCCTCCGTTAGATGCTCACCCAGTCTCCACTCCTTCAAAAAAAATCATTAAAAACCCACTTCTTCATAAAAGCGTATCAATTAAACTGTTAATAGCTCCCTACTGATTCCTCTCTTGAAACTGTCATTAGTCTAATACTATCCTTACCTTTTGTGTCACTTTACCCCACTCCCTCTAGCATGTAAGTTCATTGAGCAGGGCCCTCAACCCCTCTGTTCCTGTGTGTCCAACTTGTCTGGTTACAACTACATGTCTGTTCGTCCACCCATTGTAAAGCGCTGCAGAATTTGTTGGCGCTATATAAATAATAACCTAATAATAATAAAAAAAGTATTGGTCAAAAAAAAAAACTTAAAAAAAACTAAAAATTCTTACAATTTTCAGCAAAAACAAAAATATCAAATTTGTTTATCTATATTTTGCATGCCTTTATTACATTATATTTATATTATATAATCCTATAATTCAACAAAAGGCTACTGATTTTTTTTTAAACCATTACTACGTTCCTCTGTATTTCTGTGTTGCCCTTATGTGGTTGCAACTACTTGGATTTGACTATAAAACAAAACCATAAATATACAAGTGATCAAACATCTATGGCTTCCTCGTTTCTGTGCTATGATTAAACAATTTTATATGTGCTTTGTGTAGAACCATATTAATACAAGCATTTTTATTTTGCATAAAGCACTTGGAACGTGAAGTTAAAAAATTATATTTATATTTTGGATGATCTTGCAGTTTGTGATTGAAATTCTTAGTACAACTGACTTTTATTTTGATCCTAATAGATTCTTGGTGGGAGGGTACAGAGATGAAGGCAATGCTCATACCGCAAAATAAATACATACATGCAAATTTAGCTTTTTACAAATAGTGTTTCATATTTTTATTACAGTAATCAGAGAGTCCTTTTGTGAAGCATTTTGTCACAGAGACAGATGTGTCAAATATTTTCTCATCAGAAATGTAGTTGCTAAGCCTCACCAGGTGGCAGATTCAGCATAAGGAAGCCATGTCTCAGCAATCAAATAGCTCTACAGATGTTCTCCAAAGAGAACATTGAAAATGTTATTTTCATTAAACATTGGGACACTCGTCACATTTTTTATTTTTTTTATTGTTATGATAAAACACAGTGTTCCGCTTTATATTGGCATTTTATTACTCTGAAATATTAACGTCACATGCCCACATGCCCCTTCTCAAATGCCACCCGAGAGCTAGCAAACTGTATGCATGTTTGTGATTTAGGAAAGATATGCTGATAATATTTTAGGAAATGTCACAAAAATCACTAAATGAAGAATAAATATGTTTAGATTGTTTCCTTACTTTCCGTAGTCAGAACAGGAATTTGAAACAGTACATGCTTTAAGAAGAGACACTATGCTGCGACAAAAAATGTAATCTGATAGTCAAAATTGTTATACTATAACTTAAATTTTAGGTATCGTTTCCTACTATTTATTGAACCAACTGGCAGGACCCACAGTGGCAGATCTGAAATGTCAGGCCCAAGAGGCACTTATGTCTACGGGTAACAGTATCATTTATGTATAGGAAACATGCATATCCTTTTTTCCATCCATATCCCTGTTTCTGTGATTTTTTTTCCCTATGGTACAATTGTACAAAAAGACATCAGTGACGCTTCTGATTGGATACTATAACAATGGAGGCTATTTTAACTAGTGTATTAGTATTTTAGTAGTGCCTCGGTCTGTTATTGTATCATTGCCATGTTGCAAGTAGTTGTTATATGTTGGACTAAATGTATTAATTGTAGAAAGCAGTGCATACTTCTTTGGTTTTCCTGCTGGTTTTGGAGTGTAACTCAACAATTCCCAGTATAAATGCTTTTTTTCTCTCCCTTTTTCTTTTTTTAATCTGTACCAAAAAAAAACTGAACAGTGCACTCGGTAAAAAAGATTACTTCCACTAGGGTGCTCTGGACAGGGAGAGCAAATTCCCTAAGGTCTTGTCGAAGGCTCATGTAAGTGCCAAAATGTTGTCATCACATTTTGTTCCAAAATAAAGACTGCCTCTAGAAGATATCATCAGGTGTGCCTGGACGTTTGTGTATATTTCTTTTTTTTTCTCAGCCGCTCCTGTCTTTTATTTCTCAATTTCAGTTAATGTCACTCTTTTTTTTATCTCAGTTTTTTTTTTTATGCTGATGATGTTGTTGTGTGTGGATGTGGTGTATGTGGTGTGGATTTTGTATGTGGTGTGTGGGTGTAATGTGAATGTTTTATGCAGTGTGAGGATGTAATGTGAATGCTGTGTTTATATGGTGCCATTCTTACAGGAAAATTTGGGGCAATCTTTGTTGTTGATGATGATGATGTCATGATTCCTGGTTGTAATGGTATATTTTGTAATGATTGGAGGACACAATTACTTGAGTATTAAATGAAAATACTTTTCTTTCGAGTATTTGGTAAAGACTGTTATATTAGAGTCCATAACAATCCTTGGAGAAGATTAAACTTAAAGAGTTATTCCAAGCACCATGACCACTTTATAAATTTGAAGGGGTCATGGTACCTGAAGCCTGCACTTACAAAGTTGACCTCTCTGTTGCTGGAGGTGTAGCTCCACCTCCATCAGTGACATTGGGGTGTCATTAGAAAGCCATGAACTCTAGAGCTGTACTTGCTAATATCAATTCTGTGCAACTTCCATTGTGCAGAGTGTCAGTCATTGGCTGAGAGTGTTCAGCTAATGCTCTCAATCAAGTAATGTGATGACTGCTGCAGCCCTGGTGAAGCCGGAAATGCATCACAAGACCACCAGGGAGCATCAGAGCATGGCATTGATCCAGGTAAGAAGGCAAACTATTGTTAAACGGTTGCCCCATTACCTGGGAACTGAGTCAGGGTACTTCTGGCATCATAACATCTACAGCAGGCTGAGGTGGTTATGATGCTTGGATGAACTCTTTATAATGAATTCTTGTTTTAGCAGTCAAACAGAAATAAAACAAATACATAACATAACAGTTCCAAAGATGACCAAGGATTCATAAATGTAGCTAAAGGAACATGAGCTGTTACCGATAATGCAATTGCAGTTCGAGATGATCCATTAGAGTAGTCAAGAATGGTGAGCCAAGGTCGTAAGCTAGTAATGTGGGGAATTACAAGGCTGATCCATAAGCATAGTCAGCAGACAGCGTGGAGGTCAGACGTCAACAATATAGCATCAGGTCACTTGGCGCTTACACGGAGTAATGCAGGAAAGCAACGTGGTTAACTGACCAGCACAACTCAATTATTGAACAATGGGTTCACAGAGCAAATCTTAAATAGGGATAGTTAATCACAATAATCTGAAACAATAAATTTAGACACAATAAAGCAGTGTGACATAATTCATTAAGGACTACTGAGCAGTTAACCCTTAGAGGGGAGACATTCTGACAAATGAAGATAAAAAAAATCCTCACACACACAATATGCCACATACTTTGATTATGCCAGAGGAGTTTAAATGTTTTTGACTGTAAATAGATCTATGATCCTTGTCTTTAAATGTTTAAACTTTAAAACAATAGATGCTAATCTTTAAAGGGATACTATAGGCACCCAGACCACTTCAGCTTATTGAATTGATCTGGGTGCTCTCTCCCTATCCCCCTTAGTCCTGCAATGTAAATCATTGGAGTTTCTGAAAAACTGCAATAAATGCATTGCAGAACTAAGACTGCCTCTGCTTTCTAGGCGACTTTTGGTTTCCTAACTGACGCTGGGCGTCCTCACGCTCTGCATGAGGACATCCAGCATCAGCTAAATCCCCAAAGTAAAGCATTAATGCAATGCTTTCCTATGCGGATGGCCTAATGCACTCGCGGCACTTGGAGCGCATGTGCATTAGCCTGCCCCCCCAATCGGATTACATCGGAGGAGTCGGAATATTGACCCAAAGCCAAGGGAGATCAGCGCTGGAATTGGGTGAGTAAACAAAAGGTTTTTTGACTCTTTACATGCTGGGAGCGGGGGAAGAGATAAAGGTAGCTATAGTGTAAGCCATGCATGTCAAACTCGCAGCCCACAAAGTTTTTGTTTTTTGTTTTTTTTAAATCCACCCAGCCTCCCTACCTTTGGGAGAGCTGTGTGGATTTCTTACCTGGGGTCTAGTGGGGCTGCTGGGTAGGCGGGCGTGCAAGTTGTGGGCGGACTGGCGGCGAGGGAGTGCTGAGTGGGGACTGGGATTTAGTAGACAAGGGGGGACTAAGATTTAGTAGACGGGGGGAGACTGGGATTTAGTAGACAAGGGGGGACTAAGATTTAGTAGACGGGGGGAGACTGGGATTTAGTAGACAAGGGGGGACTAAGATTTAGTAGACGGGGGGAGACTGGGATTTAGTAGACGAAGGAGGGCTGGGATTTAGTAAACAAGGGGGGACTGGGATCTAGTAGACGAGGGGGGGACTTGGATTTAGTTGTCGAGAGGGGGGGGGCTGTGGTTTAGTAGACGAGGGGGGGCTGTGGTTTAGTAGTCATGGGTCAGGGGGTTTAGTAGAGGGGGTCACCTACGTGGGGGTCAACCTACGTTTCTATGAAAATTTAAGTTTTAGTTTTTTGCGGCCCACATAAACTTAAACCTTGCTTATTTGGCCTTTGCTAGCCTTTGAGTTTGACATGCTTGGTGTAAGCAATACAACTTTGTATTCCTTACACAATAGAATCCTTTTAATCTAACATAGGAATCTTGAGAAACATACACATGCAAATGTCTACAAATCAACAAAACAGGTTTGGCGTTACACTGTACTCATTGTTGTATGTTCATAATGTATGTTCCTGCAATCAAAGGAAAATGTGTGTTTTTGTAAATGTTTTTGAAACATTTAAATTAAATATTTGCATAGAAAAGCGCCATTTCTGCCATACGATGATTATCAAGGCAGTGTTATGTCTTTACCAAGAAAATCTAGATGACTGTTTTGCCATTTTTATTAAGTGAAAGGGAAGATGGTGCGGAAGCAATGTTTAAGCAATAAAACACTCCCAAAATTGTAAGCAGGAGGTAGCATTTTGTACATCAAACATCACATTCTTTTAGTATGGATAATAGCCCAAAATGGAAAAATAATGGATTTCCATTTTCTTGTTTTGTTCCGTTTTTATGTGCAAAAGATTTGATTATTTCACCTCTATTATAAATCATTATTTAACAAACTCTAAAATAGAAAATAACACTTTGCTTATTGCCTCTACGAGCAATGTTTTAAATCATTATTTATTCAACTATAAAACTACAGAAATTGCAATAAAAATACTGAAACGAAAAAAGAAAACGTAAGGATAAAAAAAAAATCAAACACATGAAACATTGTTTAAAAACCTAATATTGCTTTTGAGCAGAAATTGAAACTTATCCTGTCTGATGTACAAATATGTAAATATAACAAACAGAGCTAGAGCTTTCAAATAAATAGCTTGGGGAAAATGCTGAAAAAATATGAAAATGATAAGGAATGTCCTTCTTGCTTAAAGAATAATCTTATCACACCATTTGCTTGTATCCTTTGGATATGGGTGATTACATTTTAGTTGTTTCTTTTTCTTTTTTTTTTCTTTTATAAGGAAAGTGTACACTAACTGAAACAAAAAAAAGTGAGCTTAGATGGTTTTGTAAAGGAGTTTTTGCAGAAATGTATTGTAATCAGTAGTTTAATGATCATCGCAGACCGAATAGATTTTCTACAGTCCGCTATAGTGGATAAGATGCCTAGAGTAGCCTGGCACCATTTTTCAACTATGTCTCCTCTAACTGGGTTCTCTGATAAGCGACAAGGGTCCCTATGGCCAGTGATGAACATCTGGCTTCTGCAGAGCTGCAGAATCCGGATACTGATCCCGTCTGCCATTCATTGGCTAAGAGTGTCATTGATTGCTATCATCCAATAAATGCAACTCTGTGCATAAAAATATGCACAGAATTGACAAGGGCTAGCTGGCTAATGATGCCCCAGTGTGGCTGCCAGAGGTGGATTTACAGCAGCAGAGGGGTTAAAATCTGAATGCACAGCGTTTTATAGCAAAACGCTGCACGTATAGAGTCCAGGCATCATGACCACTTTAAATCACTGTTGTAACCCTTTAATAATTGCCAGACGAGTTTCATAACATTAGTAATTCTGGAGCTTTGTATATCTCCCTAAACCGAATAAAAACACATTATTATTGAAAAATATTAAATGTTCTTAGCCTGAAAATTATAGCTTTAGCCTAAAATGTAAAGAAAGAAAGCTGCGTGAAAAAATTACTGACACCCTCCTTAAAATTGTATTTTTCAATAATATTGTTAGTTAGGGTCAAACCAACCTAATATATGTATATGGATACAGTTGATATTCTGAAAAATCCCAGTAGTACACATAACATAGTGTAATATTGTTTAACAGTGTAATAATCACGCAACGATAAGTTGCGCTCACAAATATATACAGAATCACACTCTCCAAAAGTGCCTCCCCTGAAGATGATGGGGAACTAAAGCCTCCTAAAGGCCACCACTCCTGACCAGGATCCCTGTATGGTTTCAAATCAAAACTTACAGGAGAATAGTGTGTGTGTCTATGCATGTGTGTTAGCCTATGCATGTGTGTACACCTGTGCTACTATATGTATGAGTCTGTATGTGGTTATATGAGTCTGAACTTGAGACTTTGTGTAAGTGCATGTGGCTGTGTGTTTGTGTGTCCACATGAGTGTGTTGTGTGCGTGAGATATACTGGAGTTGGTTATTGAGGAAAAACATGCTTTGGGAACATGTGGGGAAATCTACTGTGCATAGAAATGCATACCGGAATTTGAGGTAATTTACTGTTCGATGATGGGAGATACATGGGTGTGTGTGGATGTATAACGAAGGCTGGTAAGGTCTTCTGTGGGACATGGGGAGATATATATGGTGGTGCGTGAGTTATACTATTGGACGTTTGGAGATGTATGGGAGGAGAGGGAGATTTACTGTTGGATGTAGGCAGATTTAATGGGAATGTGTGGAGGTGTACTGAACGGTGGTAAAATTTGTTTGGAGATGTACTAGAAAAAGTTGGGACATGCATTTTGGGGTGTGCGGAGGTGTGTTGGGCAAATGTTCTGGGAGTGTTGTGGGACGATAAACTTGAGATATGCCTGGCAGTAGATGTATTGATCAGATGTTCTGAAGAGGAAATGGGCAAATGTGGGAAGATGTACTAGGGAGTTAGGTGCCTGGGAGGAGAATGTACTAAGAAGGGATATGACAGAGGTAAATGTGCTGGGAGAGATGTGTGAATATGTATTAGAGAGGAATGTAGTTGGGAGATGCACTGGGAAGGAATATAGGGATGAATTCTAGTGGGTGCAGGAAAATGCACAAGAAGATATGAATTGGAAGAATGAGGTAGTGGTATGAATTGTATATGGGAAGATAAACAGGGTACAAGGCTGGGAGAGTTTCCTTTTTAAGTCATAATAGGAACAGGAGGTGTATTGTGTAGGATTGGCTTCCGGATGTAGGATTTTGATGGGAATGGCATAATGTTATGAGTTGGCCCTGGCAATCCCTTCATAGATTTGTGAATAGAACTGTTGTTGGATAAAATGTGCAGTAATGGCTGAGGCCCCTTCACATTATACTTTCAGAGAAGTTGGGGATTTGTCTAATGGGTGCACACACTGTGAACGCACAACATAAAAATAATTACGGCTAGCAGAGATGGTTCGTTAGCTTCCTCCTGTGATGTCTTTCAGGGAGGGGATCAGCTTATAGCTGCAGACATTATTTTAATAAACGCAGATACAAGCAATCATGTGCAGGAATATTTGGTCAAGTTCAGCCTTCTCACATTTGTTTTTATCAAAAAGAAGGCCAAAAACTCAGTCTAAAGTGTATCGCATTTTTGCAAAAATTTTGTAAAAAATTCCTTCTTGATCCCAGAATGGAAGTCAGATATCTCCTTTGAGCAAGAAGCCATTACCCCACTAATGAACAATTATTTATAATATATATTTATATAATATTATTAATTGTATATTATGGTTTTGCTAATATTATCCAGTTGCTCTTTAAACATCTGCATAGGTTCTGTTAAAACCACCCCTTCAGGCAGAGAATTCCACATCCTTGTTGTTTTTACTGTAAAATCTCCTTTCCTTTGCCTTAGACTAAATCTCCTTTTGTCCAGTCTAAATGCTTAATCTTGTGTTCTAAGTTTAGACCTGCTTATGAATATATTTCCAGACAATGGTTTGTGTTGGCCCAAAATATATTTGCATAATGTTATCATATCCCCTCTGAGGCCCTGCTTTTCCAAACTAAAGAGTATTATATTTGTTAACCTTTCTTCATAGCTAAAATGCTCCATTCCTTTTATTAATTTTGTAGCCTGCTGTTGCACTTTTTCTAGTTGATTTCTAATGATGTAAAACTGATCAACTTTATAATTTAGTCTGTTTGTATATCTTAGACTGCATTACCACAATACATATCTATATATTAAAGTGCCAACACACATATACTAAATTTGCTAATATTATTTATATCGTAGATTATCTTCTTTATCCTTTTTTTTTGTATAACAAATTTTGACCAAACATACATAATTATATGAATTGTATCAATCCATATTTGTATTCATACCAATTGGCCACAATGTGTCAAGATCATCAATACAATATTTTATTTTAGATACACTATATTTTAAATAGCTAGGTCTGTTATCAGTGGCATGTTCGACTTTTCTAAAGTGATTCTTCTAAAAATTGAATTTTTTTCAGCACTAGAAAATGATCTAATGTTCTAATCTGTCTTTTACTTTATGCTTTACCCTTCATTTGATTTCTGAAAATTATTTCGATTTCATCCTTGTATTAATACAATCATGTGCATTTACTAATTATTTAGAAAAAAAAAGCAATAAAAAAAAAAATCTATATTTCTATATTATATTTTTATATAAGTATATCAATATAGATTTTTGGCTAGTCTTCCTTTCGTTCTTCTCTTCTTACTTTTCACTTGATCTGTGAATTAAATCAACATTTAAGGGCTGTCTCCTAATCATCCTGTTTTTTGGCAGCATGTACAGAATTCTCAGTCACAAAAATGATGAAACTGTTTTGTCCATTTAGTTTTCTTTTCCAAGATTCTTCCATATAGCGATTCAGAGTTTGGAATTTTGAACAGAAAATTTGCACGTATCGCAAATCGATTGCTACCAAATGCACAAGTCTAGTTTGTTGTGAAGAAATTGGTAAAAACACAATACATTCGAGATGTCAACACATACGCTACGGAAGACCAGAATAATTTCTAAGACATGTAGAGAAAGAAATCATATTATTTAAGATTGTCTTTAACAGTAAATGATAATAATAAAATATTTAAAAGCACAATAATAAACATTTACAATGGTTTAATATAATATTTCAACACAAGAATGATGGGAGTTTTACAAGTTGCCCAGCCAGAACGTATCTACAAATTTCCATATAACAAGATTCTGCAATTTTTTTTTTATTTTTGGCCGTGAGTTCAAGGTGATAATGAATGTCCCCAAGGGATATGTAGGAAGACTATTAAAGATAGGTAAGAGCTTAGTTTCACCCAACTTGTTAAAATGTCACATTAATGTTTAACGTGATTTCACATAAAAAGCTTTGTTTGAAAATAATACATTTTCATTGCTATCATATATCGCCAGTCACCTTAGGGATACAATCAGATAACTATAACAATGCTTAATAATTCTTATACACAGATCTTTCAAAGATCAGTTATAACGTCCGTCTATTTCTGTTATTCTTACTTTTGTCAGTAAAATAATATACAAATATAAATCCCTCAGTTATTTTCCAATATGTCCTGTTTCTCAAAAAACAGAATTATTGTCACCTTAGTGATCATGATAATCTCTGATTGTGTTATTTTTTTTTTTTTTTATGTTTAATACTACCTTGGATCTACTTAATATGAAAACATTCATGATTTCTGTCACCTTGCCAGCATTAGTATACTGCATATCATACGAATGTGTGGGATGATGATCAGCTGTACATCAGCTTTTGTTTCTCTGAGTGTTTGTCACAGATAATATGCAAATCGTATAAAGTGTTTATTTCTGTATTTCTTCCTCCACTGTCTTCTAAAGTGGCGATTCTCTTACAGAACCTACTCCAATTATTTTGAAATATGACTCCCATGACTCTTTGTCCTTCTTGAATATGGATCTATTTGACATGCAAATCTATATGTCCTCTCCTGGTCTCTCCCCGTCCCTCTTGAATCATGTCTCTGACTGCCTTTCTGCTATTTCTTACTGGATGGTTGCTCGATTTCTTTCCTCCCTTAAGTGTTGCT
This sequence comes from Pelobates fuscus, assembly GCF_036172605.1. NCBI lineage: Eukaryota > Metazoa > Chordata > Amphibia > Anura > Pelobatidae > Pelobates > Pelobates fuscus. The sequence continues at coordinate 33,893,638 of NC_086321.1, read as the reverse complement.
ACTTCCATGTCTGTCTGTCTCCAAGTCAATGGCAGTACCATCAGCTCTACCTCGCAGTTTTGCTGCCTAGGTGTTTTCTTTGACTCCAACCTTTCCTTCACCCCTCATGTCCAGTCACTCACCAAATCCTACCACTTCCATCTCAAAAACAGCTGGATGCAGCTAAGGTGCTGGTCTATGCCACTATCATCTCTCGCTTTGACTACTGCAACTCTCTTCTCAGTGGTCTTATGCATTCTAAGCTTGCCCCGTTACCATCTATAATGAATATGGTGGCGAGGCTCATCTTTCTGTTCCCCAGCACATTCCATGCTCCCCTATGTCAGTCTCTACACTGACTTCCCGTAAGATTTAGAGTTCAAATAAAAATTCTAGTGCTTGCTTACAAATCTCTACATAACGCTGCTCCTACCTACCTATCCTCACAAGTGATACACAAGCCTCTACGCTTTGCCAAAGATATGCGGCTATCCTCTGTTCGTACTTGCACCTCTGACATTAACCTTCAAAACTTCTCCAGGGATGTTCTGTTCCTATGGACCACCTTTCCATGTTTTGTTAGACTCTCACCCAGTCTTGAGTTCCTTCAAAAGATCATTAAAAACTCACTTTTTTAGAAAAGCATTTTATCAATTAAACTTTTCCTCCCTGCATGATGCTGTCTTGAGGAAAGTCCCACGCCGGGACTGAAACGTTGACCTGTTTTGCACATTTTAACCACGAGGAAATAAATGTTATGTTTTAACCGAGACCGTGAGTGCAGACTACTAAATTCTGTTAATATATATATGATTAGCCATATTTGTCCAGTAGACAAGATGCAAAAATACCAGAGTATTGCAGTATGCAATAATATTTTTTTTTATTGGATTAAGATAATACATATTATGTTAGTCCAATAAAAAAGGAACCTTTGCATACTGCAATACTTTTGTATGTAAATAAATAAATATATATATTTATTAATTGATAAAATATTTTATCTGAAAGGAAACATTGAGATTTCTCTCGTTTTCAAGTACAGTGGGACCTCGTTTTACAAACGCCTCGGTTAACATAATTTTCGGTTTACAAATGAAAATCTATTGAATATAACGCCTCGGTTTACGAATTTGTTTGGCAATATGAAGCAAGTTTACCCAGAATGCATTGTGCCTGAGAGATTTATAGCACCGCCCCTGTGCATGCTGGAGTCTGAAGGCAGCACAAGGCATCAAGTGTGGAGGTGATGGAGTGGTTTTTGCATCAAGTTTTGGAGCCATTCTGGAAATTTTTGGAGCAGTTTTGGGACATTTTGGGACTTTTTTGGTGCATTTCTCAAGCGGTGGAAAGGTAGGGAGCTGATCTTTGTCATTTGCATGCCTTTTACTGTTCTGCATTGTGGGTTGGTTTCCATGCCAGCTCATTTTGACTTTTTTCTGGCCAATGGATTAAATGGTTTTCAATGCATTCCTATGGGAAACCACGTTTCAGTTTACAAATTTTTCGCAATACAAAATGTCTCAGGGAACGCATTACGTTCGTAAACCGAGGTACCACTGTACACATACATATTTATACTCCGATCAGCTAAGCTATAACATTAAAACCACCTGCCTTAGATTATGTAGGTCCAAAACAGATCTTATACATTGAGGCATGGACTCCTCTGAATGTTTCCTGTGGTATGATGTGCTCGCTCCACAATTTCTAATTACTGTCCCCTAGCACTTGTATGTCCCCTTGTCTCCTTCTTACTAGCAGGCAGATCATCCTGGTATATAGTCTGAGACAGAGAAAAGGTGTAGTGAGTGTAGAAGAAAGGGGACATGCCGGAGTATTAAAGAGACCAAAGTCAGCATTACCTTAACTAATTTCATTGTCAGCCGGTCCACACAAGTTTTGTTCCCCTACATCCCACTTGAGATTCCATACTTAAGCAAGAGTATGGGAAGAGTGTAAATAAAAAAGTAAAAAAAAAATAAAAAAAAAAATATATATATATATATATAAATATCCAAGAAATACCGGCACTCCAGGAATTCTCAATAATACAAGTTTTCTTTAATTCAGTTCAGGACGTCAACGTTTCAGCTCCTCATGGAGCTTTCATCAGGACAACTTAAACAATAAAACAAGCAAGCTTATATAGGGAGAATCTTAATTAGTGTACTTACATATTCAGGTGTTACCCCTCCATTCCCGCCGTCGGACGGATCACAGCTGCCTTCGCATCAACACACTTCACTTCCGGGTACCTGACCCACATGATCGGATCCGAGGTATCTGATTCGCCGTATGTCGTTGCCGGGCAACCAGGGACGCCATCGTCACTTTAGTCAAACCCTTCACTTACGGACTGCGGCATGAGTCAAACCTCCCAAGCCCTTCAGTGTGTGTATGCGTTGCCGTGGCAACCGGACCGTGGACAGTCGGGAGAGGAGGAGAAACAAGAAGATTGTTAAACGAGCAGTAGCGGATGGTCGCTGGTATTTAGGAGATATTGGGAAAACTTATATGTGGCATGTATACAAACCGATATTGTGTATATCATATCTTAAGTGAGTGGTGAGGTCATAGCCTCAAATATCACGTGAGAACTATACTGTGTAGCAATCTGTGAATATCGTGATCTGCGATCACTTAAAGTCTGTGTGTTCTTGTAGGTAAAGGGCTATATATATGCCTGTAGTGTATGGTGTGAACATAGTTATAACAATGTATCTAAGGAGAAACAATTGCCTGCAACTGAGGCCGGAGTATTGTCTGTTATTTTATAGTGCTCTGCCTCTATGCTAAAGTGAAATAATAAAAACGTTAACATATGTCAAATGTGCAACTAGTGAAAAATGCAAAGCAGTGCTAATATATACAATGTACAATAAATCTATAAGGTAAGGGACTATAACAGTGCCTAGTAAAAATAATAAACATAACCGATTTGCCCACATGCAATAGGTCCAGTCTCAATATGTGAGTATAGGACTATTTCCTTTACCCCCAATCTTGCTCTGCCTCAATCAATATGTAAGTAACAAAAAATAGTTTTTATAGTAGCTAAAAAATTATCTTTATATTAGATAAAGAATAAAATTTTTGTAAAAAGCAGTACTAAATTATTAAATTATTACTTGGACACCATCCAAATAGTGGAAGGATATACATCTCTATACCCCAAATAATGATGAAATGCTGTGTGCTATAGTCAACCTAATACTAGGGAGTCAAAGGAACATAGTAAAGGAACATTTTTCGTTCAAGCCCCTGGGCGAGATAGTGTCCAACCGTGTTATCCAATATGTCTCTCTCTGTAACAGGAGTTTGCCCCGATCTCCCCCCCCGAAGTGGGGTCGGTACATGGTCAATGGCCACACACCTGAGAGAGGCTAAGGGATGTGCAAGTTCCAGAAAATGTCGGGCCACAGGTTTGTCCGACTTGCCATCACGATAGGCAAGTCGGATACTCGATCTGTGGCCCCTGATTCTTTCACAGAGTGCCGTCTCTGTCTTGCCGACATAGTTCAAGCCACACGGGCAAGTCAGCTTGTAGATTACAAAGTCACTCCGACAGTGAATCCGATGTTGGATTCGAAATGTCTTACCCGTGTGAGGATGTCTAAAGGTTTTGGAAGGGATAATGTGTGTGGCGAAACCAACCTCGCCACTGGGCATTGGAGAGGCCTGGCTGCCCGCCTCCTACCTGCTGACTATGGCCCCTGGTAAAGCTGTACTTTTGAATGCAATATTTGGGCATATTGTATTTTATTGTGCGGCTACTGGCCCTTTGAGCACAGTGAATGGACTTTTATTGTACTGTGCTGGCCTTTTAAAAACAGTGTATGGACATACTGAAACTTTTTGGACACTTCCTCTTCCCCTCCCCCGGATCCATTGTTCTCCAGCAGGGTGTTGTCCCAGGGACAAGGAAAAGCCATGCTTGCAAGTGAAAACAAAGGACTTCGACCTAACCGTTAAACCCCTGAACCTATTCAAGTGAATTTTGGATATGTTTGTCCCCAAGTTATACTGGTTAAAATAATATAAGTTTTATGTATGTACGATGTTAACTCACCAAGTTATAAAAATGTATAAAAAGTGTAACTTTTCAGCTTGGAGATAATTGAGTAGATACAGTAATTGACTCAATTATCTCCTAAGCAGAGGGGAGGAATATGCTGGGTGTGTTTCTATTGTCCCATTGTGTCTGATTGGCTGCTGTACTTGCATTGTATGTGTTGTAATGTGTTTATTGGTTGTTCTGCAAAACCCTCTGAGCAGCACTATGTTTTGTGGATTGTGAATAAAAGCCAGGCTGGATGTCCCAGTCCAGAGTTCCTGTTTTACCCTCAACTTGAGTCCTGTGTCTTATTGGGGGAATCTGCTACAAGGGATTGCTATGCTAGGCATATTCCCTTGCTATAATCACTGAGCTCTTGTAAGAGCTTGTTCCTGCTTCGTTCTGAAGGGAGATAGCTGCAGCCTGCGGTGCTTATGGTGTCTGGTGGAGTGCTTGGAGTCCTCTGGAAGCGCTAGGAGCATCTTTCAACGGAGGTACCCAGTCGGGGTGCCAGTGGATCCGTTACATTGGTGGCAAGCGGTGGGATGGCGTCCTAGTGTGAGGTAAAGCAGCTCAGAGACACTGTTTGGATTTACAAATTGAGGGCAACGCTAGCAGTCGTGCAGCGCCCCTGGGAGCAGACAAGTATGGAAGGTTCTGGCTTTGGAGATGATTGGCTGGCCGAGGTGAGGCAGCGAGTGGCCGAGTATGGGGATGATATACCCATGGAGACACGCCGGGTGATCTGGAACCAGGTCATGGCTGAGCGAAACACAAGGCTGGACCGAGAATTCCGGTTGGCAAAAGAGAGGAAGTATGCTCAGCAGCAGGAGCGGTACAGCAGCCGAGTAGAGGCTGCATCCGAGGAGGTTAGCCGTCTTTCCCTGAGGCGGGGGGAGGAACCCGAAGTGGGGGTCCTCATAGACTGGTCCTGTGAGGAACCACAACAGGCAGGTAGAGATGGGACCAAGGTCTCTCCACCGGGCCCTTACTCACAAATGTTGCGGGGCCTCACGGATTGGTCCTGGGAAGACCCACAGATGGCAGGTGGAGATGGGACTGCGGTCTCTCTACCGGCCCTACAGGGATGCTGGGCAGTCGGCCCAGATCCCCAGCGGCAGTGTGCGTTACAGGGAGCTGAAGGTGCCGTTCTTGCTCCCCAGCGGCATTCTACGGTGCAGGGAGAGGAGCCTGTTATCCCCTCTCCCCAGCGGCTGAAGGTGTGTAAGGGAGAGGAGTTTGTTATTCCCTCTCCCCAGCGGCAGCGCAGCTCACCAAGGGGAGACAGTAAACCCCTCACCAGCGCAGATGGGACCGTGGTCTCTGCGCCCTGCCTACAGGGAGTACAGAGGGTCAGCCCTGCTCCCCAGCGGCTGAAAGTGTGTAAGGGAGAGGAGTTTGTTACCCCCTCTCCCCAGCGGCAGCTTAGCACACCAAGGGGAGACAGTAAGCCCCACACCAGCGCAGATGGGACCGTGGTCTCTGCGCCCAAGTTACAGGGAGCTGAAGGGGCCGTCCTCCCTCCCCAGCGGCAGTGTGATTTGTTGGGGATTGGGAGCCCAGTCTCCATTCCCCAGCGGCAGAGTATCCAGCAGGGAATGGAGAGCCCAGCCCCCTTTTCCCCACAGCAGGACTCTGTGCTGGGAGGAGAGACAGTCGGTCTCCATCCGCAGAGACGGGAAGTATGCATGGGAGAGGAGATTGTTACCACCTCTCCCCAGCGGCGGATCATTAATGTACAGGGAATAGAGAGCCCAGTCTCCATTCCCCAGCGGCAGAGTGTTCTAATGGGAGAGGAGATTGTTACCACCTCTCCCCAGCGGCGGATCATCAATGGGCAGAGTGTTCTAATGGGAGAGGAGCTGGTTACCACCTCTCCCCAGCGGCAGCTTAATGTACCAGGGGGAGACTGTAAGCCCCACACCTGTGCAGATGGGACCGTGGTCTCTGCACTTCCAGCACAGGGGGTAGGGACAGTCGGTCCTGCCCCCCCACAACAGGGCTGTTTAGCCAAAGGGGAGACAGTCTGTCTCCAGCAGCAGAGCTGTGTAACTAAAGGGGAGACAGTCGGTCTCCAGCAGCAGAGTTGTGTAACTCAAGGGGAGACAGTCGGTCTCCAGCAGCAGAGCTGCGCAGCTAAAGGGGAGACAGTCGGTCTCCAGCAACCAGGCTCCAACCAGACTACTCCTGTAGTAGTGCTGGCACCAGGGCAGAGTACCGCTGGTCTCTGCCCACTCAGCAACCCACCAAAACAGCCTACCAGTCCCCCACACAGCCGGGGTGAGGCACCTGGACCTGGACAAGTTTTTCCATTACTCAGGTGTAGTAACCATTCATTGTGGGTGGACTGTACTGCTGTTTCTGTTTTGTGGGTGGGCTGCTGGACTAACAAGGGCACTGACCGGCAAGAGGTCAGGTACCCTGTTAGTATGTTTGGAAAAGGGGAGAAATGTGGCGAAACCAACCTCGCCACTGGGCATTGGAGAGGCCTGGCTGCCCGCCTCCTACCTGCTGACTATGGCCCCTGGTAAAGCTGTACTTTTGAATGCAATATTTGGGCATATTGTATTTTATTGTGCGGCTACTGGCCCTTTAAGCACAGTGAATGGACTTTTATTGTACTGTGCTGGCCTTTTAAAAACAGTGTATGGACATACTGAAACTTTTTGGACACTTCCTCTTCCCCTCCCCCGGATCCATTGTTCTCCAGCAGGGTGTTGTCCCAGGGACAAGGAAAAGCCATGCTTGCAAGTGAAAACAAAGGACTTCGACCTAACCGTTAAACCCCTGAACCTATTCAAGTGAATTTTGGATATGTTTGTCCCCAAGTTATACTGGTTAAAATAATATAAGTTTTATGTATGTACGATGTTAACTCACCAAGTTATAAAAATGTATAAAAAGTGTAACTTTTCAGCTTGGAGATAATTGAGTAGATACAGTAATTGACTCAATTATCTCCTAAGCAGAGGGGAGGAATATGCTGGGTGTGTTTCTATTGTCCCATTGTGTCTGATTGGCTGCTGTACTTGCATTGTATGTGTTGTAATGTGTTTATTGGTTGTTCTGCAAAACCCTCTGAGCAGCACTATGTTTTGTGGATTGTGAATAAAAGCCAGGCTGGATGTCCCAGTCCAGAGTTCCTGTTTTACCCTCAACTTGAGTCCTGTGTCTTATTGGGGGAATCTGCTACAAGGGATTGCTATGCTAGGCATATTCCCTTGCTATAATCACTGAGCTCTTGTAAGAGCTTGTTCCTGCTTCGTTCTGAAGGGAGATAGCTGCAGCCTGCGGTGCTTATGGTGTCTGGTGGAGTGCTTGGAGTCCTCTGGAAGCGCTAGGAGCATCTTTCAACGGAGGTACCCAGTCGGGGTGCCAGTGGATCCGTTACAATGTGTCCACAGGTGACACACCCCAAGCACCTTACACATCCCATGTTTTTAGAGTCTTTAGATGTCGGCTTATAACAGTGGGTGGGATCTGTGTTCACCAACATATCCCTTAGATTCCTGTTTCTTCGAAAACAAAATAATGGTTTCTGGCGGAGGCTCTTGGGAAGGGATGGATCCAATGCTATAATATTCCAGTTTCTCCGGACCGATGTAGTTAATTCCGTGCTGGCGGTGTTGAAAAGCATTGGAAAGACTGGTCTAGGATTAGTCAATTTATCATCACGTATTACAGGGACCGTATAGGTACTTCTGGCTTTCTTGAGAGCCTCTTCTAATAAAGTACGAGGATATCCTCTTGTTTGAAATTTCTTGTACATCACTTGGAGTTGAAGGTCACATTGGCTCGCTTGGGAATTGTTGCGTAGCACTCTCAGGAACTGAGAGAACGGTAAAGACGTTTTTAAATGCCTAGGGTGGAAGCTCCCATAGTGTAAAATGGTGTTGCGGTCAGTTGGTTTAGTGAAGAGTTTGTACTCCAACTTTTGATCAATGATCATGATCTCAACGTCCAGGAACTGAACACTATGTTCGTCAATGTGACTGGTCATTTTGACCGGAGTGGGTAACTCATTAAGGCCCCTTATAAAATGGGTTGCTTCCTCCACCGTGCCATTCCATAAGATGAGGATGTCATCGATAAATCTGAAATATTTGATGACTTGTTCCTCATATTGTTGCAAAATATATTTCAACTCATATTGGTACATGTATGCGTTCGCATACATGGGGGCCATAGCCGCCCCCATGGAGGTTCCTGCTACCTGCAAGTACCATGAGGTCTCAAAGCGAAAGTAATTGTTCTGCAACGCTATATCCAACAACTCCAAAACGTATTCAATGGTTGGACCATGGTAATTTGGTGATTGCGTGAGAAGATCCCGCATTGCCTGTACACCATCCTCATGTGGGATGATGGTGTACAGGCTGCCGACATCCATGGTAATCAAGACTCCTTGGAAAGTTCCCACCTGCTTCAATCGATGTAGAAGATCTGGAGTGTCCTTAATACATGTTGCTAATGCCGTCACAGGGCCCTTGAATAAGAAGTCCAGATATTTGGCTATTGGTTCTAACAGCCCCTGTATTGCAGAGACGATGGGTCGTCCCGGAGGATTGGTCAAACTTTTATGGACTTTGGGGAGTGTGTATATAATAGGAGACTTTGGATGTTTCTTTTGTAGAAAATGATATAAATCCAAGTCTATATGTCCCGCTTGGAGTCCAAAAGTAAGAGTTTCTTCAATTTTCCTGGCTATTGTACTAGTGGGGTCCTGGTCCAGTTTCTTATAGGTCTTCGTGTCATTCAATTGGGATCTGATTTCCTCTGCATATGCATCGTAGTTCAAAACGACAATACCTCCCCCCTTATCTGCCGGACGTATCACTATGGTCGGGTCTGTAGCCAAATTCTTAATCAGGGCCAAATTCTCATTAGACAAGTTATGGTGTTTTGGTTGATGGCTCTGTAGGATAGAGTTCGTGTCATGCTTCACTGTTCTTAGGAAAGACTTGATGGCCACCTGAGTTGTTGGTGGATCAAACACACTTGTTGTTTTAAATCTATAGGTTGTTGCGCTATTAGAGGAGGTATGTAGTTTTGTGTTACTAAAGAAATCTTTAAGTCTTAAACTCCGGCCAAACTTAAATAGTTCGACCTCCCATTGAAAGTGAGAAGGGGGGGTGGTGGGTATGAAGGAGAGGCCTTTACTCAGGATGTCAATTTCGGTCGGGGTTAGTTTCCGTTTTGATAGGTTGAAGACGGGGATTAATTGCGCCTCGGAGGCTTGCCCTTTGGACCAGTGGACTCGTCCTTTCTGTCCTCGCCTGGTGATGGTTCTTTTCCTAGTCTGTGCATGCTCCTTGTCATCGTGGTCGGTAGTCTGGTTGTGTCTTGTTGCATTGCCTCGTCTAAAAAATGGGCCGCTGGTCCCGCCTGGTTCCCTTCACCAGTATAGTTCTCACGTGATATTTGAGGCTATGACCTCACCACTCACTTAAGATATGATATACACAATATCGGTTTGTATACATGCCACATATAAGTTTTCCCAATATCTCCTAAATACCAGCGACCATCCGCTACTACTCGTTTAACAATCTTCTTGTTTCTCCTCCTCTCCCGACTGTCCACGGTCCGGTTGCCACGGCAACGCATACACACACTGAAGGGCTTGGGAGGTTTGACTCATGCCGCAGTCCGTAAGTGAAGGGTTTGACTAAAGTGACGATGGCGTCCCTGGTTGCCCGGCAACGACATACGGCGAATCAGATACCTCGGATCCGATCATGTGGGTCAGGTACCCGGAAGTGAAGTGTGTTGATGCGAAGGCAGCTGTGATCCGTCCAACGGCGGGAATGGAGGGGTAACACCTGAATATGTAAGTACACTAATTAAGATTCTCCCTATATAAGCTTGCTTGTTTTATTGTTTAAGTTGTCCTGATGAAAGCTCCATGAGGAGCTGAAACGTTGACGTCCTGAACTGAATTAAAGAAAACTTGTATTATTGAGAATTCCTGGAGTGCCGGTATTTCTTGGATATTTATAATTTTTGCTACCAGAGCACCAGGTATCATTGCTTTGTTTTGTTGGAGTGCAAGAATATTCTCTCGTTTTTGTACATTTAGGGTGTTTGGCACACACCCTTTCTATGCACCCACAGAGTCTTTGTGCATTCTGCGCACAACTTCCCCAGCTTTGAAGGGATAGCGGCTGCTTATGGGACTTTCTGCATTTTCTCAGCTTGAATTGGCTGGAAATATTTTGTTTTTATTTTTTAAAGCAACAGTACATTTTTTGATTTTTTAGTTTAAATTAATAAAAGTTAAGTTTTAATTGGAACTTGAAGTGGAACAACTACCCTAAATATTTTTTGGTGATCTGTGTTATACTTACCATCCATTACGTTGACATGGAGAACTTCCTTACCCAAGCAGGCGGATGTGACTCCCAGGCTACCACATTACAATTCAGTGATGCACAAGCGGCAGAGATCCTTTGGAGCACGACCAGTTTAGAATTACCTACTACCACTACACTTAAAGACGCGTACTTTAAACTTCTTAAGTTGAAAAAGAAAGAAATTGACTTGGACCTCCATGGAATCTTTCTCTCTGACTACCACAGAGCAAAACAAATCCCAAGGGGTTTTCGAGTAAGAAATATACCCACTATAGGGAGGACAAAGGCAAGGGTCTGCAAGGACTGGACGGCAGTTTTGAATAAGTGCTCTCTGGACCTCATGTTGATAACAATTCAAGATGTTAAGGATGATCTGGTAGACATCAGAAGGAAGATCCAGACAGTGGAAAATGAATATGCACTACTGCTTGATACACAAGAAGGGAACAATATCACACTGAAATTGAGCGAGGAACTACTCAAATATAAAAACCAGTTGATTAAGTTCAAACGGCAGAAAATGGAAAGGGTCCACCAGGACTACCAAGAGTCCTCAGTGTACAGATGGCTGTCAGGTGAATACAGGGGCAGACCGAGGAGATACCGCAAAAGGATCACTAAACCGAATGTCCCGACTATTGATGTAATGTCTGGGGAGTCCGCCTCAGAGGGTGAAGGGAACCAGGCGGGACCAGCGGCCCATTTTTTAGACGAGGCAATGCAACAAGACACAACCAGACTACCGACCACGATGACAAGGAGCATGCACAGACTAGGAAAAGAACCATCACCAGGCGAGGACAGAAAGGACGAGTCCACTGGTCCAAAGGGCAAGCCTCCGAGGCGCAATTAATCCCCGTCTTCAACCTATCAAAACGGAAACTAACCCCGACCGAAATTGACATCCTGAGTAAAGGCCTCTCCTTCATACCCACCACCCCCCCTAATCACTTTCAATGGGAGGTCGAACTATTTAAGTTTGGCCGGAGTTTAAGACTTAAAGATTTCTTTAGTAACACAAAACTACATACCTCCTCTAATAGCGCAACAACCTATAGATTTAAAACAACAAGTGTGTTTGATCCACCAACAACTCAGGTGGCCATCAAGTCTTTCCTAAGAACAGTGAAGCATGACACGAACTCTATCCTACAGAGCCATCAACCAAAACACCATAACTTGTCTAATGAGAATTTGGCCCTGATTAAGAATTTGGCTACAGACCCGACCATAGTGATACGTCCGGCAGATAAGGGGGGAGGTATTGTCGTTTTGAACTACGATGCATATGCAGAGGAAATCAGATCCCAATTGAATGACACGAAGACCTATAAGAAACTGGACCAGGACCCCACTAGTACAATAGCCAGGAAAATTGAAGAAACTCTTACTTTTGGACTCCAAGCGGGACATATAGACTTGGATTTATATCATTTTCTACAAAAGAAACATCCAAAGTCTCCTATTATATACACACTCCCCAAAGTCCATAAAAGTTTGACCAATCCTCCGGGACGACCCATCGTCTCTGCAATACAGGGGCTGTTAGAACCAATAGCCAAATATCTGGACTTCTTATTCAAGGGCCCTGTGACGGCATTAGCAACATGTATTAAGGACACTCCAGATCTTCTACATCGATTGAAGCAGGTGGGAACTTTCCAAGGAGTCTTGATTACCATGGATGTCGGCAGCCTGTACACCATCATCCCACATGAGGATGGTGTACAGGCAATGCGGGATCTTCTCACGCAATCACCAAATTACCATGGTCCAACCATTGAATACGTTTTGGAGTTGTTGGATATAGCGTTGCAGAACAATTACTTTCGCTTTGAGACCTCATGGTACTTGCAGGTAGCAGGAACCTCCATGGGGGCGGCTATGGCCCCCATGTATGCGAACGCATACATGTACCAATATGAGTTGAAATATATTTTGCAACAATATGAGGAACAAGTCATCAGATATTTCAGATTTATCGATGACATCCTCATCTTATGGAATGGCACGGTGGAGGAAGCAACCCATTTTATAAGGGGCCTTAATGAGTTACCCACTCCGGTCAAAATGACCAGTCACATTGACGAACATAGTGTTCAGTTCCTGGACGTTGAGATCATGATCATTGATCAAAAGTTGGAGTACAAACTCTTCACTAAACCAACTGACCGCAACACCATTTTACACTATGGGAGCTTCCACCCTAGGCATTTAAAAACGTCTTTACCGTTCTCTCAGTTCCTGAGAGTGCTACGCAACAATTCCCAAGCGAGCCAATGTGACCTTCAACTCCAAGTGATGTACAAGAAATTTCAAACAAGAGGATATCCTCGTACTTTATTAGAAGAGGCTCTCAAGAAAGCCAGAAGTACCTATACGGTCCCTGTAATACGTGATGATAAATTGACTAATCCTAGACCAGTCTTTCCAATGCTTTTCAACACCGCCAGCACGGAATTAACTACATCGGTCCGGAGAAACTGGAATATTATAGCATTGGATCCATCCCTTCCCAAGAGCCTCCGCCAGAAACCATTTTTTTGTTTTCGAAGAAACAGGAATCTAAGGGATATGTTGGTGAACACAGATCCCACCCACTGTTATAAGCCGACATCTAAAGACTCTAAAAACATGGGATGTGTAAGGTGCTTGGGGTGTGTCACCTGTGGACACATTATCCCTTCCAAAACCTTTAGCCATCCTCACACTGGTAAGACATTTCGAATCCAACATCGGATTCACTGTCGGAGTGACTTTGTAATCTACAAGCTGACTTGCCCGTGTGGCTTGAACTATGTCGGCAAGACAGAGACGGCACTCTGTGAAAGAATCAGGGGCCACAGATCGAGTATCCGACTTGCCTATCGTGATGGCAAGTCGGACAAACCTGTGGCCCGACATTTTCTGGAACTTGCACATCCCTTAGCCTCTCTCAGGTGTGTGGCCATTGACCATGTACCGACCCCACTTCGGGGGGGAGATCGGGGCAAACTCCTGTTACAGAGAGAGACATATTGGATAACACGGTTGGACACTATCTCGCCCAGGGGCTTGAACGAAAAATGTTCCTTTACTATGTTCCTTTGACTCCCTAGTATTAGGTTGACTATAGCACACAGCATTTCATCATTATTTGGGGTATAGAGATGTATATCCTTCCACTATTTGGATGGTGTCCAAGTAATAATTTAATAATTTAGTACTGCTTTTTACAAAAATTTTATTCTTTATCTAATATAAAGATAATTTTTTAGCTACTATAAAAACTATTTTTTGTTACTTACATATTGATTGAGGCAGAGCAAGATTGGGGGTAAAGGAAATAGTCCTATACTCACATATTGAGACTGGACCTATTGCATGTGGGCAAATCGGTTATGTTTATTATTTTTACTAGGCACTGTTATAGTCCCTTACCTTATAGATTTATTGTACATTGTATATATTAGCACTGCTTTGCATTTTTCACTAGTTGCACATTTGACATATGTTAACGTTTTTATTATTTCACTTTAGCATAGAGGCAGAGCACTATAAAATAACAGACAATACTCCAGCCTCAGTTGCAGGCAATTGTTTCTCCTTAGATACATTGTTATAACTATGTTCACACCATACACTACAGGCATATATATAGCCCTTTACCTACAAGAACACACAGACTTTAAGTGATCGCAGATCACGATATTCACAGATTGCTACACAGTATAGTTCTCACGTGATATTTGAGGCTATGACCTCACCACTCACTTAAGATATGATATACACAATATCGGTTTGTATACATGCCACATATAAGTTTTCCCAATATCTCCTAAATACCAGCGACCATCCGCTACTGCTCGTTTAACAATCTTCTTGTTTCTCCTCCTCTCCCGACTGTCCACGGTCCGGTTGCCACGGCAACGCATACACACACTGAAGGGCTTGGGAGGTTTGACTCATGCCGCAGTCCGTAAGTGAAGGGTTTGACTAAAGTGACGATGGCGTCCCTGGTTGCCCGGCAACGACATACGGCGAATCAGATACCTCGGATCCGATCATGTGAGTCAGGTACCCGGAAGTGAAGTGTGTTGATGCGAAGGCAGCTGTGATCCGTCCGACGGCGGGAATGGAGGGGTAACACCTGAATATGTAAGTACACTAATTAAGATTCTCCCTATATAAGCTTGCTTGTTTTATTGTTTAAGTTGTCCTGATGAAAGCTCCATGAGGAGCTGAAACGTTGACGTCCTGAACTGAATTAAAGAAAACTTGTATTATTGAGAATTCCTGGAGTGCCGGTATTTCTTGGATATTTATAATTTTTGCTACCAGAGCACCAGGTATCATTGCTTTGTTTTGTTGGAGTGCAAGAATATTCTCTCGTTTTTATATATATATATATATATATATATATATATATATATTATTAATGGGCCTATTCCGTGGACATGGGCCTGGAGCTGCAGCTTAATCAGCCCCTATGTTAATCCAGGCCTGGTGGTATATAGCACCAAGACATTAGCATCAGATCTTTTAAGTCCTGCAAGTTGTGAGTTGGGGCTTCCTTGGATCAGATTTGTTGTTCCAGTACACCCCACAGATGCTCAATCATAGGGAGATCTGGGGAATTAAGAGGCCAAGGCAACATCTTAAACAGTGTTCCTCAAACCTATCCTGAACAATTTGGTGATGGACAGGGGTTATCATGGACACTCTGACCAGTCAGCAAACTGTACTGAGCACTGCATATTCTGACACCTTTCTATCATGGCCAGCATTAAGGTTTTCAGGATTTGAGCTACTTCTGTGTAATTGTACCAGATGGGCTAGCCTTCGCTTCTTAACCCCTTAAGGACACATGACATGTGTGACATGTCATGATTCCCTTTTATTCCAGAAGTTTGTCCCTTAAGGGGTTAAAGTGCATCAGTGAGCCTTGGGTGCCCATGTCCCTGACACTGGTTCACCTGTTGTGCTTACTTGCACCACTTTTAGAAGGTACTAACCACTGCATACCGGGAATTTGTTTTGGAGATTCTCTGACCCAGTCATCTAACCATCACTATGTATCCCTTGTCAAAGCATTCAGATCTTTTTTCATGCCCACATTTCCTGCTCCTAAAATTCAAGAACTGACTCTTCCCCTTCTGCCTATTATATCCCGCCCCTTGACAGGTGCCACCGCAATGATTTAATCAAAGTTATTTACATCACCTGTCAGTGGTTTTAATGTCGTGGCAAATCAATGTATATATACAAATGTAAATTTCTCACCAATCTGGTGGTAGTTTTGTGTATTGCCTATTCACAGATCCTCTATGAGAGGCCTGGGAGTCTGAGGGTTCTGCACAGAATTGTAGCTGTTCCTACACACTGCATTCTTCTGGACAGCGATCTCAGATGTCCCACCTGGAATCTGTTGAAGCCACTTCCCCAACTTGGGGGTCACAGTCCCAAGTGCTCCTATTACTTGTAGTGTACTACTGCCATCCCATATTTTCTAGATCCTCTTTCAGTCCTTGGTATTTGTACACCTTCTCATCTGCCTCATGTCCCTTCATATATGTTCTTGTTATTTTTTTTTACATGATCTGCTAATTGTTTTTGTTGTTTTTTTTTTTGTTTAGAATCCCATCATAAAAATATGGTGATATCAACCGTGCAAGTATTCCCTGTAATAAATAATGCGGCTCAGAGATTCTAACACTGGGTAGAACCTGGGACCTCAAACCTTGTCTTAGATTGGTGGGAGCTACACTGCTGCCATTTTAATTCAGCTTATTCCTGAGATGAAAATATAACGTAGAAATTACACGTCTGGTAAAAAAAAAAAAATTCTGAGTTTCAACCTTATTAGTAATCTGTGACCAGACAAAAGCTCATCTAATTACTCTTATATTTTTTGTAGTATTTCTATTTGTTAGGTCTGTGTTCTGCACACCAACGCTATATATGGCACCCAAAGTGTTAAGGACTGTGGGCTCGTTAAGCCACTGTAATAAATGTACCTCGCTTTGCACTGCAGCATCGACTTGCAGAAATAGCTTCGTAATGAATGAGATAGACATCGTTTTAGTAATTGTGATTATTAAACAAGATAGTTTTAGTAGCACGCAAGTTTGGAAAGAGAAATTGAATGTGATATACAGAGAAATCTAATTTATAATTCCCTTATATACAAAACAAATTTGTATTTGCTTTGTCTCACCAATTTCCAAATCATGTTATGAGTTGGGTTAAAACTAAATCTGTCTAGACAGATAGTTTGTATTTTTTTTTTTTTTAGGATTACAAATAGTGTAGTAAATATTTTTGAATTAGTTTCTTGAGAATGAAATATATAGAGAGAAAATGGAGGTGGCTGGGAGTTTTAGTTCAGATTAAGAAAATAAAATATAACTAGATTTTATTTCTATTTATAAAAGCATTCTAAAATGTTACAAAGTAAGATTGGATGTAGAATCTTTCTTTCTTTCTCATATATATATATATATATATATATATATATATATATATATATTTGACAATTGAGAAGTGTTAAACCTAGGATTAAGGCATTGAGTGCTTAAATTTGGGAATAAAGAAAGGGTTTGTTTAAGTTTTGTGGGTGGCAGTTAAATTTAGGGTTCGGGAAAAGGTTGTTTACAGCATGTGGAGTCTAGAGGGTACTCACCCTCCTATGTCTTCTGTAGTCAAGTCACCTTTCTATGATTGATAGCAGAGTTGCAGTATATGTTATACAGTGTGCACCACTCAGTGCTGCCCCCTGCTGTTCCTGCAAGGCACTTCCTGTTTGAGAGGCTCTTATTGGGCAGATGGGAAATTATGCATTCCACTTCCTGTACAGCCTCACACACAGACACCGGAGGAGCGGAGACATAACTGAGCTTCACACCCTCTATAACTCTCCTGTAGTTCTGCTGTGAAGCACAGGTGACTGACTGGGTTACAGAGGACACTGGCCTGTGTACTTCTCCCACAAACCCATGTAAGCTTCAAAAAGGCACCAAATAAGTGGACATGTGTCTGTAGGCAGGTATCTACTCTGTCTAATGGAAAATATGACCCAGGATCCGTGTACTAAGAACCAACACATATTTTATATTGTGTGTATTCTTTTGATTAACACTTTCTACACAAAATGCCATTATGTGATCCAACAATTTTTGTGGGAAATAACTTGTGATTTTAAAAATCCAGAAAGATATTACAGAGGAATATACTTCCTTACATTCAGAGGTATGGAAGTAGAACAGGGCAGCGATGGAAATGGATGCCAGTGATGCATCAAGGTGCACTGAGGATACCAAGCTGACCAACAGTCATGCTGGCCAGTCCCCTTTTAGAATTGCTGTGCATAGAGTGCTCTTCAAGGGTTTTGTTTGAGCAGAAAATTACTACATTCTTTGCATTCATCAAACTCATTTAGATCTGTATGACCTTTTACCTGGGGTCCACTAGTCCCCTCTACTACTTCCCAAGGAAAGCTGGAAGCTCCTAAGCAGGTTTAAACAGTTTGGCTCCTTACACTGAGGACATCAGAGCACTCCTGGCACCATAACAACTATAGCAAACTAAGCAGACTGTTGTGCTTAGAGTGTTTCTTTAAAGGACCACTCTAGGCACCCAGACCACTTCAGCTTAATGAAGCGGTCTGGGTGCCAGGTCCTTCTAGGGTTAACTAATTTTTTTATAAACATAGCAGTTTCAGAGAAACTGCTATGTTTATCAATTAGTTAAGCCTTCCCCTATTTCCTCTAGTGTCTGTCTCACTGACAGCCGCTAGAGGCGCTTGCGTGATTCTCACTGTGAAAATCACAGTGAGAGCACGCAAGCGTCCATAGGAAAGCATTATGAATGCTTTCCTATGTGACCGGCTGAATGCGCGCGCAGCTCTTGCCGCGCGTGCGCATTCAGCCGACGGGGAGGAACGGAGGCGGAGAGGAGGAGGAGAGCTCTCCGCCCAGCGCTGGAAAAAGGTAAGTTTTTACCCCTTTCCCCTTTCCAGAGCCGGGGGGAGTGGGTCCCTGAGGGTGGGGGCACCCTCAGGGCACTCTAGTGCCAGGAAAACGAGTATGTTTTCCTGGCACTAGAGTGGTCCTTTAATATAACAGAACATACATTGACTGCATATTAGAGCTCTGTTCTGGCTTTTTTAATGTTTTTGTCACGTATGAAAAATCCAATTCAATTAATAATAATTGCTATATATAGTGGTTTTCTTGGTAAGACTCGTTATAGAAAATTCTTATCGTAAAGCTCTAACTGATCCAACAATGTTAGGTAATAAAGCATCTAATGACTAAAGACAATTGTGTTTCTTTTTAATTTTCTTCTCGTTAAAAATAATTTTTGCCTTCTTGTTTTGCAGATTGATTGTGATGTCACTCGCTTTTTTTCTGTATTATATTTTTACTTTCTTCAACGTCAACACCTGGAACACAACGTATGACCAAGGATAACAATCTAATGAGTACCAATAAGATCAATTAATGTCAAGAACATGACAAGACATTGATGCCACGGAAATGACTCTTAAAAATATAGAGGATACACATAATGTGTAGCTGTTGCAGTCCCAATGTTTATGCAATTTTCTGAAGTTTTGTTGCAATATTCTCAAGAAGGGTCTACTTGCATTAGAGTATTTCCACAAAATGCCAGAATTAGATAGATTTATGATACATTATTTAGAAAGGAATATTATCAAAATTATATTGCGAATGTCAGTTTGAAACCTTTATTCAAACTACGTTTTATAACAACATATTCATATACTTCTACCTTTTTTGCTATCAATAGTAGTGACAGACTCCAGTGGGAGATGGTTGTGTCAGGATTATAGTTGATCAAGCACGCAGAATTGTATCACACCTGTAACGGATCGCCTGGCACCCCGACTGGGTACCTCCGTTAAAGGATGCTCCTAGCGTTTCCTGAGGACTCCAAGCACTCTTGCAGACACCACAATCACCGAACCGAAGAAGCATATAAATCCTCTCAATCATATGAATGCTGTAGACAGTTGAATAGGAAACCATTCGAATAGGTTTACACTCCTAGCAGTCAAACTGGAACAGCATACAATAACTCCTCCCCCAAGAATGAGACGACACTTCACTTTGAGGGTTAAAACAGGAACTCCCTGTCCTGGCCCATACAGCCTCTTTTATTCCCAATCCCCAAACACAGTACAGCCCACAGGGTTTTACAGAACAACCAATTAATCTGTACAATACACACAGGCACTCCCACACAAAATCCTCTCCTCTTCCTGTGATATGATTACTGAACACAATGGTTAATCTCATTATCACAAGCAGAGGAATATCGTTTTTACACAATATTTATAACTTCTAAAATATACATGTCACAAACACAAAACATACATTTTCATAATCAATCCATTCAGGGGAACAACATATTAAAAAAATGGCATGAATCAGACCAGTGGTTCAAAAGTCAGCAAAAGTATTTTTAAAACCCACTGCCAGCATGGCTGTCCGGCCCAAACCAGTTTCACAAGAGTCTGGCAGTGTCCCTGGGACAACACCCTGCTGGAGAACAATGGATCCGGGGGAGGGGAAGAGGAAGTGTCCAAAAAGTTTCAGTATTTACCTTCACTGTTGTTAAAAGGCCAGCACAGTACAATAAAGTACAATATAGTACAAATGCCATTCTTTAAAGGGTCCCATCTTCCCGGGACCATAATCACTGGGCAGGAGGCGAGCAAGCAGTCTGCTCCAGGAAACTGGGGCAGACTCTGGTGCAGGGACCAGTCCGCTACAACACCTAAAGACTAAGGATAACGTCTAACCAGACCTTAGAATGGCCGGACTTAACGTACCAGAAAATAGTCAAAATACTTGCCGAGGTCAGGGACACAGAATGAGACACAACGATGAGTTAAGTCAGAAGTCAAGAAAACCAGAAATCAAGGAAGTCAAAACAAAGCCAAAGTCAAAAACCAGAAAACACAATCAGGAACACACTCTCGGATAACCAGCTAGTGGAAACCACGACAGGGCACAGTCAAAAAGGTAATTTAGGGTTTAGATATGTCAGGATCGGGACAGGGATCCAACACGCAGAGTACAAACAGTAGCCCGATACGTATACCGGACCTTAGAATGGCCGGACTAACGTAAGTAGTACCGTATAGAATGGTCAAAGACAAGCCGAGGTCGAGGGTAACAGAAGACAGGTAAGCGAGAGACAAGCCGAATCAAGGGTAACAGAGATAAGCAGAGTAAGGTAAACAAGCCGGGTCAAAACCAAAAGGGATAATAGAATACACAAGCACTGAGTGACTAGAACAAGCTAGAACCACGACAGGGCAATGAGCTAATGAAAGAAGCTCTGTTAAATACCCTGTTCAGAGCAGTAACCACACCTCCGAGACGTCCTGATTGGTCCTGCAGCAATTGACTGACAGGTCGATCCGGGGGAGTGTCCTGATGATGACTTCCTGCCTAGATGGTGTAAAAGGCAGTCACTCCCTCGCGGCCGGCCTTGCATGACCGGATAGACCGCGGGGAAGGGTGTCATTAGACCGTTTGGATGGTGGAACAGCTAAGTCTCTACCTCTTTTGGAGGTAGAGACCACAGGTACCCTGACAGTACCCCCCTTCTCAGATACGCCCACCGGGCGGAATGAACCGGGACGAGATGGGAAGCGAGAGTGATACGCCCTGCGGAGACGGGGAGCATGAACATCCTCCTGAGGTACCCAACTCCTCTCCTCAGGACCATATCCCTTCCAATCAACCAGATATTGTACTCTCCCCCGGGAGATTCGAGAATCAATAATAGAGTTGACCTCATACTCCTCCTGACCCTCCACCTGAACGGAGCGAGGAGGGGCTATTGTGGAGGAAAATCTGTTACATATGAGTGGTTTCAGCAATGAAACGTGAAACGAGTTCGGAATGCGTAAGGTATTAGGAAGAGCTAAACGATACGCAACCGGATTGATACGGGTCAGCACCCTGTAGGGTCCAATATAACGAGGAGCGAACTTCATGGAGGGCACTTTTAAACGGATGTTCCTCGTGCTCAGCCATACCCTATCACCTGGAACAAAGACCGGAGCCGCCCTTCTACGTTTATCAGCGTGTTTCTTGACCAACATAGAGTTGTGCACAAGGATTTGTCGAGTTTGATCCCACAACTTCCTCAAATTGGCAACATGAACATCAACCGACGGCACCCCCTGGGAAGGAGAATCCGAAGGAAGAATAGACGGATGAAAACCATAATTCATGAAGAAGGGGCTTGAATGAGTAGAATCGCAAACGAGATTGTTGTGTGCAAACTCCGCCCAAGGAATCAAACCGACCCAATCATCCTGGTGTTCAGAAACAAAGCATCGTAAATATTGTTCAATTTTCTGGTTGGTACGTTCAGCAGCTCCGTTAGACTGAGGATGATAGGCAGAAGAAAAGTTTAATTTAATACCAAGTTGAGAGCAGAAGGACCTCCAAAAGCGGGAAACAAATTGGGAGCCTCTGTCTGATACAATTTGAGAGGGTATCCCATGTAGGCGAAAAATCTCCCTGTCGTAATGTCAGGATCGGGACAGGGATCCAACACGCAGAGTACAAACAGTAGCCAGATACGTATACCGGACCTTAGAATGGCCGGACTAACGTAAGTAGTACCGTATAGAATGGTCAAAGACAAGCCGAGGTCGAGGGTAACAGAAGACAGGTAAGCGAGAGACAAGCCGAATCAAGGGTAACAGAGATAAGCAGAGTAAGGTAAACAAGCCGGGTCAAAACCAAAAGGGATAATAGAATACACAAGCACTGAGTGACTAGAACAAGCTAGAACCACGACAGGGCAATGAGCTAATGAAAGAAGCTCTGTTAAATACCCTGTTCAGAGCAGTAACCACACCTCCGAGACGTCCTGATTGGTCCTGCAGCAATTGACTGACAGGTCGATCCGGGGGAGTGTCCTGATGATGACTTCCTGCCTAGATGGTGTAAAAGGCAGTCACTCCCTCGCGGCCGGCCTTGCATGACCGGATAGACCGCGGGGAAGGGTGTCATTAGACCGTTTGGATGGTGGAACAGCTAAGTCTCTACCTCTTTTGGAGGTAGAGACCACAGGTACCCTGACAAGATAACCCTCTTTAGGCTGTAATTGGCTGTCTCTGACCTCTGACCCCAAAACGTACGTGCACGTCTATGATGTGACGTCGCACGCACGTTGGCGCCATCTTTAATGTGGGTGAAGGTAAGTTTATTATAAAATCCTGAACCACAGCGACCAGCGTTCCTAAGAACGTCGCACCCGCTGGGGACCGGAACGGAGGGAGACCAGGCAGCTGCCCACTGCGACCAAGGTAAGTTAGAACCCTTTCTGTTGGCGTGGCTGTGTAGTTTATGTGCAGCCACGCCGACAAAACAGCCGAGAGCCGTGACAGGTTGAGATTGACATCATTGCATCGAATGTAGAGATTTTTTCCCCCAACATTTTTATATAATCTCTCAAGTTAATTATGAAATTGGAGCATGTTGGCATTCAATGAATACATAATTCAATAATTCTGCAGACTATGAATAATATAGTGATTTCATAATAATTAAAATATTTTGGTGAATTGTATAATTCCTGTGGTTTTGTTTACCTGATTTGCTATTAACCCCTTAAGACCGCAGGACGTTCTATGCCGTCCTTATTTAGATGGCTCTAAAATCCGCAGGGCGGCATAGAACGTCCTGCGATCTTATGTACTTACCCGGTCGCCGGCGATCCCACGCCGGCGATCGCGGTATGGGGGACTTACCTGGGAGCCCAGGGAGTCCCCCTCCGTCCTCTTCGGCCCCCCAGGGACATGTGATCGCGATCACATGGACGGCATAGCCGTCCAAGGCAGTGCCAGCAGGGGGAGTGCCTGTAATGACAGGTACTCCCCCTGCTGTCTGAAATTCAAATAAAATCAGTTAAAACAGTGTAAAAATAAGATTATATATACTTAGATCATATATATATTTATTATATATATGATCTAAGTATATATATACACATATACACATATACACATAAATATACATACACTGTCTACATGTATTTTAATATTAATATATACATAATTATATATATATATATATTAATATCAAAATACACGTACAATGATATTGATTAAATATATATATAATTTTTATTATATATATATTTATATATAATAAAAATAAATAAATATATAAATACGTTAAAAAATAAAATAAAAAAAATAATACAAAATAAATAGATAAAAAATATATAAACATGCGTAATTTCGTTCTAACTGTATTTTAAAATTAATATATATATATTGATATCAAAATACATGTAGAACGAAATAATATATATATATCTATACATAAGTATATACGTATATATCACTAAATATATACCTATATATAAATAAAAATAATAAAAAAAATTATATACATATATATGTACACATATATATACACACCTATATATATAATAATTCTATGCATATATTTATGTAATAATTTTACATAATTAGGTCATTTTATTAATTACAATTAGCGGGACCTGCCTGACAACCCATGCTGAAACTATAGGGAATTTAATTTGCTAGCACTATATTTAACCCTGTAACTTTCCAAGACACCATAAAACCTGTACATGGGGGGTACTGTTTTACTCGGAAGACTTCGCTGAACACAAATATTAGTGTTTCAAAACAGTAAAATATATTACAACGACGATATCGTCAGTGACAGTGACATTTTTTGCATTTTTCACACACAAATGGCACTTACACTGACGATATAATTGTTGTGATACGTTTTACTGTTTTGAAACACTAATATTTGTGTTCAGCGAAGTCTCCTGAGTATAACAGTACCCCTCATGTACAGGTTTTATGGTGTTTTCAAAAGTTACAGAGTCAAATATAAGGTTTGTGTTTCAGTTTTTTCACATTAAAATTTGCCAGGTTGCCTTTGAGACCGTATGGTAGCCCAGGAATGAAAATTATCCCCATGATGGCATATCATTTGCAATAGTAGACAACCCAGGGTATTGCAAATAGGGTATGTTTTTTTTTTTTAGTAGCCACTTAGTCACAAACACTGGCCAAAATTTGCGTTCAAATTAGTTTTTTGCATTTTCAAATATTAACACTAACTTTGGCCAGTGTTTGTGACCAAGTGGCTACTAAAAAAGACTGGACATACTCCATTTGCAATCCCTTTGGTTGTCTACTTTTGCAAATGGTATGCCATCATGGGGGTAATTCTTATTTCTGGGCTACCATATGGTCTCAAAGGCAACATAACCAATCTGGCGAATTTCAATGTGAAAAAACTGAAATATGTAACATGCTATATTTGACCCTGTAACTTCCGAAAACACCATAAAACCTGTACATAGGAAGTACTGTTTTACACGTGAGACATCGCTGAATACAAATATGTGTATTGTATTGCAGTAAAAGCAAACAGTATTATGACATTCACAGTTAGAATGTCACGTAGAACTAAAAATTTTTTAAAAAATCTTATTTTCTCCCATTTTTGTAATATTTTTTTCATATTAAATTATGTTCCATACCTAAATATTTGATGTTAAACGAAAGCCCTGCTTCCCCTGAATAAAATGATATATAATAAGTGTGGGTGCATTTAATATGAAAGAGGTGAATTACGGTTGGACAGACATGTAGCGCAAATGCCAGGTTTTGTTTACGTTTTTTTTGGATCACAACTTGTACATTTGGCTGCGGTCTTAAGGGGTTAATATTATGATTATATTTTTCAATAAAACATATTATGATTGAGCGTAAACATTTTGATCATGGTATGCAGTAGAGACACAAGGACGAGAGTGGAAATGCATAAAAAAATTGAATAGAGTATTATGGCACAGATCTCTGTTTGTGTGAATATATATATATATTTAAGTCCTAGTTTTGTTTTACCTTTTACAGAGATTGAGAACCCCCCATGCTTCTTTAACCAGACAATGGTGATGAGAGCTGCAGGAGAGATAGAGCCCTTACTCCATAGATTAACACAAACATCCCTCAGTGATAATGGCAGTGTTGCCTCTCTCCTGCTCTTGCCTACTGCTGATTTTGATGTGTCTGCACGAGAAGCCACCAATGGAAAGAAGTAACAACAAATCTGTGCCAAGACAGTAACAGTTCATTGCTGCTCCCTAACCAGCAATTTCTTATGGAATATAATGTGGGAGGTTTTCTAGGGAAAGAAAAGCAGCTTAATAGGAAAATTCCTAGTTTTCTAGAGATCTCTCCAACTCTGCCCACTAGGAGAAAGTTGCAGTTATTGGGAACAGTTCTGCTACAGCAGGGGTGCCCAAAATGTTGATTCCCAGATGTTGTAGAACTACAACCTCCATGATGCTTTGCATGCATTTAAAATGTCTTTGAATGACAAAGCATCATGGGAGCTGTAGTTTTAAAAACATCTGGGGATCTACCTTTTGGGCGCTCCTGCTCTATAGCCACCATCAATGTTTGTGATCAAGAGATGAGAGTGTGTATATTGGTGCAAAATTATATGTGCTTCATTTTGCACAATTTTTTGCATATTAAAAAAAAATCTGAATTATATATATTTTTTTTTTTACTTTTAGAATGCTTTATACAATATTTCACAAATAAATAGTTTTTTTCAAATAAATACTCGTTATTTTACAATAACAATACCTTAACAAACTGACATAAAAATCTACATCTATATATGCCAAAAATTTGAATTTTTCCTTCTGCCTTTTTTTTGCAGTTTTAGCTCGTGTATAGAATGTAGAGTACAGTTAGAATGAAATGGAAGCTGAACTTTACACACATGTATAAATGGTATTAAGGAGATCACGTACCAAAGTAACATCAAATCGGCAACACTCAACAAAGCTTCAGATCTAAAGTATACAGATAGAAATTTTATCAGCTACTGGATTTACACTAAATTTTAATTCAAGAAAATATGTAGCTTTATTATTACAACTGCCAATGTAAAGGAGAATCGCATAGCCTCTCCCATTTAATTTCATTAAAAATGTATATCTATTATATTGGACCCTTAAAAAAAACCAAATGCGGCTCTCAGGAAGAGCAGAAAAGCCATTAAAGAAATAATTAACTTCATTAATAAGGTCTGTGTCAATACTATGATCATAATTTAACAATATTTATTTGTACTATAATTCATTGACTAGAGGTCTAATATCAATTTTATATTCTGCAATAAACACCTAGCCTACAGAAATGACTATGAGATAACCATGAAATGGATATTGAGGGAACATTTGCATGATAATGACTTGTTGGAAATCCATTTAAATGCACTAACATTAGTTGGGTTTAGCACAGATTAAAATTGCTATTCACATGGGTTTTAATGCCAGACTAAAGCACAACTGTACAAACACAAAGTGTACCATGTCGCTTCTTCGTGAGTATTTTTTTATTTTTTTTTATTTATATTTGCAAAAAGTTCATTATTTGATAAACTTAAAAAAAGACATGTTTTAAAGAGAAAAAAATCAGCCATTTTAAAATATATTTTGCTTAAAGTGGTTCTGCAACTAAAACTTTCTCCTATTGTGTTTAGTTTTCTCTTCCTCTTTCAGAATCCGTTCTTCTTTTCTTAATTTCCGATCTATTTCTCTTCAAAACACAGGATGTATTTTATTGTATGTATTTTTGACAATCGTATGCATCAGGCAAGCTCCACTTCCTTTGCATATGCAAATATGTAGTGAGCGTTCAACCTCTATATGGGTGAAAGTGTGGTAAAAAAAAAAAGGTTGTTGGGTCCTTCGTGGGAAGACTCTGTTCCCCCAACAGATGCAGGCACACAATACAAAATAACCCAAAGCACACCAGATTAAGTTTGCATATAAAAAGATTTATTCATCCAGTGATTCAATAAATATAGTACAAGAAAAGTGCAAGTAATGAGATAAGTGCTTAGTTATAAATCCCACAAACCCATAATATTGTAGGCATACTAACCCTTAATGTTGACTTAATGTTTACATGCCTATACTGCTGTTTGCACATTTTTTTTAACAATTCTTTATTTGTTGATTTTTGTATAAATACCAGTATTTGGGGAAGGGGATACAGAAAAGATGACGGGTAGGGTAGGGGTGGGGTATAATAATGCCATATATTCACATCTGTACCATCACAGGGTACGCTTCTATACATTTTAGCACAGTTGTATATGTTAGCAGTTTGACAATGGGTTGTAGTTCAGGTTCGATGTATTATTCCCTTGTCATTCATTTTTCTGTGACTGTTTAGGCCTATATTTCATCCTTGTGAGGAAGCTTTGGGGTGGGGACAGGGGAGTCTGTTTGTGTCATGTGTCCGAGTAGGGTTATAGTGTATTATCCCGTCAAAGTTGCTATTGGTCTTCTAGCAAATGCATTGTTCTAAGTGGAGTGTATTTGCACTTTTTTTGAAACATTTTTTATTGAATCACTGGATGAATACATTTTTTTATATGCAAACTTAATCTGGTGTGCTTTGGGTTATTTTTTTACATTTTTTATTAAGCTCCACTTCCTTGGCCTTGTCATTTGTCAAGATTTGTCAAATACAAAAAATGTATTTAAGGATTAGTGGCGCCACAATAAGACAACCAAAGCAGAAAATATTCACCCAAGTGTTGTATCACTAAAAAACACTAATACATACGTAAATTCTGGATACATTTACAGATATGTCTAATTTCTGGATACACTTTATTGAAACGTACATAAAAACAAAACAAAACTCTCAATATGGCGGTAATATCCAGTGGACATGAAAACCGGATATTACCGCCATATTGCGAGTGGCGGATGTTCACAAAGAACGGACCATGTATGGACAGAAGAGTAAACTACACACCTAGACGATATGAAGGACATTAGAAGGACATTAAAAGGAATATAGATATGGGGATTTTTATGTTTCAAGGTATATGCACCTGAGGAAGACCACTGCTGTGGTCAAAACGCGTTGTGCCTGTTTACTCCACCTCAGTTTTGTTGTGTTTTTTTTTTATATATGTTTAAATAAACTGTATTTATACTCACCTCATTGGTTCTTGATCTTCAAAGTGGAAGAGTACCACTGCTGGGACCTGGCATTTGAAGCTCTAGACATCACACCATTCTGAGAGCGTTGGGAAACCTGCCGAGCTCAGAGCCGACCTTAAGGGCTCTTAGATTTGTGATTTTTCCATACACCTTGAATACTGACAAATTCCTATACAGTCTATGCTATGATGTTTTAATATTTTTATTAATGGGTTCTATTCTGCCTTTTTACTGCTGTGAGACATTTTTTCCATTTGCGCGCTATCACCTTACTTTGATCCAAGATTTGTCTGTAGTCCCTACTTTGTTTTAAGTTTTGAAGGGAAATAGATCATTATTAAGAAAAGAAGAACAGGTTCTGAAACAGGAAGAGAAGAGGAAACAATAGGAATAAAAGCGAGATTGAGGTGACAGAGACACTATAAATAGGGATTGTCATTGTGTTAGAAATTACACCACTGAATATAACTGTGAAAATCACGTATTGATTGTGTTAACGTGTTCTTCGTGCTACATTCTTTTTTAAATGTATTTGGAACATTTAGCAATTAGCACAGTTACGTTCAGTCCAGGCACAATCAGGGCACTCATTGCATTGGATGAGGAGTTTTCTTTCTCTCTCTATGCACAACCATTGCTTCGAGATAGTTGTGACTGTTTCTTCTTCGTTTTTTTTCTTATAAAAAATTATTGACAAGGAGCCAAGATAAATGTGCTGAATTCCAGAACTGAAATAAATACAGCAATGTAGATTTCCACATTTTTTTTTTTCAGATCATACAAAAAATCCTGGTACGAGACAGTTCCCTTTTTAATAAAAACCTTGATTTAGTACAATGTCTTAACTATAGCAATACCAAATAAACTCTTATTTTTCGCATGCATAGCAGTGAAAGCAATCACAGATAAAAACAGCCAACTCAACTGTTGGGATATAGTAACCATTGCTCAATAATAGTTGCAACTAGTCTATGTATCATCTTTGAGGTTCGTTTTCTAAAATACTTGACTCATCACTGCATATTTGTGTAAAAACATCATCAAACTAAATATAAATAAACTTGTAAATCTCTTTACTTACTCTGTTCCTCTCTATGCCATGGTATGATAGTTAAGTCACTCAATTACTTTACACCCTTTACATATTGAAATCTGTCTCACATTCTAGAAATACATAAAAAAAATTCCCAATCTGTATTTCCTCAACCTCACTGAACACTGCATACTCTGTTTACTGACTAAACTGGGAATGGTGGAGGATTATTATTATTATTATTGCCATTTATATAGCGCCAACAGATTCCGTAGCGCTTTAAAATATTATGAAAGGGGAGATTTAACTATAAATAGGACAATTACAAGAAAACTTACAGGAACGATAGGTTGAAATGGACCCTGCTCAAACGAGCTTACAGTCTATAGGAGGTGGGGTATAAAACACATTAGGACAGGAGATAGCAATCAAATAAGGTGGGAGTGGAGCAGAGCTGGGGGAGAGAGTAAAGTGCTGCCCTTTAGGAGAGAGAAAGAGACAGGTATGGGAGGTAGAGGTTACTCTGGGAGGCCATAAGCTTTCCTAAAGAGATGGGTTTTAAGGCACTTCTTAAACGATTGAGGACTAAGGGAGAGTCTGATGGCGGTAAGCAGGCTATTCAATAGGAAAGGGAGCTGCCCGCGAGAAGTCCTGCAAGCGGAGCGGAGAGACCGAGAAGGGGCATACCTATGGATCTGTGAAGAGATATAAGAGGGGCTAGAATTGTTCAGTGCTTTATAGGTATGGGTTAGCACTTTGAATTGACTCCTATAGGGTACAGGAAGCCAATGTAAGGACTGGCAGAGGGGTGAGGTGTGAGAGGACCGACTGGAAAATCAGTCTGGCGGCAGATTTCATTACAAACTGTAGCGGGACAATACGGCTTTTGGAAAGACCTATTAGGAGAGTGTTACAATAATCCATGTGGTAAATTACTAGACCATGGACAAGCTCTTTGGTAGAATCTTGCGTAAGAAAGGGGCGGACGTGGGCTATGTTTTTAAGATGGAATCTACACAATTTGGCAACATACTGGATTTTTTTTTATATAGTTTTTTTTTAATATAGTTTCCCCACAGTCATATTGTAAAGGATAAGACACAATAGATATGACAGGACAAAAATGTTAACAAGATTAAGGTCAATTGGTTCAAAGTTTGGCCCTTAATAACATGCATTTCCAGATGAAAAAAAACAAACAAACTACATTAGGTTCATATTATAATCACTGCATTACTCCCAGAGCTCTAAATTAGATACCTGCTGTGCAGGATACGGTCTCTCCTCATAGCCTACCTTATACAGAGGACCTATCTAGTAGCTCTGAGTGGCAGACTAGTTCGCAATACATGCAAGAGTATAATGCAAAGTGACTGTATACTACAGTGAGTAAGCACATTTGAAGGACTAAATTGTTCCTAGGTTAATGTTTTAAAGGAAAGTGAGCAACAGTGGCATATTGCTCTGGTATTAGATGTCCTAAATAAGGGACATAGTCAGTGAATGCTAGGGATTAGTGGTTGCTATCGGGGTAGATATGGTCCTTCCAGCTCCCTTTGCTAAGATGTGAGTTGGAAGCTAATGATTTCTGTGTTTCCTGGAGCTGATATCAGGAGATAGGAAATGTAAAACAAAGCATTATAAAATAAAAAAGACAACCAGACAGCATGTTGGGGCTAGGTTGGATTAGGTTTAATATAGTGTGAGGGTATCTTGCCTCAGAATCATGGGAGTTACAGTTCACAACACATTGGTGCCACATACATATGGCAATATATACGTTTTAAATCCATGGAACTGCAACTAGGTCTACTGCTACATCAGTCCTGATCCATTTAGATCCATAAACACTTTATATAGGTGTGCCCTGTGTGGGAATTGATACTGTTTTTCTTCTTTGGACATGTTTAAATTTCCAGTTTGTTCATAAAGTATTACATTACATTACTGGCATGAACGATTTTAGTGTGCATTTGTAATAAGGAAGAACAGTGGAACGCAAACAGATAGTGTTAATAAATAAGGAGAAGAAAAATTCAGCATAAAACAAATCATTGGGGTTCGAAAAATAATTTTAACCATAGGGGACTGGAAATTGAACAGCATTTCTGTCGAACTTAAACTTGTTTTTCCAATTTTGTGTGCACATTTTGTCATTTTTGTACAGTGACATCAAATAAAAAAAAAATCTCTGCAACGGGAACAAACATATAATGTGCTCTAATCATTATTAATTCATGTTTACCAGTTTGAATCAAACATTTAATGGAGTGGTAAGCTATTGGGTATGTTAAATGCATTCCGTCAGATTCATTATTGTTTACATTTAGATTTTACAAGTTTTAAATAACCAAAATGTTGATTGACAAGTACACAGATATAACATAATTTTCTAATAAATGTTTCAAAGAAGGGCATCACACAATCGCACAATGCAGTCCTGTTTATTTCTCACATTTTACATTCAGTTAGCTTTTAATGGACTTGGTTTTTCTTGCTTTAAGTTAAGTAGCATTTGTTTAGATTATTATTATTATTATTATTCTGTTACTTGTTGTTTTTGAGTACGTATTAAATTGTCAACGCATGGAAATGAAAAATATAATACTTTCATAAACATGATTAGTGTTATTATTGTTTTTGTAATGATGTATAGTACATTAGAGGCATGAGAGAATATTTGACTAAACCTGCCTTACACACTTAATACATAATGGGACAATGAAATTCCATTATAAATAGATACAATTAGAGAATACTATGTAGTCACTGTTCACAACCACTGTGTTAATGCAGAACAGTTGATGATGGGTGCCATGTAAAAAAAAAAATGTATTGAGCAAAAATAGGGTTTTCATGTAAAATATTAAAGGTACAACTTCCTCTTTAGAAAAAACCCAGAAAGTAATATGTTTAAGAATGTTAGCAAGCCCAAGTGGTCCACTATTTTGTTTTAAAAATGCATATTTACTTATATAAAAAGAATTACAAATTTATTTAATTAACCATAATTTGGAACATGAAGTTTTAAAACTCATACTGTCTAACAGACCACAAACTTATACAAAATGCATGTTGCGGAGATTTTCCAATTAGTGCATCAAATGCCTCCAAGTGCCCCAAAATTGGTGGATCCTAATTTATTTTTATACGTGGGAGATAACATGCTAATTGGCCTTACTCTAGATTCCAAAGTTTTTTGGCATTCCAGGTAATACTGGAATACTGGAAGCGTCAGGGGAGATGTATTCCTCAAAATCTGGAGTGCCAAAGGTTGCCTATCCTTGCACTAGACTATAGGTCATACAATGTTATCTTCTTCCTAGATTATGCTATCATCGTATGCTTCTTAGTTCCCATAGTTCTAAGGAAACTACCTATTAAAAATATATATTGTAAATGTCAAGTACCACATACTACTAAATGACAGTGGACACTTGAAAAATACTTCTGCTTAAAGGAACAATGTGGTTATTGTGTCTGGAGCCAGTGGGCTCTGGGTCCTGTATCACTAATATACTGTTTATTCACTATTTAGTAGAGATTCTCTGTCCTCAGGAGCCTGAAGCCTCTGATAACAAAACGGTGGAAGTGCTATGCTAGGATGATCTTCAGAATTCCAGAAACCGAGTAAACTATTTAGTAGCGATATAGATTCTAGTGCCCCAGGCACATAGATCCCAGGAACCACTGCGACTCTAATCTTTCGAAGTGGTTATGGTGCTTATAATGTTCCTTATAGCTTATAGCTTATAGCTCTAGTGTCTATTATGGGCTCGGCAAAGTTTCTGATTGTATGTAGAGTGAGATACACAAATATCAGGACCTTCAACATTTCAAGCAAATTCCCCCAAACAACATGTATTGCTTAAATAGGGATAACTTGAGACTTGGTACCATTTTGAATTTCTGCATAGCGCAATACGAGAATTTTGAAATTCTTTTTCAAAAATTATTTTGTATGAAACTGTCCATTGGGTGGATATTGATCCACTAGAGTTTTAGGAAGTCTATTTTGGAAAAAGCAGAGTATGAAATACAGATTCCTAGAGAATGGAAATGCGGGTTATGATGGAGGTCTTCACAATTTCCCATAAAGCATGTTTTCTTGGAGTGCTGCTTTTTTTTGGATTCAGTAATAAACAAAGGAACATTGGGAGAGATATATCAAAGGGTTCTTTACTAAAACGTGGTCTAAAAATACTAACCATATGGCAGTCACCATGAAAACAAGCGGTGACTGCTCGTTTCCATTTTTGCACCACTTTTTAGAACAGGGCACTTTGATACATCTCTCCCAGAGTCTGTTTGTCCTTAACCTATTTTTTTTTTTTTTTTTACCAGTTATTCAACTAATATTTGCATATAAATTACATGCTCACCACTGGTGCCCTGTCAAGAAAGTAATTAACATTATTATTTGTATAAGTGATTCATTTACTGGAGAATGGGACGTGAACTATTTGAACCAAGGGTTGATTGAGATTTTGAACTGGTTCTGCATAGCACAATTCAGGAAACTAAGTGACTGGATAAAGTACTCAAGAAGCTGTACCATCTAAAACAATGAAGCTCTTTTCAAAACAAAGTTTAAAACAATATAATATGCAAAAATAGCATGCTTTATTTACACTGATCCTATTTACAGTATTACTGTGATATTGCCTTCTGCATGAATCAGAATTTTAGACATCAAGCTTTAAATAGCAATATATCCCAACTCCCAACCCCTCAGCATACCTTCATATAGTCCGTCTTCCTTTATGACAGTGTGCACAAGCTAGACGCCCAACGCTACACTTGTGAAAAGCGATCTATACAACAGTAATAATGCTTTTGTAATCTTGTCAATGTGACACAATCTGTTAGCATGAGTGGTTGTGTCTAACTGTATAAGAAACAAGCATGAAGCATCTAAACACTGCATTCAAAGTAGCCTTCTGTTCCATGCTACGAACCTGTCATAATACATTTATTTATTTTTTCTCTTATAAAGTGACAATTCTCAAATAATAGCGCATTCTCTCAAAATAGATTTCTAAAAGTTACATTTTTTTTTCAGATACTTTTTTTTTTCTCTCTCTCAATTTTGCTCAATGAAATCCAAAATAATTATACAGATATTCCGTCCTCTCAGTTTATTGTATAAACCGAACAGCTAATACATTAAATATATGTCTGAATCATGTAGTGACGATTTACGAGCAATGCAGAAAAAGCTTTGGGATAATTATATTTTTTTTTGTAACCTTCATAATATAATTACTGTCCCTTGTGGATTTGTAGTACTTATTTTTTATTTTTAAATCTCACGATGAATCGGCATAAATTATATTGCTACACGACAGCTTTTTTCTTAAAGTGGACCTGTCACGCTTGAGATTTTTTTCTCTCATTAAATATAGCTTAAGAAACAACAATAGGTTATGGTTTCTCATGCCTTTTCTTAAAAATTCTGCATAATTATTCACTGACATCTACATCCCTTAATATAACAATCCTTCTGAAGCTTCCAGAACACTAACATTTCTTTCAAAGGGGTGAAATAAATTATTAGAAGGGGATGATGATGCAAGCCAAATCAAGATGGCTGCTCTCAGTTAGATTAGTATGAAACAAATCCTTGTGATGAAAATATTTACATTTGTATCATCCTACAGGAAACGTCTGACTATAGTTCTTTATATCACCATACATAAACTCAGTTTAATATATCACTTACTGTGGCTCTCCTTATTTGCTTCATGTTTGCGACATTAGTGTCTGATTCTCTTATTGACGAACTCAATGTGTACAAAATTACACTTATTTACCCATTTTTCAAGAATTTTACCTGAAGAGACAAGGAGAACACTGACATTTAAGATTTAAAGTCATTAGGTTTCATCAGTCTCTTGTAGCCAAGTACTCCACCTCCATTTGATGGCTGGTGGGATGTCTAAGATGGTTATATGGATCATTCTATCATCTGTCAATGGGAAAAGCTACATATACTAAGTATATACCCATGCTCAGGTCATGTCCAAACTTTTTTGGTTTGAAAGTTTTGTCACCAGGACATCAGATGGACCATTCACCTTAAGAATAAAGTCAATGAGCACTGAAATTGTGGTCATCAAGGAAACATAACATAGGTTTATCATTGGAAATATACATTTTATACAATGGTGAAATACAAAACTGTTTGTCTATCTGTCAGTTCATACATTGTCATTATATCCTCCCCCTATGCAGTTTAAGTACCATATGGCTGAATTAAAAATTAAATAAATAAATGGTTTTATGAACTTATATGTATCTATTTTTGCACAACTCACAACCAATGGGAGCCTAAAACTACCTGGGGCTTCCATTTCCCATTCAAGAGCCTGCTCACGTCTCAAGCAGAGCTCCTGCGGGTGGCGGGTTGTGCGAACGTCCGTTACATGGCCTGCTCAGCATGTGGAGTGATCAAGGCACACACGACTTGTGTGGGTGCAGGAGTGTGCACTGCTCGAGCAGAGAACCCTAGCTGGCTCGTGGATCTTGTACTGCTACAAGCAATACCTTGTTGATCAGAAATATATTTCCATCACTTCATTATGTCTGTAGATATGTATGGGCTACAAACATGGTGGAAAAAGTCTTGGTAGCCATGCCCCTTTTTAAGGTTGATGCCTTGGATGGAGGAGTACATAATAATAACAATAACTAGTATTTATATAGCGCATTTCTCCCTGTGAGACTCAAAGCGCTTTTCAGCGCATGCTCTCGGAATTAACCAAATCGCCAGCTGAATAGTAATAGATGTTATTATTACCCAATTGATGGTACTCATTTTATTTACCTCGGAAGGATGAAGGGCTGAGTTGGCCCTGCCGGGATTTGAACCTGTGACCTTGCATTTTTGAACAGGCTTTGTAGTCATGGAATTTACCAACCTTTATAGCATAGAAACCTTTCCAAAACACAATTAAGGAATTGCACTCTATCCCATCACTCTGAACCAGGGTGCAACAAAACCAGGACTCAGCACCAGGTCCAAATAGAATATGCATAAAGTACAAAGAGGTTTAGGCACTCCAAGCCTTGACAAAGACTGTGTAGGTCAAAACGGTGTGTGACATAAACTGACGTTTCTGAACCTTGGGGTGCCTAAACCTCTTTGAAACAGTGCTCCCTGTAGGGTCTTCCCTCACTTGGCTGGCTAAAATGATTGGCAGGGTAGCCTGGTGTGTATTCAAACCAGGCTGACCTGCCAGTAATGTGGGCAGATAAACCCACTTTCCAGAAGGGTCCACCCCTTTTACTGCCATGTCACTGATCCGCCCCCTTTACTCCCCTCCCATTAGCGTCCCGATTCCGGGACTGCAGTTGTTGGAATGTATGAGATAATCATGCATGAGACTGCAATGTGTGCTTGTTGTAATGTTGATATATATATAAACAGAGAAGGAAAATGTGCACCAATTATATATAAATGGAAGAAAATATTGTTAACCTTTTTCATACTGATGCCTTGCTGAATAATTGATTAATGGACCTGAATTTGCTAATTTTGCAGCAGGAAAAAAACAGACCTTTCACCCATTCATATTTCTAGAATAAAAATAAAAAATGAAATCTATGCTTGATAAAAACCACAGTATGGAATAGTGGGTTGTAGGAGACAAGCTTCCAAGTAATTTTTATTACAAGAAGGGTAGAGTGTTACAGATACATTGACATGACAGAAAAGAGATTATATTCCGAAGCTAGTGGGTGAAAAGTAATGATCTGCTGTACCTTATTTGTAACATCATTGGTTCTAAGACCAGAGAATGCCATTATTTATAATAGAGTCATGTGATTAACATTAGCATTCTCTCCACAAATATTCACAAGCTCTAAATGTATCGTGCCGACCATCCCCCACCGTGCCCCAATCAGGAGCTGTAGATATGCAAAGAAATGAGATTTAGAGACATAATTTAAATATCACATTGAACTTGCAAGAAAAGGTCTGATAACTCCTAGCTATGCCGTAGCGTTGTCATGGAAACATAAGTCTGGTACATTGCCTCTCGCAGAAAATAAACACAATTTTGAGCATGTAAGTGTTAGAATGTAGTCCTGTGGTATTATGAGCAATTCTGATAATAAATAAAACCGGTAGAGTAAGATGAAAAAAAAAGTAATCTGCTGACTCATTAAATCAAAACTATGCAATATTTTATTTTTTATTTCATCTACTGTTTTCTATATCATCTACTGCTGTAACAGATGAGTTATATGTTTTATGACATAGAGCAATGAAAGAGTTATACAGCATTCTTCAAACCAACGTATGGAGATTCTGAATGTTTAACACAGTTTCTTGGGTTTACGAGGTACAATATTTACATATTTAAACACATACATATTTTACCACAGTAAAGCTTGTTCGGTTTTCTTATCCATACATAGGGATAGAGATTTGGCTTCTTCCATCCAGAGCCAACGATTAGATGACTATATGTAGACTAGTGCATTTGGTTGGAAATCATTTGCAATTCATCCGAATTACATAATGGCTAATTTGCTTTGTGATTTGGAGATCTGTCCATGGAGTAAAAAAAAAAGAGATGGTTAGAGGACAGCCACTAAAACAAAGAAAGAAAACAAATAAATTATAAAGGAATAATCCTGGGATCAGCTGGACCAAAATGTGCTGCATAATATATAAACATATAAAAATGTAGACATACAAGACATATTTTTACACCAGAAG
Source organism: Pelobates fuscus (assembly GCF_036172605.1). NCBI lineage: Eukaryota > Metazoa > Chordata > Amphibia > Anura > Pelobatidae > Pelobates > Pelobates fuscus. Next base: position 33,855,425 of record NC_086321.1, on the reverse strand, counting down.
TCTAACTACATGAGAGGATTTTATGAGTAACCACAGGTGTTGCTTGGGGTAACTTTCGGAGCTGAAGCTCCAGATGTGGGGCTCATTATTCCAGGATCTCTAAAGTCAGTGGAGGAGACAGGAGAATATTAGTGTTTTTTTTTTTTTTTCATTTAAATTTTATATCAAGTAGGCACTTCTCAAAGCAACCACCTATTATACAAAGGAAGACCAGTAGCATAGTGCTTCAGCAGGTTACGTCGTGGGAGAGATGCTCCCTATAGGACTGTCAGCAGGAGGTGTTGGAGTAACATAATTTTGCGGCATATCCCTCTATTAGCTAGTTAGAGTACAGATCGTATTAACTACCTGGCTGTGCAGAACATGCTTGTTTCTGGATGTGTTTTCGTTGTGATCCTGAAGAGCATCGCCACATGCTGATTATGGGTAAAGAGAAAGGGATATGACATAAAAAGGCAGGGAAATGTCATGGCGTATCCTCACCTCACTGTTTTTGTAGGGGGTCACTGAATATTCCTTTGGAAATAAGCCCCAGTTGTTTTGAGAATCTAACAACGCCCATGTGAGTGACAATTTTAACAGTATTCACTCTCAGAGACCAGAGTTACAAAATTTCTAATGATTTTTAGCTCTCTGCACCAGACATTTATAAAATCCAGCTGGTTTTATCATACCCCATCTTCTTGACATTGCAACTATGCAGTCCACGTATGTCTGTCTGGGTCTGATGACAAAATGGTTTGGAAACCATTTCGTTTTTCTTTGTGGAGGTGGCAGATTTGATTTAACGTTCTCATTTATTTATGCAGCTACTAAATTTTATTGAAGTTTGTATAATACTTGCATTTAGCAAGAATATTGTTCATTTTCCCTTAGTTTTTCCATGCTGTCATTTAGTTGAACTTCCACATGTAATCTCGATATTTGACTATCAATACATTTAGTGAGGGGATGGACCTAGTTCATTTTTTGGGGGGTCTTATTTATATTTTTGCACTTTGTTAATCCATTTAAATGTGAGAGCTTACACTTGATATAATTTGCTTTGACAACATTTAAACACGAAGTGCGTAGACAACTGCATGTCCCATGTCTACACCTGCAGTTCAGTGGTACATTTTATTGAAGAAAGTGGCTTTAAGTCCCTATGGGGTCAATACATGTGTGGATTTTATTTTAAGTGGTGAAGAAGGGTCTGCACTCACAGTCTTCCATTGAAAAATAACATATTCTTTCACACTTGAATTTTTGACAAGCCAAATTGCAAAATGTGGTCGATGTTTCAGTTCCCGATTGGACTTTCCTCAGGACACTCTACGTTATATACACTATATCCCATGAGGATAATTGTAGCAAAAGCCATGAATTGTTAGATTTTGGTTCTTGAGTTCCTTGGTGAACACTGTTCTAGGTAAATTCTCTCAAACTAAATATCATATTCTTTCTGTATGTATTAAATAAACAACAACTTTAAAGTAGAACTGTCAATTATATTTGTAGTTTTGGGAATATAAGGTCAAATATAATTTTGCTCTAAAAAAGATCTAAGTAAACAATAGAACTTTGCATATGTGCCTAATTGTATCTTGAGATCCCTATACTATGTGGGAAAGTCAGAACACATGCCAGCTTCACCTTTTTCAAACACCACCCATCATAGGCTTCCAAATATTTTATACATGTTGTTATAAAGGAATGCATGAATCATGCATAGATAATATTTCATCTGTATCCATAACACCTTCTAATTTAATAACCACACTGGCCATATGCAAAGCCATGCATATCATAGTGATGTAGAATTATTAAAAAATCTTATTGTACTTATATTGAATTGCTGCTCTAACTCTGTATTAACCTGATACTGTGACAAATCCTCAATTTTGTCCTCATAACCTGACTTCTCCATATGAAAACTACATTACATGACAGTATTTCTCAGCACATCTAATACAATAGACAAAGACTGTATTCTCCATAAGGATATGACTAACCCAGGAACTGTTGAGTTTCCCCTAACTCGCAACATAGTATAATTTAAAGGCCATGAGAACACAGTAGTAATGAAATGTTCTATTCATAAGAGACCTTGCACCTAACCACGAGATCTGACATCACCGACCAAGTAAAATGACGCTCAAGACCCCCTTGTCCCCACCCGTGTCTAGAATAATACCACCTCCTGGTGGGTGGACACGGAACTAACCACTTAGTTTTTGATCCAATTAATTATATTGATAGGTGGACACTAATCCAGACACTTAACAATTAATCCAATTAATGATGTTTATTTACTGATATCTTGATAATCAATGATGACGAAAATGTCTCTTAAAAGGGCCTGCGCACCCTCTGATTCTTCACTTGCCAATAAATTTCCTCGAAGTTATTTTAACCTGAACTCCGTGTGTCAGACTGAATTACTTCAGCGTATATACGCAATTCAATTCTCTTTAATTTGGACAGGAACAGATAGACACTTAAACATCTTGGTTTACTGAAAAAGTACCATAACAACTTTGGCGCCCGAACAGGGACTCCGGGCTATGTCTGGCCGGTGAGCCGTCCTAAGGAAGACAAGGGTGGACGGAGGAATCCAGGGGGAAGGAAAGGAGATTGATCACCTCCAGGTACACGGTAGAGACTTCTGCAGAGCCACCGGTATGTTCCGGCCCCTTTGATTGACCCGTCCACGTGTCTGTGACTGCTTCCCGGGAGGACATCAAAGACAGGTAATATCTTGCCCGGAGTCTTATTACCCATTTGTTACCTGCATTTAGTCTATCTGTTGCCTGGGTGTGTCTAGTTTGGTTGCCCGGGCTGAATGTTTATTTGTTTCCCCTTTTTGGGATAAAAGGGGGGTGGACCTGCGGGGTTTTGCCTGGGGTTCTCTGTTTTGACTGTTTGTCTGTTTCCCCTTTTTGGGATAAAGGGGGGTGGACCCGGGGGATTTGCCTGGAGTCCTGTTGCCTGTTTTACTCCTTTTAGGAGCCACGTGTTTGTGGCTGTAAGGAAAAAGGGGGGTTGACCTGTGGAAGTTTCCTGGGGGTCTTCTTTGCCTGTTTACTTCTTTTAGGAGCCTCGTGGCTGTGGCTGTATGGAAAAAGAAGTTTGTGGAACTGTGGGATCTGTGTAGAATCATAGTTTCCTGTGATCCAATTTTGTGTCACTCTGATAGCCTAGCTAGCTTCACTGTGCGCTTTCGGACCCTCCGGCTCTAGTTGAGTTGGGGACGTCCTGACCCGGACCCTTCGGCTCTAGTTGAGTTGAAGGTCCACTGATTATTTAATTGTGGTAGGAGACTTAGCCTTGTGGCAGGGGACTCAGTTTCCTGGGGGGATTCAGGCAGGCATTGCTTGTTTTCCGCATCACGTGGTAGTGTGACTTATAAAGTGGGTTTTATAGGGGCACTACGAGGGTGAGGGTAGCGCGGCCACTTTTATGTGGACTGCTGTAACGAGGGAGGCCAGACAGGATTAAGGTATGGTTGCTGTTTCCTGTGGCCGCTGGTAGTGAGACTTGAGGAAGTCATTCTCCGAGCGGGGACACTACGAGGTTGAGAAAGGTGACTTTGGAGTAAGCACATGTAGAAGGAAAGGGATTACTGTTGATTTCATTTGAACTGTGATGCATGCACTGTATTTCATTTGTATTGTTGTCTTGTTTGCTTAATTAGGAGTCTTCCAAACTCCTGTGTCTGTCTCTAAGGATTTTCCCTTTTACCTTTTCTACACTTCCTGTACTATTATACTATCCACTCCCATTCCTCTTATAAGAGAAGTGATTGGTCACACACTTCTCACCTCGCTCCAATCCGTGTCTACCACCCCGGGTAGGCGGATTCAGTGACTAGTCTACGTTTTGGGAAGACGCACCTGAGAAGGGCCCACGATTCTCGGGTGGCAGTCGAGCATTGTAGACGTTCCTGTTCAATTTTCCTTGTCTTTCCCTATATCTGGGACGCTGGTGTAGGGGAAAAGGGATTATGGGGCAGGATTTAAGTAAGCCCAGTAAGGGCTGGTTAGCATGTGATTTAGTTGATGACAGAGAGGGTGAGGAGATGGTTAAAGGTGTTGAAAAGATTGCAAAAGTTTGTAAAATTGCTGTGCCGACATGTGGTAGATTACAACCAGAAAGTTGGCGTAGATTGTTGATGGAGAAGAAAGGCAAGCTTGCAAATTATGATTTATTAAAAACAGCTGAAGCATGGTACAGAGTAGCAAAGGCTATTCAGCAAGAAGGTTGGGTTGAAGAAGAAATAATTCACAAGGGTGTGAAAATGTTTGTGTACCATAATAATTGTGTTGCTGGGGCTCTTCCTCAGCCAGCGCCCCAAAATGGCGCCCGGGGGATGTCTATCCCAAAGATCCAGTCAGTAATGGGAGATTGCCAGCTGACTATGTATCCCACTCCCAATCCTCCCAATCCCCATCCCGTCACCTCTCCCGTTTGCCCGGTCCTAAATTCTGATGGATCCTACTTTTCCCCTTCTCCCTCCCTAACATTCCCATCATCCTCATCCATCCCCAAGCCACCTTCTGAGTCTAATGCTAACATCTCATCTGCCATTCCTTCCTCACACTTTGTCTCCGTAGATAATCCTACCCTCCCATCTGCATCTGCCCAGTTCACTAACCCCTCCTCTCCTGCCACTGTCAATCTTGCTGATCCCACTCCGGCTCCTCCTTCTTCACCCGCCTCTACTGACTCTTCTCCACCCTCTCCCTCGCCCGCCCCGACCACAGCCCAGGTTCCCACCCCCTCTGCTAATCCCTACCCAACCTTCCTGCCCACTCCAGGTTCCGCCCCAACCCCCACCCAAATGGCCTGGCCATACCCCTTCCCATACCCCTATCCTCACTGGCCATACCCCTTTCCCCAAGTCACTCCCCAGGTTCCGGTCATGCCCAGTCCGGTTCAGTCTGCCCCGGATGTGCCCACATCCAACATGGCCGCCACATCTTTTCTTAACCCCAATGCAACTTCCTTCCCGCCTCCAATATGGCGGCCCCCAGCCATTCAGCACCCCTGATGCCGGTGCTTCCCGGTGATTACCGGCCCCAAGGTTATGACCCAATGGCAACTCCCGCCTCCGGAGCTCCCTCCTATCCCCCGGCCCTGTCTCCTCAGGTGTTCCCCTCACGCAGAAGGTCCCAGATCATAGAGCTAGATGAGGAAGAGGATGACAGGCTGTCCCAGGGTTCAATGGAGGCTGCGAGAGCCCACCGTTCTATTGAAGATCCCTTCGGCCATCAGGGTCGGGGAGAACAGGCCCCTCCTCAATATGTCGCTTTTAACCCCACACAAGCTAGTGCTTTAATGCAATCTCTCCCTGACCCAGAGAAGCTGCCTATGCCTTTTTACCGAGGGATAGTTCAGATACAAAAGACTTATTCCGCCGCCTGGCGTGACCTACTGAGCATTTGTGCTATTAAAGCAGGGGATGCATATTGGCCCAGCATGGCCCGCCACCTCAGTACAGATCTGCTTACAAGTGATGTTGATTACCCCTCCGGAGTAACCTTTTGCAATCAATTAAGAGATTGGGCTAAGGATAAACTTGCAGATCAAGCTGCTGGCCTTACTGATGTTGTGCAAGACAAAGGAGAATCAGTGGAAAGGTTTCATGCAAGACTATATCAAATGTTTACAGATTTGGGATTTGATCTCACTGACAAAATTCATTCACAAATGCTATCAGGTGTGTTTGTCCAAGGTGTTAAAGATTCCATACGCAAGGGAATCATTGCTGCACGCCCTGAATACAAGGTTGTTCCCCTAGATACGTTACTCCTAGTTGCTAGAGGTTTGGAATCTGCCCAAACCCCCAGAAGACCCAATCCAGCTCCTCTCATGGTGGCCCGTGCCACCCCCATCACCCCTGGCACCAAGGGTGTCAAGTTAGAGGACGTAACATGTTTTAATTGTGGGGCTAAGGGACACTACAGAAGTGACTGTCCAGAACCCAAAAGGGAACCGGGGGAGCCCAAAAAGTTTCCCACAGGGGAGCCCAAAAAGTTTCCCAAGCCTGCCCCGGCCCCTAAGGCCGAGAAAACGGTTCCAATTGTTGAGGAACCAGATGATGATTAGGAAATTGGCAAACCTGTGTCATTAACCCCTGTCATGGCAGTGTCTACAGGGGATAAAGGGGGGGGGGGCACTTGCCACAGTGACTTTACCCATTGAAGGCCAACCTACCACATTTCTTATTGACACAGGCGCAGCCCGAAGTGTTCTCAGAGAACAAGACCTGCCAGACCCATCTTTCTTGTCAAGTATTGATGTCTCCTGTGTTGGAGTGGATGGCCAACCGAGACACAGTCCTCTAACAACCCCTCTGCGGGTTGGCACAAGCTTACTTGCTCGTTTTGTAGTTTCCTCCACATGCCCAATTAACCTGTTAGGCGCTGATGTCCTCTCACGCCTGCAGGCATCTATAACCTTCACTCCAGATGGACAGGTAGAAATGTTTACACCTCTATCTGTTTCTGACACTTCAGCCCTGTGCTCCTTACCTTTGATGCTGCAATTAGAAAAACCCAATGAGGAAGCAGCAGAACCTAGGTCCAATTTCCCAGATGAGTTAAAAACTCAGGTGCCTGCTAAGTTATGGTCCTCAGGCCCAGAGGATATAGGTCATCTAAATGTCCCACCTGTGGTGGTTAAGCTTATTCCAGGAGCTAAGTTACCAAGGAAACCACAATATCCTCTAAAACCAGCACAGGCTGCAGCCATTTCTATTCACATCAAAGCGCTCCTGGAAAAGGGTGCTTTAGTGGAGTGTAAATCAGAATGTAATACTCCATTATTTCCTGTGAAGAAGAAGACTCTAAAAGGTGAGCCAGTAAAGTACAGGATGGTTCAGGATCTCCGTGCGGTCAATGAAGCCACTGCCCTGGATACCCCTCTTGTACCAAACCCCCATACCCTGCTCTCTGGCGTCCCACCTTCTGCAAAGTATTTCACAGTCATTGACCTAGCTAATGCCTTTTTCAGTGTTCCACTAGATCCATCCTGTCAATACCTGTTCGCTTTCACCCATGAAATGCAACAATATACATGGACTGTCATGCCCCAAGGGACACAAAATTCTCCAAGTCAATTTGCCAAAGCCATGTGTACTATTCTTGACCCATGGCAAGCTGAACACCCAGAAGTTGTTTTACTCCAGTATGTGGATGATTTGCTGCTCTGTGGAGATGATATACCCACTACTGAAAAGTGTTCAATTAGTCTGCTTTGCTATTTGGCAGAACAAGGATGTAAAGCTTCACTTCTCAAGCTGCAGTTCTGTCAACCTTCTGTGATTTTCCTTGGACATTGCCTATCTCAAGGTACCAGACATCTCACTCGGGACCGAGTCAGAGCAATTCTGGACATTCAACCCCCAAGGACTTCAAAATCTCTTCATGCCTTCTTAGGCCTCATTTCCTACTGCAGAGCATGGATCCCAGAGGCCTCTCTGCTTATGCAACCTCTCTACGATGCACTCAAGTCAGATCCATTCGGCCTGACCAACGAAGCTCTGGACAATTTCAAATCTCTTAAACGTGCCATTGTCTCTGCTCCTGCCTTGGGCCTACCAGACTATACCAAGCCTTTCAAATTATTTGTCTCTGAAAGACTAGGCCATGCTACAGGAGTTCTTACACAAACTAATGACTTAAAAGGCCGCCAGAGGCCTATTGGATACTTTTCATGCCAACTGGACATTGTGGCTAGAGGGACCCCTTCCTGCCTTAGGGCTGTTTTTGCTGCAAGAGAACTCATTGAAAGAACTTCAGACCTGGTCCTTGGCCACCCGTTGGTTGTTTTGGCCCCTCATGACATCTCTGCCATTATCAACCAAGTCCAGCTCAAGCACGTGTCTCCCGCTAGACACCTACGTCTGCAATGTCATCTTCTTCTGCCTGACAACATTTCTATACAAAGGTGTCAAGTTCTTAACCCATCCACTCTTCTTCCACTCCCTGAGGGGGGTATCTACTATGGGTTTGTCACAGATGAAACCTACATCTACCTTCTCTGTGGATGTATCAAGAAAATGCATCCACATTTAACTTTTCACGAGGACAAGACACCTCTCTGTGAAGGTCCAGATTACGCCTTCTGTACCATGTGGTACAAGCCAGACATTACTCCTGAACCTTGCTATGAAGATGAGCTCTACCACTGGTTTGAAGTAAAGCTCACTGCCCAAGATTTCTATTGTGACTCGGAAGGCAACAGCATGGTCCTGATCCAACTGCCCCCAGAACTCAATTACCTATACCGTCATTGGGATACTGCTATTCCACATATTCCTGTTACCAAGTTGAAGACAAGATCATGGAATGACCTTGGGCCCATGGCAAAATTATGGGCCACCATGGATGAATCACAACTACAGGAAAATGGCATTGCCAAATACCCAGCAACTGACCTTCTTGAAGCATGGCCACGCCATTTCCTGGAAAAGGAATTTAAAGACCTAGTTATAACAAATGACTATGACCCAGAAACTCCTCATGACTGTTTCGAACAGATGAAAATGGAAACAGTACACTTACCAACTGTGCATGAGAATCCATTACCGGATCCGGATTTTACTCTGTTTGTGGATGGTTCAAGGTATGCTGATGAAGAAGGAAAATACCACACAGGATATGCCGTAACCACAACAGAGGAAGTTCTCAAGTCATCACCTCTACCGCCAGCAATGTCTGCGCAAGAAGCTGAATTGCAAGCCCTGACTTCAGCATGCAAGATTTCCAAGGGAAAGCGTGCCAACATCTATACAGATTCAAGATATGCTCTGGGTGTGGCACATGACTTCGGCCTCATTTGGAAGACAAGAGGATTTCTTACCACTGCCGGTACACCAGTCAAACACAGCTCTGCAATCAAGGAACTAATGGATGCCCTCCTACTCCCTGAAGAAGTGGCCGTTTTGAAAGTAAAGGCACATGGGAAATTGGATTCAGATGAAGCAAAGGGCAACCATTTAGCTGATCAGGCTGCTAAGCAAGCGGCCAGAGATTTGCAGGAAGTGGATGAAGAAGTGTCCGGTCAAGAAGAAGAAGTTCCTATCTTTACCTTACAAACTCTTCCTACTGACCTAAGAATTCTACGAGAACAACAAGCTATAATTACCCCTGAAGAAATCCAGAAATGGAAGAAGAAAGGAGCTGTCCTAAAGGACGGAATTTACTACAACAATTCTAAATTTTGCCTTCCAAGAAACTTATACCCAGCAGTTGTCCAATGGGCCCATGGGCCTGCACATCTGTCAAAAGACCTAATGGCCGCCCTCATTCAAAAATATTATGAAGCACCTGGAATCACAACCCTGATCAACAGCTTCTGCAAGGCCTGTGTCATTTGTGCAAAATGTAATCCAGGAAGACCAATCAAGGTGCCTGCAAAGCACCTAGCAAAACCCATGTACCCATTCCAGAGAATTCAAATTGATCACATCCAAATGCCCAAGAGTGGGTCTCATGAATATGCACTAGTAATGGTGGATATGTTCTCAGGCTGGCCAGAAGCCTACCCTGTGGCCAATATCACTGCAAAAACAACCGCAAGACGCCTACTTACAGACATTGTATGTAGATTTGGACTTCCAGAAGTCATTGAAAGTGATCAAGGCCCAGCCTTTACAGCAACAGTGACTAAAGAAATTTGGACTGCTCTGGGAGTGACCCTAGCCTTCCACACCCCTTACCACCCACAAAGTAGTGGTAAAGTAGAGCGCATGAATGGCACTCTAAAAGCCAGAATGTTAAGAATGTCACAAGAAACAAAAATGCCCTGGCCAGAAAGCCTGTCAATAGGTTTGTTCAGCGTTAGGCACACACCTAGAGGGAAACACTCGTTATCCCGATATGAAATTCTATTTGGGACAGCACCCAGGCTAGGTTGTTATTATCCACAGCAGTTACAGCTTCAATCAGATGTTTTAGTAGACTATGTAACTGAACTTGCAAGTGCCTTGAACAAAATACATGCCCAAGTTTTCTCTTCAATTCCAGATCCTGATTTGAACACAGGTACCCATAACCTGCTTCCCGGAGATTGGGTTCTGGTTAAGAAGTTCGTGCGGAAAAGCACCCTGGAACCAAGATTTGACGGGCCATTCCAAGTTCTCCTGATCACCGCAACTTCCGTCAAATTGGCCGGCAGGCCACATTGGATCCACGCTTCCCTCTGCAAGAAGTCTCCTGCCCCAGAGGAAGCAGATACCGCACAACCATGTACCTCTGGTACATTGTCTCCTTAATTAGTTTAATTAAGGCCCAACAAGTAGCCATCACTAAAGATGCTAGTGGGTACACCTTCTGGTATAATTCATCATGTACCCGTGTGGCTACCTATACCTTTGATTATTGTGACATCGTAGAATGCCCATTCTCTACAACACAAATCCAGAATATCTATAGAGATATCCCTCATGTAAAAGATCCATATGTTTGTGTAGTTGACAAACAATGGGGGCACAATTGTGGCCATTGGGGGGCGGCGGGATGGAATGCCGGGCCTTCCTGGGGCTACAAGCCAAAAAGTGCCTTATCTAAAGTAGATGATCATGGTAGGTCCCTCCTTCAAAGAATGACTCTGAGAAAGCCTGGAGGAGGCACACCAATGAAATTAATTCTTAATGTTGAGCATCCAAGCCCAACAGATGCAGACCAGTATGTATTAGGAATGTACTGGAAAAAGGGTTCCTATACTAAATTAGGGCATTTCTACCTTAAAGATATGTGTAATTCCCCTGAGTGGCAAGGAGCTACTCACATGGTCACAAACCCATTAAAACCACACATCCAGTCCTTTAAGGACATGATGGCCATTGCTAACCCCACCTTTGAAGATACCATGGCCGCTGAAACAGGTTTTAATGATGTTAACCTATGGTTAGAATGGATGAAATATAATGCCAACAAACATAACCGAACCGCATGCTATGTGTGTGGTGGTGCCCGGCCTCATCTGGGCACTGTACCTTTAACCCTGCCAGTAGATGAAGAAAATTGTATTTTAAGTCTTTTTGCCTACCAATATAATTTCAACAGGTCTCTATGTCAAGCATGGACAGCGGAGTATACTCTTATAGCCAAAAATGTAAGACCTCCTCATGGTGTTACCGTATATAAAGGTAATTACACTTGCTATGTCAAACATGATGGGATTGGTAAATTTGTGGGTAACTTTCCCGCAGGTTATTGTACTACATATAGAACTGTTCCTGTACGTTTGCTGCAGCAGCACATTAGGTCACTGGGAGATATTTACTGGTTGTGTGGGGATTTACAGCTAAGATCCAGAATGGACACAGAGTGGTGGGGGGAGTGTACATTGGCCAAGGCCATTATGCCTATACACATTATTTCTGACACACACACCAACACCCATGAGTCCAGCCACACTAAGGCTAAGCGTGAAGCCCCAGTAAAAGGAAGTTTTGACCCTCACATTTACATTGATGCCATTGGGGTGCCTAGGGGGGTACCCAATGAATTTAAAGCGAGAGATGAAGTTGCTGCAGGATTTGAATCAATTTTTACCATAGTTACAGCAAACAAGAACTTAAACTGGATAAACTACATTTATTACAATCAACAGCGTTTCGTTAATTACACCAGAGATGCCCTCCAGGGATTAGCCGAACAGTTGCAGGCAACATCCCAAATGGCCTTCCAAAATAGAATAGCCCTGGATATGATCCTAGCCGAAAAAGGAGGGGTATGTAAAATTTTGCCCGACACCATGACATGTTGTACCTACATCCCAGAAAACACAGGTCCTAATAGTAAAGTTACATTAGCCATAGCAAAATTAAATGACCTCTCAGAGGAATTAAAAAGGAATTCTGGGATAAAAGATCCCTGGGACAGATGGTTTGGTTGGATGACGGGTTGGAAAAAGGCTTTAATGCATATTGGTATGGCAATACTAATTTCTCTTTTTATCTTTGCTCTTCTCTTTTGTTGTGTCTTCCCCTGTCTGAGGAAAGCTCTCACGAAGACTGTTGACCAAGCGGCACCCACTTTCACATTTCTTGATGTTGATGACCAAGATTTCCAGGATCTCAACTCACCCTGTTTGCCGCTGCAATCTATCCCTTTTGATGATAAAGTGCGAGAGTTCTAGGAAGGGACCACCTTAGGGACAGCATCTGTCAGTGAATGGTAAAGGCCCCGTGTGGAGAAGCGGTGGGTTAGCTGCCGTGGGACACCCATGGGTGTGAAGTGTTCGAGAGCCATACTGACAGATGAGTTAGCCTAGTAGGGTCAGAAAATAGGGACAGACTTGCACTTTGCATTAACACCTAGCTAGCGGCCACGGGGTTTCTGTGCCTTTGGGCTAACACGTCTTCTGGTATTAACAAATAAAGTTTTTATCTCTTAGAATTTAACATTTCATAGGGGGGACTGATGTAGAATTATTAAAAAATCTTATTGTACTTATATTGAATTGCTGCTCTAACTCTGTATTAACCTGATACTGTGACAAATCCTCCATTTTGTCCTCATAACCTGACTTCTCCATATGAAAACTACATTACATGACAGTATTTCTCAGCACATCTAATACAATAGACAAAGACTGTATTCTCCATAAGGATATGACTAACCCAGGAACTGTTGAGTTTCCCCTAACTCGCAACATAGTATAATTTAAAGGCCATGAGAACACAGTAGTAATGAAATGTTCTATTCATAAGAGACCTTGCACCTAACCACGAGATCTGACATCACCGACCGAGTAAAATGACGCTCAAGACCCCCTTGTCCCCACCCGTGTCTAGAATAATACCACCTCCTGGTGGGTGGACACGGAACTAACCACTTAGTTTTTGATCCAATTAATTATATTGATAGGTGGACACTAATCCAGACTCTTAACAATTAATCCAATTAATGATGTTTATTCACTGATATCTTGATAATCAATGATGACGAAAATGTCTCTTAAAAGGGCCTGCGCGCCCTCTGATTCTTCACTTGCCAATAAATTTCCTCGAAGTTATTTTAACCTGAACTCCGTGTGTCAGACTGAATTACTTCAGCGTATATACGCAATTCAATTCTCTTTAATTTGGACAGGAACAGATAGACACTTAAACATCTTGGTTTACTGAAAAAGTACCATAACAACTTGACCTCAAGAGGTCAGCCTGGTGATCGTCTGCAGCCTGATGATCATCTGGATGAAGATTTCGTATGGTACTTTTTTACCTATGAGGGACATCGGCACTGGACTCAGGTAAGCCCATCGGGAGACGGGCGCAAGGGAGGGAGGCACTGCAGGAGCCTATAGTGCCAGGAAAATGGGTTTGTTTTCCTGGCACTATAGAATCCCTTTAAGTCCTAGGAAGACCATGGATACAGCACTGATACAGCAGTGGGGTTACTCAAAGACTGTTGTGCAGGAACACTATTCATATCTTGGAACACAGAGTCACTTGTACAATTTCATATAGTTTGCCTAAGAAGCACTATTGTTATATTATTTTTATTAGTTTAAGGGTCATTTATGACTAGAATTTGGTTGTATGAGCCTCTCTCATTAGGGATATATATGGATATTATTGTTTAGCACTGATTACTTTATAATAACTACTGAGAATTATTTCACAGCATACATGTTTAATATGTACACTATTATCCAGTATTGATAAAAGATCCTTAGATATTGGATTATATATTTTCAAAATATTTGTATTTATATATTGTTTCACTTTAAGAATCAGGCTTTAATGTATTATAGTCTGATTATACAGTATGAATAAAAAATTTTAGTACAAGTTAATCACACGAAATATGAGAAAATGTAATTGTTATGAGGATACTAATATTATTTTCTTTTTTAGTAGATGTATAATAGATTGCTCTATGTTGACTTTAATGATTATTTAATAACATGGAAGTAGAACGAAGGTGGAACGCAGGTGGAACGCATGTGGAACGCGGACGTACAGAATTACATACACGTCCGGATCCGGCTATCCGGACGCGCCAAATTTGATTTTGGCGATATGATGAGGATGACAAACAGTTGAGCAGTTTCCCTGTGGGACCAATCAAGTGATGGATGACTGACAGCACCCACGGAACCACCAATAGACACAGGGATTAGCCCTATTTAAAGGGGACTTGGGGATGGAGGGAATAGGATGTTTTTTTACATGCTGTAACTTGTATATTGATTTTATTTATAATTGCGGACCCTGATGAAGTTCTTTGCAGAACGAAACGCGTAGGACCATACCGTTGTTTCTTATATTATATTTTATATTGATGGTGATTATTCACCTTTTATCAATAAAAAATCATAGTTTTTTCCTACCATTACCTGTTTGAAGTCCTGAGCATTATTGAGAAACTTCACAAGGAACCAAGGGATTACCAGCCCCCCATTTCATCGGGGGAGGCACCCTATGAGCGATGTATTCTTCATAATTCTGTGAGTGCATCTATGTATAGAGCATGACTGAGTGTGTTAACTGTACTTCACTATTTGTATTTTTATGTTCCTTTTAGATTTACTTTCAGCCGTATCCCAGATTTTTGTTTTTTTGGTTCTCCCTTTACACCACCCTGCTGCTAGCCCTTCCTTGTTAACCTGAGAGGCAATGGGGGCATTCATACATTGAGAGCATCACACGAGGCTCTCAGTCTATTACTTCCACCTATTTCACGCACAGATTGCTATGTGGAGATGAAATGGTTACGATACAGAATGACATGAGGCAGAAAAACAGTGAATACTTAAACCTAGGAGGGTAAGCATTAGTAGAGAACTTAAAAGTACACAAAGTTGATAACACTATTTAAAGTCATAAAAGTTGCAGCAGGATAGGTATTCAAGCCAAGTGTACAACCAGAAACACTACAATAAGGTATGCACTAAAGGAGAATTACAGAAATCGTTTAATATAGGTTAGTTTTTGGCTTGGAATCAGATGCCATTACATTGTGCCAGAAAACCCTTGCATGCATGTCTTATCCATATTTAGTATTATGAGGTAAGGTATGAAAACGTGTTATCATCCTCTATTCGGTGTTTCTCCTCCTTATGTAGACCTGACATTTATGTTTTGATTCATGTGGATTTTCTAATAAAGTGCAATTTTTTTTTATACTTTATACTTGATTTGGATTCCATTTTTTTCTTATCAGTAACCAGTTAATTTGGTTTCATAGTTGGACACAGCAAAAGAGCCTGTTTGGACCCTCAAAGTGAGAAAAAGGTACATTGCGTTTCCACCATTTAACACATACACTGATCAGTCAAAACAATAAAGCCACCTGCCTAATATCATTTGGGCGCCCCTTGTGCTTTAAAAACAGCTCTGATGCACTGAGGCATGGACTCCACAAGACCTCTGAATGTGTCCTGTGGTATCTGACACCAAGACATTAGCAGCAGATCCTGCAAGTTACATGGTTTGGCTTCCATGAATTGATATCGGGGGAATTTGAAGGCCAAGGCAACATGTTCCTCAAACCATTCCTGAACATTTTTTTGCAGTGTGGTAGGTTGATTTATTCCAATAAAATGCATCTGCCATTAGGGAACTTCATTGCCATGAAGGGGTGTACGTGGTCTGCAACAATCACTAGGTAGGTGGTATGTGTCAAATTAATATCCACATGAATGCCAGGACCCAAGGTTTCTCAGCAGAACATTTTCCAGAGGCCTATGCAGCCTACTGTCTTCCCATAGTGCATCTTGCTTTCTTCCCCCCCCCAGGTAAATGATGCACCCTCACATGGCTATCCACCTGGTCTAAAGAAATCATGATTCATCAGATCAGGCAACCTTCTTCCAGGGCTCCATGGTCCAGTTCTGATGTTCATGTTCCCATGGAAGGTGCGTTTGGCAGTGGACAGGGGTCACCATATGCATTTTCTTTGCTACACAGCCCTATATACAGAAAACTGTGATGCACTGAGTATTCTGACACTTTTCAATCATGGCCAGCATTAGGTTTTTCAGCAATTTGAGCTACAGTAGCTTTTCTGTGTGATCGGACCACATGGACTAGTTTCGCTCGCGTTATGCATCAATGAGCCCTGGGTGCACATGACCCTAATGCCAGTTGTCCTTCCTTGCACCATTTTTGGTAGGCATTAAACACTGTATACCAGGAGTACCACTTAATACTTGATATTTTGGAGATGCTCTGTCCCAGTCCTCTTGTAATCACTATTTGGCCCTTGTCAAAGACACTCAAGATCTTTTCACGTGCCCATTTTTCTTCTTCCAACACATGGGATTCAAGAACTGATTATTCACTTGCTGCCTAATATAACCCACCTCTTGATAGGTGCCATTGTAACAATATAATCAATGGTATTCACTTCACCTGTCAGTGGTTTTAATGTTGTGGCTGATCAGTGTAAGTAGTGAAGACCTCTGGCAAGTGTTTGTCTTTATGCTGTGGAGATTGTATTTACATTAGCATGCAGAACCGTTGCGATTCAACCATGAGGGGAGATGCCATGGCATAGGGATACAAACAGAAAGAGAACGCACACACCTAAATTGAAACAATACTCTCTTAGTGCTCTACAATCCAGCAGATGAAGTGGATGAATGGGAGCATCCGAATCTGTAAAAAAATCACCAACCCTGCTCTAGTAACCGCTTGGCTATTTCAGCCTATATTGTCCCAGTCAAACATATTTCAATTTGCTACATTTCAGAGTTTAGTGAATCATCGACTTAATATGACTTGAGAATGAAAAAAAAAAAATCGACTGAAGATTTTTCATCTATAACAGCAACATATTCCCTTCAAACTTTACAATGTACTTTCCAAGTTGCTGACTCCAGGAATTGTGGTATCAAAATTACAAAACTTAAACTAGATTTGACAAGAATACTTAAATGTGCTTTCAATAAGCCTCCACTGACTCAAATACTCAAATCGGAAACTAGATGGGCAATCAGCAATTCCATGTGAATGACTTAAGACGTTTCTAAATATCTTCAGCTTATTCAATTATTTGTCCTTGATAGATCAGAAAATAGTGTAATGCTGACTTCAAATTGTAAACTCGTATATAATCCCTAGTATGTCATATAGTCCTAGTGTATTTTCCCTTAAAACTGCAAGTCAACAGGTGTGAAGTTTCAGGATGTATGGGCAATAAGCAAATTGTTGCTTAACTACAAGCAATTCTGAACATTTTCCATTGCAAGTTTTAAACTCATATGAAAATGGAGAATTTACATGACAGTATTTTTATGAATACCGTCACTGGCTGAACTTTCTAAAAGGATAGATGATGCTTTAAATAAAGTGTATTTTCTTTAGCGTGTCAATAACATTTCCCTACCTAACTTTGCTTCCAGCATAAAACAAAAAATGTAAACATATATAACACTTAGCATGGTGTTTACATTTTGGGATATGTCATTTTAGCATCTGCTACAGAGCGTAAATCTATCAAATTTTAAAGTGACATGCTGAGAATGAAACTTTAACCCATGGGCGTCCGCAGATCTTTTTCCAGAGGGGGGGAGGGGTGCATAATTGTAATGACATCCATGCTTGGCCCCTTTTTGACAGTGTCATGAAGGGGAGGGGCATAGTCATTATCACATAAAACCAGGGTGAATAGCGTTTTCACAACTATGGTGTCAGGAATACATGTTTGTATTCCTGACACTATAGTGTTCCTTTAAGCAAATTAAAGGAACATTCTGGTCACCATAACAACTTCACCTAAATAAAAATGCTATGATGCCAGGAAGCCCCTGGGTGCTCTCTTTCCTTTAAGGAGTTAAACTTCTCTCAAATTGTTTAACCCCAAAGGCTTCCTTCAGCTCCAGATCTCCAGGTCTTTCAGTGTATTCGGCTTCTGAAATGGAGTGTGAGGAAGTGCAGATTGACGTCAGGCATGGATGCCACAGATTGGCTAGAGTGGTCAGCTGACGATCTAAGCCAATCGCTAGTTCCCGGTTCATAAAAATGTTTTACTTTTCTATGAATGGGGAGCTACTGATTGGCTTACAGTGCCAGCTGACTGCTCTAGCCAATCAGCGGGACCCCTACCCAGCGGCACTCTGTGCTTCCTGACACTCAGTAAATAAAAGACACATTAACACTGATATTTTTTTACTGGGGAGATGAGAAGGTCCAAAGTTTCCCTGCCAGGCCCAGGTACCAAAGCCTTATGATGTGGTGTCAAGAATAAACTGGAGGGTTCACTTCACTTTTCCATTCCTGCGGCAATCTCCTTTTCTTCTCCTTCATTTGACACAGTCTTCTTTTTCTTCTGACACAGTCTTTTCTCCTCCTTCTGCTCCTTTACCTTTCTGCTACTTTCTGCTTCTTTTGTGCCCTTCTGCTCCTTTCTATTTCTGATCCCTTTCTGCTCCTTCTCCTACTTTACCTTTGTGCTCCTTACTGCCCCTTTC
This sequence comes from Pelobates fuscus, assembly GCF_036172605.1. NCBI lineage: Eukaryota > Metazoa > Chordata > Amphibia > Anura > Pelobatidae > Pelobates > Pelobates fuscus. The sequence goes on along the minus strand of NC_086321.1, from coordinate 33,837,011 downwards.
TGCTCATTGCTGTCCCTTCCTGTTCCTTTGTGCTCCTTCTCCTACTTCAACTTTGTGCTCGTTCTGCCCCTTCCAGCTCCTTGCTACTCTTTTCTACTTCTTCTCCTACTTTACCTTTGGGCTCCTTTACCTTTGTGCTCCTTCTGTCCCTTCCTGCTCATTGCTGCCCCTTTCTGCTCCTTGCAGACCCGTCCTGCTCCCTGCTGACCCTTCCTTCTCCTTGCTGAGCCTTTTCTGCTCATTTCTGCTCCTTATCCTACTTTACCTTTGTGCTCCTTCTGCCCCTTCCAGCTCATTGCTGCCCCTTGATGTCCCTCCCTGCTCATTTCTACTCCTTATCCTACTTTATCTTTGTGCTCCTTCTGCCCATTCCAGCTCACTGCTGACCCTTTCTGCTCCTTGATGTCCCTTCCTGCTCATTTATGTTCCTTCTCCTTTAGGCTCCTTCTCCTACTTTATCTTTGTGCTGCTTTACCTTCCTGCTCCTTGCTGCCCCTTCCTGCTCCTTGCTGCCCCTTTCTGCTTCATGCTGCCCCTTCCTGCTCATTGCAGCCCCTTCCTGCTCCTTGCTGCCCCTTTCTGCCCCTTCCTACTTATTTCTGTTCCTTTGTGCTCCTTCTCCTACTTTACCTTTCTGCTCCTTGATGTCCCTTCCTGCTAATTTATGTTCCTTATCCTTTCTGCTCCTTCTCTTACTTTACTTTCCTGCTCCTTGCTGACCCGTCTTGTAGGCTGTCTCCCCCATCCCTCACTTACCTGATCTGTAGGCTGATCTGTAGGTGGATCCCCATCTCTAACTTACCTGATCTGTAGGCTTCCCCATCTCTTACTTACCTGATCTGTAGGTGGCACCCCCCCCCCATTCCTCACTTACCTGATCTATAGGTTGTCTCCCTGCCCTTTCACAATGCCACCAACATCACTCAGAAATTAGGGATATGGGATTGGCACACAATGGTAACATGACTTACCAAAACCCATCTCTCTTGACCTGACCACAAAGTATCTTCCTCCCAGTGATATCTTGGAAAGCACAGACTAATACTAAGAATAAGAATTTAGAGGACCCACCACCAATTCAATACAAGTTCTCTTTAGCATTGATTTATGGATTTTGGATTCAGTGTTAGCATATTGATACTATATTATTCTATCAAATGTGACGTGTCTCATCTGGAGTCAACACTTCCCTTCCATTCATGACTCCATTGCAACTCCAGCTTATTCTAGACAGGTTGTTTATTTTATAGTACATTGTGTCCAAAAGGTGACCTATTCTGAACAGACATTAAGCTTTCTATGCCAAGCACTTTATCAATACTCCCACACCCTAGACAAAGCAAGTGCATTACCAAGGTTGAAAAGAAACATTTGTTTGCTTTTAAATCACATAGAGCAACTAATGATCACCTCCAGTAACGTAACACAGCTCCCTTACTGGCTTTTCTTATCAAAGCTATTAATCTAAAAAAACCAAAAGAACAAAATGACCACCACTTTGAACATTACGCTAAAATGGTTTCTATAATATATTTCACCCCATTTCTTTATCTTTTAAGATGTCGTTTTTTTTTCCTCTACTCCTCTCTCTCGTTTCATGGCCCATACTGTTAACGGGTAATGTTATTCAGTTTTATTTGTGCTTTTACAATTTAACAAAGTGTTGCCATTCCTCTATGTGTGATGTTTTCATAGCAGGACACTTTTGTCAGGCTGTCCAATGCACTCTCATATTTTGTGAAATGTCCCTAACTCCCCTTGTTGTTATTTTGCATGACTGAGGGGTACGTTTTGCTGTCCTAATGTTACATTTATTGCCATAACTAAAATATAGCTATTGGTTGTGCTAAATTTTTTTAAAAATTAACTATCATTTTTTTTTTAAAGTTGTTGCAAGCACCATGACCTCTTTAGTGATTTGAAGTGCCTGGTGTCTGCATCTACAGGGTTTTGCATCCAAACGCTGCACATGCAGACTTTAACCTCTTTGCTGCGGAAGGTGTAACTCTTTCTGTGTAATTATTAGCCAGCTCTGATCAAGTTACGGGCTAGCTAATGTCAATTCTGTGCAAAACTGGCTTCTGACACCAGCACGCACATAGAAATGGATTAGTCATGAAAACGTTTAGTAAGGAGTCAGGTGGCACTTGTCAAAATTTGAAACAGAGGGAAAGACATAATTTCTCAACAAATGTATTGGTCGTGTATTAGATACAAATTGACAAAGTGAATATTTTATATGTAATAAGGACAGGTTTTATAAATGGGTCATCTATAACTAGAATTAGATTGTAACGAGAGTCCTTGTAAGGCAATGATACCGGGTCAGACTTGAACAATCTAAGATATCTGGTGATAAGTTACCCACTTACTCTTGTGTCAAATATGGAGTGTTATTTAATTTGTAAGATATTGAGTAAATCGCACGGTTTATTTAGGAAAAGTATATGTAATTTTTACCTTATTCTGCTTCACTAACACACTAGCAAATTAACCTGAAAGGTGGATTTCCAATCAATAAATCTTAATTCTGTGACATAAACTATTTGAAATTAAATATGGCCATAAAACCATACAAATAATACCATATAATGATCCCCAGAAATATTTTACATTTATTATAACTCAGATATTAAACCAGACTATATTTACACATTAATTGACTATTGTAATAATACATTTAAAATCCACTGTGAAGTTCTCCAAACAAAAAAATTGCTAGGAATAAAAGACTGAGGTACTGGCCAAGGGGCCAAGGGCGGTACAGAACCTGTGGATACAGAATTCTCACGAGCCCACCAGTTGCACCCCATTCCGAACTAACAAAAACTTAGTACTTGGTGGCAAAACCCTTGTTGGCAATCACAGTGGTCAGATGTTTCTTGTAGTTGGCCACCAGGTTTGCACACATCTCAGGAGGGATTTTGTCCCACTCCACTTTGCAAAACCTCTCCAAGTCTTAAAGGTTTTGAGGTTGACGTTTGGCAACTGGAACTTTCAGCTCCCTCCACAGATTTTCTATGGGATTAAGGTCTGGAGACTGGCTAGACCACACCAGGACTTTAATGTGTTTGTTCTTGATCCACTCCTTTGTTGCCTTGGCTGTGTTTCTTGGGTTATTGTCATGCTAGAATACCCATCCTCGACCCATTTTCAATACCCTGGCTGAGGGAAGGAGGTTCTCATTCAAGATTTGACAGTACATGGCCCGCCCATCATCCCTTTGATGTGGTGCAGTTGTCCTGTCCCCTTAGCAGAACGCATAATGTTTACACCTCCATGTTTGACAGTGGGGATGGTGTTCTTGGGGTCATAGGCAGCATTCCTCCTCCTGCAAACACGGCGAGTTGAGTTGATGCCAAAAAACTTGATTTTGGTCTCACCTGACCACAAAATATTTAATCAGTTCTCCTCTGAATCATTCAGATGTTCATTGGCAAACTTCAGACAGGCCTGTACATGTGCTTTTTTGAGCAGGGGGGACCTTGCAGGCACTGCAGCATTTCAGTCCTACATGACATAGTGTGTTACCAATTGTTTTCTTGGTGACTATGCTCTCAGCTGCCTTGAGATCATTAACAAGATCCTCCCGTGTAGTTCTGGGCTGATTCCTCAACTCCACAAGGTGAGATCTTGCATGGAGCCCAGACCGAGGGAGACTAACAGTTATTTTGTGGTTCTTCCATTTGCGAATAAGCACACCAACTGTTGTCACCTTCTCACCAAGCTGCTTGGCGATGGTTTTGTAGCCCATTCCAGCCTTGTGTAAGTCTACAATCTTGTCCCTGACATCCTTTGAAAGCTCTTTGGTCTTGGCCATGGTGGAGAGTTTGGAATTTTGATTGATTACTTCTGTGGACAGGTGTCTTTTATACAGGTAACGAGCTAAGATTAGGAGCACTCCTTTTAAAAGAGTGCTCCTAATCTCAGCTCGTCACCTGTATAAAAGACACCTAGGAGCCATAAATCTTGCTGATTGATACTTATTTCACTCATTGACATCCAAACCAATTGATAACTTTTTTGACATGTGTTTTTCTGCTTTATTTTTTTTGTTTTTATTTGTTATTCTGTCTCTCACTGTTAAATCAAATACTTGTTTTCCCTCACTGTAAGTGTGTGTGGCTAGCAACATGTGTAGTAGGGTATGTAGCCGTTATTGTTTAACAGTGTGAGTAGTAATAGCAGTGTTTGTAGTAGTGTGTAGCTGTGTGTCTGGACATTGTGGGTAGCACAGTGTGTAACAATGTGGCAGCTACAGTCATGAGAAAAAGACTGTTTTCTTTGTATGTCTTTGAATGCTTTGGTTTTACATATCAGGACATAATAAAAATCATCGGTTCCTTAGAAAGTCTTAAAATTGGTAAATAGTACAACCTCAGATGAAGAACAACACATGACATAATACACCACGTCATGATTTGTTTAACAAAAATAAAGCTAAAATGGAGAAACCATATGTGAAAAACTAAGTACACCGTTACTGCTTTCATAGGAACTATGAGGCTAAGTTGCAGACAGGTGCTGCTAATCAAATGAACCTTGATTAATTGATCATCAGCAAGTGTGACCATCTATGAAAGCCAAAGTTTTAGCAGTTTGCTGGTCTGGAGTACTCAGGTGTGTGTTAACATAATGGCAAGCAGGAAAGACATCAGCAATGACCTTAGAGAAGCAAGACTCAACGGCCTCAGTTAGCATGCTAAATGTTAAAGTTTATAACAGTACAATTAGAAATAGACTGAATAAGTATTGTGTTTTGAAGGGTTGCCAGGGAAAAGGCTATACTCTCTAAAAAGAACATGGCAGACCAGCTTAGGTTTGCAAAGTTGCATCTGAGTAAACCACAAGATTTCTGAAACAATGTCCTTTGGACAGATGAGACCTAAGTGGAGATGGTTGGCCATAATGCACAGTGCCATGTTTGGAGAAAACCAACCACAACATATTAGCACAAACACCACATACTACCTGTCAAGCACAGTGGCGGAGGACTGATAATTTTGGGCTTCTTTTGCAGCCACAGGACCTGGAAACCTTGCAGTCATTGAGTCGACCTTGACCTCCAATGTATACCACTGTATGCTAGAGTCAAATGTGAGACCACACAGGTAAAGCGTGGCCATAATTGGGTCATGCAACAGTACAATGATACCAAACACACCAGCAAATCTACAACACAACGCCGGAAAAAGAAAAGAATTAAGGTGTTGAAATTACCCAATCAAAGTCCAGACTTCAATCCGATTGAAATGCTGTGGCAGGACCTTAAGAGAGTTGTGCATAAACAAATGCCGGCAAGCCTCAATGAACTGAAGCAACATTGAGAAAAAGAGTGGGCCCAAATTCCTCCACAATGTTGTGAGAGACTGATAGATTTTGTATGAGGTTTACCGAGCCTCCAGCTATGTTACTTTAAAAGATTTGCATCACTGAAGCGGTCTTTTTATTGAAAGAGCGGTACACTTTAATTTTCTTATGGCAATCTGTTTTTATGGGACTTAAGGGCAAGCACTGGGAGCAACTAGTAAGTGCATTCTTTTTATTTATTTAACCCCTCCCCCAGAGCTCGGAACTGTTGCATAGTGGTATTACCTTTTCTTACCTCTTACTTCCTGATTTGCAGGGAGCACATGCCTTGCACATAGTAGTCTTTGAGCTGCATTGGGAGGTCTGATTGGACAGCCACAGAAAGACTGGGTAAGGAAACACTTACAAAAGCTTCAGACAAGAGATTAGTATGTATGCAGCCATGTATGCAGCCATGGTTTACCACTCTTAACATATCATTGCTGTCAACTAATTGAAAATAATTTTGCTATAGCAATATGGGAAGTGGAGAGAGGGCCTTGGGTGCCTCTGAGACACCTACGCTCAGCCATGAAAGTAAAAAATGAACCAAAACCAAAAGAGAACAGGATGTAATGGTTATTGTGCTTACCTCTTTAAGAAAAGATAACTAAAAGGCAATCATTGTTACCCATACAAAAGAATTAAACATATTGGTAAAATATATACTTTTTATAGTTGATCAAGATTTACAACCAGAATGTGGCAAAACAAGGTTCCAGGAAGGACATCAATGATCTTTAACTGGTTGAGATACAGTTTATTTTGTTCACTTGAAAGTATTGGACTTATGTACTGATAGCATCAACGAGAGCTGTCAGCTTCCAGTGTTTTCACATTGCCTCGGCAGAGACGTTCATTTTTTTACATATAATTGCTGCAGGATATCTTGCAGAAGTTGTAGGATATGATCATTGACTGGTTGTTCTGCATGATTTCAGCTTAAGCCAGACGGGTTCTGGTGAGAGGAAAACAACACTCCTGATAATAAAGTATATGACATTTTTTGTTTTCAAAATTCTATTTGCATTTAGAAGTGAATTATTTATAAATATTACATTTACAAACTAATACTTTTTATTTATTTTTTGCTCAGAAATCCAACTTTTTTTCTTAAAATCTTAACATTTTAGGCATGATCTGTTATAACAATGCATCATTTCACGTGACGGTACTCTGAAAGTCTTTTAGATTGCAAGCTTGTGGACAAGGCTTGTTTCTGACTATTAAAAATAATTGTAACAATTGTGACTATTAAAGTGAGTTTTAGATACTGTTTGCATAATATATCTAACGCTGCTCAAGGCTAAAGATCTCAGAGGGATGACGGTAGCTTTATAATATTAATTATCTTTTCGTTTTATGAGGATATCAGTATACTTTACTGTTGCTTTCTATCATGCGTTTGAGTTGTACTGATGCTTTTGAGTTGTACAGTGAGGGAAAAAAGGATTTGATCCCCTGCCGATTTTGAACATTTGCCCACTGACAAAGAAATGAACAGTCTATAATTTGAATCCATAAAAACGCATGTCAAAAAAGTTATAAATTGATTTGCATGTCAATAAGCGAAATAGGTATCAATCAGCAAGATTTCCGGCTCCTAGGTGTCTTTTATACAGGTAACAAACTGAGATTGGTGCACTCTTTTAAAGGGAGTGTTCCTAATCTTAGCTCGTTACCTGTATAAAAGACACCTCTCCACAGAAGCAACAATCAGATTTCAAACTCTCCACCATGGCCAAGACCAAAGAGCTTTCCAAGGATGCCAGGGACAAGATTGTAGACCTACAGAACACTGGAATTGGGTACTAGACCGTAGTCAAGCAGCTTGGTGCGAAGGTGACAACAGTTGGTGCGATTATTCGCAAGTGGAAGAAACACAAAATAACTGCCAGTCTCCATCGGTCTGGTGCTCCATGCAAGATCTCTCCTTGTGGAGTTTCAATGATCATGAGAACAGTGAGGAATCAGTCCAGAACTACACGGGTGGATCTTGTTAATTATCTCAAGGCAGTTGAACCATAGTCACCAAGAAAACAATTGGTGACACACTACACCATGAATGACTGAAATCCTGCAGCGCCCGCAAGGTCTCCCTGCTCAAGAAAGCACATGTACAGGCCCATCTGAAGTTTGCCAATGAACATCTGAATGAGTCAGAGGAGAAAGGGGTGAAAGTGTTGTGGTCAGATGAGACCAAAATCAAGCTCTTTGGCATCAACTCAACTCAACTCGCTGTGCTTGGAGGAGGAGGAATGCTGCCTATGACCCCAAGAACACCATCCCCACCATCAAACATGGAGGTGGAAACATTTTGCTTTGTGGGTGTTTTTCTGCTAAGGGGACAGGACAACTGCAGCACATCAAAGAGTTGATGAATGTGGCAATGTACCATCAAATCTTGGGTGAGAACCTCCTTTCCTCAGCCAGGGCATTGTAAATGAGTCATGGATGGGTATTCCAGTATGACAATGACCCAAAACACACAGCCAAGGCAACAAAGGAGTGGCTCAAAAAGAAGCACATTAAGGTCCTGGAGTGGCCTAGCCAGGGGCGTACCTAGAGCATTTGACACCCGCGGCGGTCACCCCCTCAACAACTTTGTAAACTTTGCAAAACCACTGTCAAACCTTCCTACAATACCCTTGTCCTGCCCCGCCCCTCCTACAAAACTCCTGTCCTGCCCTTTCTCCAAAACCCCCACAACTCCCTTCCACAAATCCCCTGCTTATCCCCCCTTTTAAAGACTCCTGTCCCAATACAAAACCCCTGCCCCCTTCTACAAAATCCCTGCAGCCCCACACACACACACATTTACAGGCAGACAGTAACACACACACACACAGTTACAGGCATACAGTCACACACAGTTACAGGCAGACGGTCACACGCACACTGTCACATGCAGACCGTCACACATACAGTCACAGACAGTCATGTACACAGTTACAGGCAGACAGGAGGTTGGTAGTGATGGGGGAGGTGAGGGTGGCAGTGAGTGGAGGGAGGGGAGGGTGGCAGTGAGTGGGGGAAAGTGAGGGTGGCAGTGAGTGGATTGTGCTCCTGTCTGCAGCTGCACCTCCACGGATGCAGAGGTGCAGTCAGATCATATGGAGATTGTCTGGGGGCAAGCACTGGGAGCAACTATTAAATGCATTCTTTTTATTTATGTAACCCCTCCCCCAGAGTTTGGAACTGTTGCATAGTGGTATTACCTTTTCTTACCTCTTACTTCCTGATTTGCAGAGAGCACATGCCTTGCACATAGTAGTCTTTGAACTGCATTGGGAGGTCTGATTGGACAGCCACAGAAAGACTGGGTAAGGAAACACTTACAAAGCTTCAGACAAGAGATCAGTAGGCTGCAGACATGGTCTGAAGTCTCAGAGCATTGCCGCAGGAACCTGCAGCAACGCTCTGATTGGCTGAGCTAGCTGACAATCATGGTCTGCAGCTCTGTACCCGTGGAGACGGAGCTGCAGACAGGAGTCACAGGGATTTGTGCACTGCAGTGCACGGGGACGTCTCTCTCCCAGCGGCACACTACTGTCAGTCCTGCCCGACAAATCAGTCATCTCGAGTCCCGGCCCGCTGTAGCAATCCGGCTGCGGGTCGGGCCCCCCAGGACCACCGGGCCTGTGACAATTGTCACGGTTGTCATGCCCTGATGGCACCCTCCACCTGGTGGCACCCGGGGCGGACCGTCCCTCCGCCCCCCCCTTAGTACGCCACTGGGCCTAGCCAGTCTCCAGACCTTAATCCCATAGAAAATCTGTAGAGGGAGCTGAAGGTTCGAGTTGCCAAACATCAGCTTTGAAACCTTAATGACTTGGAGAGGATGTGCAAAGAGGAAAGGGACAAAATCCCTCCTGAGATGTGTGGCCAACTACAAGAAATGTCTGACCTCTGTGATTGCCAACAAGGGTTTTTCCACCAAGTACTAAGTGGAAGGGTTTAAATACTTATTTCACTCATTGACATGCAAATCAATTTATAACTTTTTTGACATGCGTTTTTCTGGAAAAATTTTTTGTTATTCTGTCTCTCACTGTTAAAATACGTCTACCATTACAATTATAGACTGATCATTTTTTTGTCAGTGGGCAAACGTTTAAAATCAGCAGGGGATCAAATACTTTTTCCCTCACTGTAGCTAAAGTATAACTTTATAGGCGCTTAAAAAAAATTCAGTAATGCAATAGTTAATTTAAATGTGACCGCAAATCACTTGCTTCCAAGCCATGTAAGTTCAGCTTAAATCAGTTCACAATTTCTCAATTATGTTTGCCGTGTCTATGACTAATTGTTTCACACCCAACCGAAGGCCTACTACATTAATATAAAGCCGTACATTGGTTATTGTCCAATTATTGTCTTTGCACAGTATACATTGTTACAATTGTTTCCTTGTTTTTGCACCATATTGAATTCTCATCATTTTAGATTTAGATTATATTTAATTTGCTATACCCATTGGGTTATAAAGTGAATAATATTGCCTTGCAAATAATTTATTCCCAAATGAATGTAATTCAGAGGTCATTGTTGTTAGGACTGTGTGTATGAGCTTTCTCGTAATGGACTGGTGATCAGAAACATAAACTGAAGAAAGAGTTAACAAATTTAAGCCATTTCATTTTTTTCCTCCCAAAATGGCAGCCAGTGCTTTGTCTGTGTGCACATGCCAGTAGCAAATGTCCTTCTGTCTTTTGAACAGGCAATTTGATATGCCAAGTATTCCTATGCTAATGGAGGTACAGTTTTCCTCTTTTCGTCAGATAAATTGTAAAGATTGCTGCAGACAGTAAAACACAGAAACAAAGTGCTTTTATTTTAGAGACGATAAATTACTTCCCATTCAAATACAATGCGGAGCGTCCTGCTGACCATTTTGTTTCTATTATAGTTGTCTTGCTGTGTTTAGCAAAAACATTAAAAATATATATTTACAAAGAATGTTTTGCTTTGGTTCATATATTTAGTGTGCCGAATGCAAATCCTTAAGCATTTCCTTGTTTTATTTTTTATAATTATAATAAAGAAGTAGCATTTTTTTGACAGAAAAATAAATTGTGCTATTCTATTGTATTTATACACACATACAAACACGCACACATAGATGCACAATATTCATTATTAAAAGTAAATTACATAATAAATAGTTCCCAAATGCAGGCAGAAAGACAGGCATTATGTCAACTAAAACTAAGAAAAATAAAATTTCATCTAAAACCTGTGTAAAAATATCCTTTTAACAATTCTATAATTACCTGCTTGTTTTACTGTTTGATGGTCTCTGTTTAAGAATATAGAGTATATATTTGGAATTTCATTGTTATATAATGTAAATGTAATTCAGTAAATGTAATACCTCAAAACAGAATGCACGTGTCATGGTTGATTATATATTTCCTACCTGTTCGATGTTAAATTTTGTATATCTTGTGTATTAATATCGTTTTTGTATTTTATTGTACCATAATGTATCAATGCAATGTTTTGTGGACATACTTGAAAACGAGAGAAATCTCAGTGTATATTTCCTGGTAAAATATTTTAGAAATAAATAAATAAAATGTATTTGCCATCACTGTTTATAGACAAAATCACAATTTAACCCCTTAAGGACGCCGGGCGTTCTATGCTGTCCTTAAGGAACGGGCTCTAAATGCCGGAGGGCGGTATAGAACTCCCAACCCGTCCTTTGTACTTACCCGGTCGCCAGCGATCCCACGCCGGCGATCGCGGTATGGGGACTTACCTGGGAGCCCAGGGAGTTCCCCTCTGTCCTCTTCGGCCCCCCTGGGCCATGTGATTGCGAGGTCCTCGCAAGCCGTAATAACAGGTACTCCCCCTGCTGCCTGGAAATAAAATTAAAAGATGTTAAAACAGTGTAAAAATAAATAATATATACTTAGATCATATATATATTTATTATATATATGATCAGTGTATATATATATACACATATACACACATATACATATATACACATACACTGTCTACGTATATTTTAATATTAATATATATATAATTATATATATATATATATTAATATAAAAATACATGTAAAATGATATTGATTAAATATATATATAATTTTCATTATAATATATAATATAATATAAAATAAATAAATCTGTACATACCATAAAAAAATTAAAAAAATTATAAAAATAAATAAACAAAAAATATATACACGTGTAAATTCATTCTAACTGTATTTTAAAAGTAATATATATATATATATATATATATATATATTGATATTAAAATAAATGTAGAACAAAATAATGTATATATCTATATACATAAGTATATACGTATATATCACTATATATATATATATCTATATATAAATAAAAATAATTTAAAATAATTTTACATAATTAGGTAATTTTATTAATTACAATTAGCAGGGCCAGCCTGACAACCCAGGCCAAAAGTCCAGGGAATTTCATTTGCTAGCACTTTATTTAATCCTGTAACTTTCTAAGACACCATAAAACCTGTACATGGGGGGTACTGTTTTACTCAGAAGACTTCGCTGAACACAAATATTAGTGTTTCAAAACAGTAACATGTATTACGATGATATTGTCAGTGAAAGTGAATTATTTTTCATTTTTCACACCTAAATGGCACTTACACGAACAATATGATTGCTGTGATACGTTTTACGGTTTTGAAACACTAATATTTGTGTTCAGCAAAGTCTCCCAAGTATAATAGTACCCCTCATGTACAGGTTTTATGGTGTTTTCAAAAGGTAGAGAGTCAAATATAAGGCTTGCGTTTCAGTTCTTTCACATTGAAATTTGCCAGATTGGTTACGTTGCCTTTGAGACCGTACGGTAGCCCAGGAATGAGAATTACCCCCATAATGGCATACCATTTGCAAAAGTAGACAACCCAAGGTATTGCAAATGGGGCATGTCCAGTCTTTTTTAGTAGCCACTTAGTCACAAACACTGGCCAAAATTGGCGTTCAAATTAGTTTTTTGCATTTTCAAATATTAACACTAACTTTGGCCAGTGTTTATGACCAAGTGGTTACTAAAAAAGACTGGGCATACCCCATTTGCAATACCTTGGGTTGTCTACTTTTGCAAATGGTATGCCATCATGGGGGTAATTCTCATTCCTGGGCTACTATACGGTCTCAAAAGCAACGTAACCAATCTTGCGAAAAAAATGAAAAATTTAACATGCTATATTTTACCCTGTAACTTCCCAAAACACCATAAAACCTGTACATAGGGGGTACTGTTTTACACGTGAGACATTGCTGAATGCAAATATGTGTATTTTATTGCAGTAAAATCAAACAGTATTATGACATTCACAGTTAGAATGTCACGTAGAACTAAACATTTTTTAAAAAAAATCTTATTTTCTCCCATTCTTGTTATATTATATTCATATTATAACATGTTTTATACCTAAATATTTGATGTTAAATGAAAGCCCTGTTTTCCCTGAATAAAATGATATATAATAAGTGTGGGTGCACATAATATGAAAGAGGTGAATTACGCCTGAACAGATATATAACGCAAATTCAAGTTTTTGTTTACGTTTTGTTTTGATCACAACGTGTACATTTGGCTCAGTCCTTAAGGGGTTAACAATTTGTAATTCCACTATCATTGCATGTCTTAACCCTTTCAGTGGCTAAGAAAATGTGGTATTCATTCGATACACGTAGGGACATAAATTATTACAATATTGTTTTGCAGTACATCCCTCTAAGTTTACCCATATTGCATTGTAACCTTAAACTTCACTAGTATAATTACAAACACCTGATATAGACACCTGCTATGATTTAACCCTTTAAGACCGGAGGGCGTACAACTACGCCCAATTTTAAGCATCTCTAAACGCCACAGGCTGCTCACTGTTTAATAGACATGCCCGTACTCGTGGTATTGCGAGTAGGGGCACAATTTACTAATACTAAGTAATTTTTACTTAGTATTAGTAAATTTGGCTGAAAGAACACACAAAAAAAAAGGGGGGGCGGACCGAACTTCGCATATGTTCGCCATCCGTGGCGAACACGATCACGCTATGTTCGCCAGGAACTATTCGCCAGCGAACCATTCGGGACATCACTACACATAGGGAAAATCCTGGCTTTTAAAAAAATCCCAGTTTATCAGAGACAAATGCATACATTATACATTCTAAATGCCACACACATATTTTATTTTCTTCATATTAAAGTTAGTTCATTGCATTTGCTCCAATATTTTGTATTGCTTTGAAGATTTACCTACAGTCTGCTTTAAAATTATCATAACATCAATATTCCTTAGTACCTTCTACATGTAGCATCCCCAATTACACCATGTTCCATCCCTCTAGACCATCCTAGAAACCTTGCCAAATCAAGAGATATCTTCATAAGGGGCTGTTGACAGCAAACAGAGCAGTGAAGCAATCTGTAGGAAAATTCCACGTGTTTCCATAGTGACTTCTCCCCATTTAGAACTTTGACCCAGAACTATACTTCATGGTTTTAAAATCCAGTTCTAAATATCTTGAGTTATAATAAGATAAATTTCCAATAATATGGATATGATACAATCGTACTTCGTAGAACAAAGCTGACAATGATATTACATATTCTTTGCCTGCCCCGAAGCAATCGTGCATCTGATAATATTAAGGAATATTATCAATTAAGCAAAAAAATTTAAATTTTAGCACAAAACAGTTCAACGTGAAAAACTGAGTTGGCAAAAATGTGAAATTGAATGTTTAGTGGGTAAATTTACAAGTGATCAAACTAGATGCTTTAGATGGTGTTGTCTTTTTGCCCCCAAAATTAATAGAGAGAAACTGTAAAAATCAGTGCAAAATTCTAATTTGAAACTTTTTTTTATCTTGTACCATGTATTAGTCAGTTATAACCTGCTCATGTAACATTACTTTCTTGCTCTTTCTTTTAAAATAAGTTAATTTTTTGTTGTAAAACGGTTATATCTTTTTGAATTGCTGTCCAATTAGTTCCAAGTGAAGACTCTTACCCTTAAAAAGGTAATTTCCACTTTAGTGCATTTGCTGTTTTTGCAATAAATATACTATGAACAAAAATAAATGTGATTAAGTGTTAAATCACTTTTAAAAGAAAATGATGATATATCTTGAAGGTGAATTAAAATCTGTTTTGGAACTTGTTTACTCATTTATTTAGTTATTGTAATGATATGTACCCGATCAGCAAGACGCATTGTTCTTCATCTGTACCCACGTGATGTCCACCTCCCTTCAACATGTCAGACTCTTCCTGCGTTGGAGCACATCTATTCATACTAATAATCCACTCAATGTCATTTCTGGTCAAGAAGTGACCATGTCACTCTGGAGACCTCATTCCCACACTTTTTGGTGTCACAGGAGACATAAACCAATCAGAAAGTGCACAATTGTATTTCGCATTGCCCTGCCATGGTTTCTACTCTCAGTTCCCGATTAGCACGTTATATTGTTATTATATAATTTTTCTGGTTTTGACCTGGGCTAGTTTTTCCATTTATGTGTATCTCCGTTATCCTGACCTCAACTAGTTATTTATTTATCCATATCTCTTTTGTCCTGACCTTGGCTAGTTTTACTGTTAACAAGTATTTCTATTACCCTGACCTTGGTTATTCATGCTTTCCTCTTCTGTGTATACGTTAAGCCTGCCCATGCTAGGTTCTAGTAATACGATCCTTGTTTCTCCATCTGTCTGTTTTACCAGCTCTGTGTTGTGGCCACATTTTTTGGAAACTGTAGCTCAAATCCTCCTGGCAAACTCACAAGTAAAATATATATAACAAATATTCTGGTATAATCCACAAATTGAAAAGAAAATAAGCTTCATTCTCCAATCATTATGATCATATGTGGTTAAATAGACGTTCTTAGCACCAAAATAACTTTATTTCCCTTAAAGGGATCGTATAGTGCATGGAAAACAAAGCCATTTTCCTGGCACTATAGGTGTAAAAGGTCCCCTCCCCTAATTAACAAAACAGGAAATAAGAACTTTATAATAAATAAATACATAGTGCTGTAAGATCAGATTGAAAAGAAAAACATTATTTCATATAGACTGAGTCGTAAGGTAGGTGTGTCTAAGGATGCGTTAATAGAAACAAAAGTGATTTACTTAATAAATGGCAGAGAAGGGAGACTGCAGAGGCATGGTCTGTATACCAAAAACTGTTTCAATAAGCTAAAGTGGTTTTGGTACTTAGAATATCCCTTTAACTGGCAGATCATTGAGCATAGAGACTGCAGGGACATGATCTATACACAGAAAGTAATTAGTAAACTAAATCTCTTTTGGTGCTTGAAGTTTCAGTTTTAAATAAAATATATACATGCACTTTAAGATACAATGGAAGTATGTTGAAAAATATATGTATCTTTATATGAAGATACATTTCGTAACGCATTTAACAATAAAACAATGTATGTAATAGAACCGTAAAAGCAAAAAGAGAAAAGTCAACTCACTAAGAACACAGCTCCTATTATAGTAGGAAAATACTCTCTGAATTATATTACACCCATGCCAAGGGAGAAAAACTTTGTGTGGCCAAATGGTGGTAAGTTGCCTCCTCCGTCACTAGTGATTCTGACGGCTACAAGTAGATTTGTGTACAATAAGGATAAATTGATGTTCAGGCTCCATGATATACATGCACATGGTGCTCCTCACCCTGCCCTCTCCTTTTTTCTCCTGCCTTTTTATATTATATTGTGCTGTCTTTTGCCTGTCTTCCCACATTATTTTCTATTATTTTTTTTATTTTTAAATTACTTTTCTTTGGTTAGTTTGTATTCATGACACAAATGTTAGTAGAAAGTCTCCTATTTTTCTGTTGTTTTCCTGCTTGCACCACAAGTGGAGGTACGGAGTCTTACTGAAAATATTTTTGGAAAAGCAAGTGACTTGGTCAACTCAGCTCAGTTTCGTAATGATTTTACTATTAGCCCATTGTATAGGTTTATGTTTTTGTTTATATACCATGTGCTCACCTCTACTTTTTTGGTTTTGGTCTAGGATACATCAATGCAACATGCCTGCTAGTTCCCTTAGTTTCCAGGGTAATTTCCCCACTTTTAGTTCTTTGCATCATTTTTCAGAGGATGACAATTTGACAAAGTCCCTCAAAAAACCCCTATGAAACATGAATGTGTCACTTGATCTAGGATTTTCATCTAAATAACAGTTTAGCAACAAGGCACATTTCACAAAACATTTAAAGCTTCAAACTTCCACGGAATACTTCTAGATTATCGAGAAACCGCTTAGCATTCCATGCAACTCTAAATATCAGATTCCACAACGTGCAATATATTTTTTATATACACTGTCCAATGAACAGATTACTACAAAATAACTGTAGTAAAAAAATCTCAAACCCAGATATCCCAACAATCTCAATCTTTCTCTCATGGGTTCTTTCTTGTAGCACGTTTCTCCTTATAAAATATTATTTCCGTGTGGACTAACTAAGCCTCTAGAAAACCTAACCCGATCGATAGGGAGCTATGCCCCTTCCGATTCTAAACTTTAATTGCTATTTAGTCTTACATTGTTAAAACAAATGAAGGAAGTTTCATATTTTAACTATCATGACAGTTCACCACAAACAGACCTCAAATCACAAATACTAATCATTTCTCTATCATGCCATTTTCTTTTTGATCCTACTGTCTTGCATCTCTAATCGGTGGTCCGGCAAAGATATGGGTAGATTTAATATTGATCTGAGATCTAGGCAGACAGGAAAATAGCTCAGTGTGGCTTACTTATACAGAATATTGCTTCTCCATTTCATTTTGGAGGTGGTTAAATCAGATATATTTAATAGAAAATCTTTACGGACTTCTTAAAAATGCTTTCTACTTATGGAGGCCCGGTATAGCCAATCTTTTCCCAGACGCAGTGTGTCATTTATACATAAAAGCAGTGTGTTCTAGATCTCTGTGTATTTGTCAGTGATTGACATTAGAAAGTGAAGGGAAAAAAAAGTTGTATATCTAGAGGACGAAAATGAAATTCTGGTATTTAGGGATCAGTCATTCACAGCTCGGTCCAATATGAATAATTTATTTAACCTTTTGGACATTTCCCAAATTGGAAAATGACTTATTTTGTGTTGTATGTTGGCTGCTGGAATATCATGGCAACTTGCATTAAAATGTGTGCCTATTATAATAAAATATACAAAATATTTTATCAAGTTTTAAAAAAAAAAAAAATGCTATTCCACTTTTTCTAGCAGCAGTGCTGACCAAGGGTTGTTGTTCCACATAGGACGGGATTAAACCCAGTCCCTAATCACACAATTGATTGCAAGAGTAACCACAGCAATACCTTAATTCAGACTATTCTATATAGCATTCTTGCCATTCCAGCTCCTTCTAAGTTCCCTTAAGTCATATTTCCAATGAGAAATCACGAATCACAAGTGATACTGAGGTTGCTTTAGCGCAATCCATATTTTCGATGGGCAAAATCATCTGCAATATAGTTTGGAAAGTAATGTTAGTTTTTCAGTGCCATTCTAAGCTTCTCTTTAAACCACATTCAAGACTTTTTTTACTTAGTTATTTTTCACATGAGAGAAAAATGTACTTAATTTCTTGCAAAAAAATATATTTTTTATTTTATCGCACATTGAAAATGCAACAATGTGTCCAAAATCTTGGTGTAGATGTGCTTGCTCATTTATAAATGTGGGCTGATCTCATGCTCTCTCTGTATCAATTTAATTTGTTGATTACTCATTGAGATTATTCAGTAAATTAAGAACAATATATCCTAGCAAGGGCAACATAACCTCAAGCTTTATCGCTGTAAAATAGTAAATAGTACTCAGATGTCTTTAATAAAAAAATAAAAAAAATAAAATCCTTTTTAAGCGAGAACTGTTATGTGCACAGAATATCCTGATGATGTCAACAGAGGGACATGTTCGGTCCCAATAATCCTTAGATCATGTGGACTTTGGAATGTCACATGACTATATGAAAACATTCTCAGGACAGAATGGCATGATCATCAACTTGTTCAGATCGTATTATCTCACAATTCAAAGAGAATGCTTTCATAAATATATTGTTCTACACCTGCACCAAGTGCAAAACCCCAGAGTTTTATGCCATTTGTAGTCTTGTTTCAAGTGTGTGTTTCCCATAGATGACATAGCAAGTCAAATGCATTCTTCATCTCCAAACAATACTGTAGAAATATTCCATGATAAACAAACTCATAATTAATGAGTGGTATCTGGCATAAGCTGGACCCCTTAAAACTGAGGAGTCTTATTACTAAACAATGTGTTGGCACCACAAGAACCTATAAATATAATGAACCTGAATTGATTTGGTAAGGACATTTTTGTTGACATTAGATCAATTTGTTTGTATTAGGCCCCAGGGCCAGAGGAACTTAAATTAAGTGTGATCCTTGTCTGCAGGTAGCACGGTCCTCTTGGGCACAAACATGCACAGTCTTTTAAGGCAACTTAATTCCAGGCACTTTATTGTTAAACTCCACCACAGATACAGCAGCAAATGAAAAAAAAAAACAGTAACACAAATCCCTATAAACAAAAACCTAGCTCGGTCTGAGCATTGACTAACATCAAGTTCCCTATCTCTCAAGGGTTTAAACTATATCAGAACAAGAATTGTTTTCACCAACCTAGTTCCTTTGTCAGATCTCTGCACTCCACACTCAGTTAGCATGTGGCTTCCATTCCTTCTACAAAGAAACAAAATTATCTCTCCTTTCTGCACTCCAGTGCTCTCAGCTAGCCTGCTGCTTTCCTTTCTGCACTCCCAGTGCTCCAAGCCAGCCTTGACTGCTTTCCTTTCTGCACTCCCAGTGCTCCAAGCCAGCCTTTACTGCTTTCCCTCTGCACTCCCAGTGCGCAGTCTCCTTGACTCAGAGCTTAAAACAAAGATTGACAGGGAAACAAGATGGAGGAAACCAGCTGCAGGATAATGAGTTGTGAGTATCTACAAATAATTCATTTTTTTATTCCTCACAAATATATATATATATATATATTTGTTAATAGAGTGGGCAATTAAACATAACATTAAAAATCTTAGATAGCTACAGTACCCTTTAAATAAAATCTAAAAAACAGTGTAGTAAATCAAATCTCATAACTAGACAGAACATCAGACTCATAGGTACCTTCACCTGATTGGTATATGACATATAATATTACAATTTACATTCTAACAGTTTAAAAACTCTGCTTTGTATTGCTCACAATATCTAGACATTAAAAAAACACTATAGGGTCAAGAACACAAACATGTATTTCTGACCCTATAGTGTTAAAAACATTATTTAGCCTCCCATGCCCCACTTTGCTTCACTAAATATAGCACAATCTTATCTTTATTGCAGTCTGCTGCTGCTGGCTCTGCATCTGATCTACCTGCTTGGCTGACATCATCAGAAGTGATGAACAAAAGTCTATCACAATGCTTTCCCATAGGATTGGCTGCAACTGTCAATGAGGCAGATCAGGGGCAGAGCCACCCAAACACAGTCAAACACAGTCAAACCCTGGTCATTCAGCTTCTCCTCATAGAGAGGCAGTGAATCAATGTATCTTTATGCGGAAAGTTCAGTATCTCCATGCAGAGGGTGGAGACACTAAATGGCAGTGCTGCACACTGTGCAACACTGCCCCAGGAAGCACCTCTAGTAGCCATCTGAGGAGTGGCCAGTCCAGTTATTCTCTGAAAAAGCTGTGTTTACTGCAAAATTCCTGAAGGGAATAATTATACTCACCAGAACAAATACAATAAGCCGTAGTTGTTCTGGTGACTATAGTGTCCCTTTAAACTATGAAGCACTATAGTCACTAAAACAACTTTAGCTTAATGAAGTAGTTTGGTGTATAGATTATGTACCTGCAGTCTCACTGCTTAATTCAATGCCATTCCCTGTATGTACCCTGCACAGCCTTCTAAAACACTTCCTATAAAGTTAGATATAATGTTTACAATTCCTTTTTTTTTACACAGTCTGTTGAGTTTAGAATTTCCTATCTCCTGCTCTGATAATAGCATCCTAGATCTTGCAGAAGCCTCGTGTCCGGCCCCGGTCTCATTAAGCTGCATGCGAGGGAGGGGGAGCAGAGACAGAACAGCCTGCTCCCCCAGCGGCCGCCAGAAGAGCTTCCCCAGCCAGCGGCCGCTAGAAGGGCTCCCTCTGCGGCCGCAGGTGAGCCAGCTGCCTGCCCGGCCCCAGGTGCCGACGGCCCACCGGGAAATTTCCCGGTATCCCGGTGGACCAGTCCGGCCCTGTTAAGAAGGCACAATTTCTTTAAACCAAGTACATCCTCTAGACGTATATACATAGACACATTCTGTGTGTCATTGGTTATTTGTTCACTGCAGCAGTAATTCAAGAGTCAATTATCTGTTAGGTGTCATAGACAAGATTTGAGTGTATTTGAGACTTGTCGTTTTGACACTGCAAGTACCTGTTATGTATAATGGGCAAGACTAGAGCAACCATATGACTTGTATTTACACCATTATAAGAATAACGGTTACAAGTGTTGGTTCATGCCCGACTATATAGTAAAGACACGACTCTAGCATGTCATCCGGGCAGTTTCCAATATAGGTTCTGTTCATTTATTAATTTCGTTTGTATTTTTCACGACTTTTGTGCACACCTATATCACAAAGATTTTAACAGCAATTTTGTCAATAAAAGGTATATTTTAAAATTTAAAAATATTAATCAGATCCCCCAGGGACTTCCTTTTTTTTTGTGCCTCCTAGGTTTTTCTCCAAAGGGTCATTTGCTCTTTAATTCTCACAATTCTGTGAGAGTTACCCCCATTCATGGTTATTCCCACACACATTTGCTAGCTCCCCTTGAGGGCACTAGTTTACTCTTTACTATAGTCATATTCTCTGCACACAGCACCGTGCTATATTCTCTGCATGTAGCACTGCGCTATATTCTCTGCACGCAGCACCACACTTTATTCTCTGCACACAGCATCGTGCTATATTCTCTGCATGTAGCACCGCGCTATATTCTCTGCACGCAGCACCGCGCTTTATTCTCTGCACACAGCATCGTGCTATATTCTCTGCACGTAGCACCACGCTATATTCTCTGCACACAGCACTGTGATATATTCTCTGCACGTAGCACCGCGCTATGGTCTCTGCACGTAGCACCGCGCTATATTCTCTGCACGTAGCACAGCGCTATATTCTCTGCACGTAGCACAGCGCTATATTCTCTGCACACAGCACTGTGATATATTCTCTGCACACAGCACCACGCTATATTCTCTGCACGTAGCACAGCACTATATTCTCTGCACATAGCACTGTGATATATTCTCTGCACACAGCACTGTGATATATTCTCTGCACACAGCACTGTGATATATTCTCTGCACACAGCACCACGCTATATTCTCTGCACGTAGCACAGCACTATATTCTCTACACACAGCACTGTGATATATTCTCTGCACACAGCACCGTGCTATATTCTCTGCACGCAGCACCGCACTTTATTCTCTGCATGTAGCACCGCACTATATCCTCTGCATGTAGCACCGTGCTATATCCTCTGCATGTAGCACCGCGCTATATTCTCTGCATGTAGCACCGCGCTATATTCTCTGCACGCAGCACCGCGCTTTATTCTCTGCACACAGCATCGCGCTATATTCTCTGCACACAGCACCGAACTATATTCTCTGCACACAGCACCGAACTATATTCTCTGCACACAGCACTTTAATGTCAGTGTACTGCTCGGATGTTAGTAGTGTACACTGACCGCCTTATTTATGGCCTGCTTAAAGGGAGAGCGTTGTGTCTCCTGTTTCTTCACTCCCCTGCTTAGCTTTGCCTTACCCTCCTGTTTCAGAAGCTTCTCTCCTACATCCCTTCCTTTGATAGGCTGAGAGGCATTATCCATAGCCCAGGAAGACAGACATAGGTCCGAAAGAGACCCTGATTGTCTCAAAGGAGATAAGTAAGCATTGCAGGAGCTCAGCATCCATGACAACCAATCTGCAGTGTCAGGCACAATGACTGTACTGGGTTACACACTATAAAAACAAAAACACTAGTATTTTCAAAGTTTTGCAAAAATAATGATGTGTAAAGATGTTTTACAACTCCCTGCTTCTCGTATGGAAACATTCTAGTTCAATCCCAAGTATTCATGAATATCTTTCATTTGGAATTATGTGAAAAATTGAACATTTTCTTCTTATCAAATGTGACAGCCCTTGAAGATGTGAAACATGCCTTATTGTATTTTTTATGTATAACCAAAAACTCTTTTTTATCTGATATGGGTTGCTGCACACACAGATGAAAGAGGCTCACACTGACTATCTAACCTTAGCTTATGTGTATGTGTATGTCTTTTTTTTAAGTCATTTTAATGCCTTGTTCTTCATTTATTTATTTTATTTATTTATTTTTTGTTTAACCATTTTATTAATGTGCTGCAATACATATGTCCACAGCTTCACACTAAATTGTAAGATTGTTACAAAACTGACTAATATGTAGTGAACTGATTTCATTTGCTGCTGTGTGCGACTCTCCCACTGATCATGAGACCGTCCAATTTCTCCAAACAAAATGAATATGCTTACAACAAGATAAGATAACATCGAACTGTCCCATGTGAGGCTGGGACAATAGATTTATTTAAAAAAAATGTTAGACAACGTGTGTGTATGTTCCTAACATTATTTCAATATTTATTTTTATGTACCATTGGAAAATATCACATATCTCACTACTTTTTCCCATCTTCCATCTTTTGGTCCAGCTTTACTGTATCTTGAAGGTCGATGATACCTGCAGTCCTAAAGCTGGCCGTAAAGCATGCATTTTTCAGAAGCCACATACTGACAATTATTCTTCTGGAAGCATTTTTCAGAAGCCACATAGTGACAAATATTCTTCTGAAAGCTAATGCAAAAAATACAAACATTACCTGCAATACCATACCAGTCTCATACCAGGTCTGTTAATTGTATTTCTATGTCACATATATTTCATTTAATTGTGTAAATTGTACTACCTTTTTGTATACTGTTCCTTAATTGTGAGGGGTGATGATGTCTTCTCTTAACTTTGTGGACCATTTTTTTGACTTAGCAATATTTGTAACATGCAGTCAAATGTGACACTCAACAAACCTCTAGCCAGTTCAGGTGTTTCATGCATTCCAGTTAAAGAAGCCCTTTAATAGTTGCATCGTGTGTACTTGAAACAACACATGTTTTGCATATTTGTGCTGTGGTCAGGGATTCTATTTAGGGAGTTGTATAATTTTGAGACTGGAGAAATTATTGTTGCATTTTCAGTTGAATTTGGGGAAACCGCTTGAAACATTTGTTCTGTTGAGCTATTTCAGTTTCTTTTGATTTGTTCATTACAAACAGCTAAAAGTCTTTAAATTTGGACATAATACCGTATTTTCAATGAGGGTTGAATATTTTTGATTATAACTCTATACAACAAAAACAGATTGGTTTATCACTTCTAATTAGTAATTGAAGATCCCCTTTCTTATATTCAAACACCAAAAGCAAAATTTTGACTGATGAGCGTCCTTGTAAAGCTTGTTAAAGACAATCATAGGTTAATATATTGCTGTTGGTGTCTTGATGCAAATGGATGGGATGGAAGGGATGGAAAGGGTTGAACATATATTACAAGGTAAAACATGAATTCTTTGCGTGGTAACTACGTCAGTGCCAGCAACATTTATAAAAAAAATAAAAAATAGATAAAAGTACTTTAGCACTGTCCAATGTGCTAAATGTAATATATTACTGGTAGCTGAGCAGACTGTCAAGGCGAATAACATCTTAATTCAAACAAAATTTTTATTTTATATAAGTCTTAAGACAAAAAAAGTACACAAATTTAAATTATTGATGAGTGCAGTCCAAAACTTCAACAAATTTTATGTTAGTTTATTTCATTTTATACGTGTGTAATTTAAAGTGACAAAATTGACTCTTAATACAGATACATAGTTAAACCATTGATGCTGTGCTATTGTACCAGTGTTCCATGCATTTGTTTTTTTTTTTTCAGTATACTTTACACATCTGTGTTGTCAAGTATTTATGATCTTCTTTTTGTAGACTCAACATGACACAGGGCAAAGACAGCCCAAGCTAATGCCTAAATCAAAGAAATTGAGTCTGCTCTTTAATAACTGCAAAATATTTTTTTTTCTGGTTTGAGAATTATTAGAGACATTCGGATGTTATGAAGTGACATAGGATTCTTTTTTTTTTCTACAAAAGATCAGAGGTTGAAGTTCAGTTTCTCAAGGAGTCTTGTGGTGTGAATACAATCAGAAAGCTATTCACATATACTCATCTGATCTGTGAACCAACATCCCCCCAAAAAATAAAAAAAATCAAATTACGTTTCCTACAATTCTTTCCTACATGACCCTACATTGCTCATATCATAACTTGGAAAGAGAGCCATGATCAGTGGGGAGCAAATCCTATTCACATCATTCTCACCTCAAACCCTATGCTCATGCATGGTCACTTTCGTATCGTCTTTTATACATTTTTCTATATAGGCTTTATTTAGGTTCTTATATAGCGCTCTTACCCAGGTGGCTTTATAAAATGTTAACAATTTAATAATAGGCATTCATACAGAAAAAGAACTTAAAAAATATATGGTATGTGAGCACTCCAAATAATAAAAAATAAAATAATGACAAAATAATGACCACTGCAACAACATTGGGTTAGTACGCATAAATAGCATACTATAAATATATACAAAGTATATACAAAACATCATATATTATAAATAAAAAGAATCAATTATAGATACAATAAAATAGATCATATGAGAAAACACACCAAACGTCCAGAACGATTATCTGAAAAGTAATTAGTGTGGGGCCCCTTACACTGATAAGGTAATGTCTGGAACTGAAGATGTGCACATAAAAAATGTGAAAATGGATGATTAAAAAACAAAAAAATAGGAAAAAAATATGTTATAAACAATACCCAGATGTATGCACCGTCTCAAATGGAGGGAGCTCGTAAACCAGCCAAAATACCGGGTCAGGACTAAGGGGGTTGCAATGAGGATATCCCCAAGTGTAAAAAATACACAAGATATTAGACACTCTGGGGGTCAGCCAGAGCAACTTACCCTGTTCGTCCGACCTTCGAATAAGGTCATGGGAGCACGCCAACTCCAAACAATGAGAGGTGCAGCCGAGGTTGACGCACCATCCTCCTCCAGCTTAGCTTCGGACACCTCTCAAGATACCACTCACCCGCCTGCCACCACCACCAACACTAGCACCACAGCCGCTTCACTTTATCTGTCAGAGGAGTTATTTACACATCCGTTTGAAGAAATGAGTGATGCGCAACCATTATTGCCAGAGGATGTAGATAACAGGGATATGTCTCAGTCAGGCAGCATTACACACATGGACGTACGGTGTGATGTACGGTGTGTTGTGATGATGATGATGTTACACACATGGACGTACGGTGTGATGATGATGATGTTGTACCCGCTGCTGCTTCCTTTGCTGAGTTGTCAGATACAAGTGAAGCGGTTGATGATGACGATGCATCCATGGATGTCACGTGGGTGCCCGCTCGGCAAGAAGAAGAACAGGTCGAAAGTTCAAATGGGGAGACAGAGAGGAGGAGGAGACGAGTTGGAAGCAGGGGGAGGTCGTCGCAAGGAGCTAGTGGCACAGTCAGACAGCATGCATCAGCACCCGGGGTCAGCACGAAAGCACGCCAAACGCATGCTGTGTCCACCACCAGAATGCCGTCATTGCAGAGCTCAGCAGTGTGGAATTTTTTTTTGTGTGTCTGCCTCTGACAACAGCGATGCCATTTGCAACCTGTGGCAAAAGAAACTGAGTCGTGGGAAGTCCAACACCCACCTAGGTACAACTGCTTTGCGTAGGCACATGATCGCACATCACAAACGCCTATGGGATCAACACATGAGTACAAGCAGCACACAAACTCAAAGCCGCCATCCTCCTCCTGGTCCAGCATCTTAAGCCACATCAACCACTGCTGTCCTCCTTGCCCCCTCTCAACCATCCGCCACTCCGTCTCTTGCCTTGAGCAGTTCCTGCTCATCTGCCCACAGTCAGGTGTCTGTCAAGGACATGTTTGAGCATAAGAAGCCAATGTCAGAAAGTCACCCCCTTGCCCGGCATCTGACAGCTGGCTTGTCTGAACTATTAGCCCGCCAGCTTTTACCATACAAGCTGGTGGAGTCTGAGGCGTTCAAAAAATTTGTAGCTATTGGGACACCGCAGTGGAAGATACACGGACGGAATTTCTTTTCACAAAAGGCAATCCCCAACCTGTACTCGATTGTGCAAAAGGAAGTAATGGCATGTCTGGCGCACAGTGTTGGGGCAAGGGTCCATCTGACCACTGATACCTGGTCTGCAAAGCATGGTCAGGGCAGGTATATCACCTACACTGCGCATTGGGTAAACCTGCTGACGGCTGCCAAGCATGGAATGCGTGGCTCTGCAGAGGAGTTGGTGACACCGTCACGACTTGCACGCAGGCCTGCTGCCACCTCCTCTACTCCTCCTACTCCATCCTCTTCCATAACCTCCTCGGCTGAGTCCTCTTCTGCTGCTGCATCTTGCTCCACATCAACGGCACCCCCCCCAGCTCCCCAGGTACTATTCCACATCCCGGATATGGCAGTGTCACGCCGTCTTGGGTTTGACTTGCTTGAAAGCAGAGAGGCACACCGGAGAAGCACTCCTGTCCGCCCTGAACGCACAGGTGGAAAAGTGGCTGACTCCGCAGCAACTGGAGATCGGCAAAGTGGTTTGTGACAACGGAACAAATTTGTTGGCGGCATTGAAGTTGGGCAAGAGGACACATGGGCCGTGCATGGCACATGTGTGTAATCTGATCGTACACCGCTTTGTGCATAAGTACACAGGCTTACAGGATGTCCTGAAGCAGGCCAGGAAGGTGTGTGGCCATTTCAGGCATTCCTACACGGCCATGGCGCACTTTGCAGATATCCAGCGGCGAAACAACATGCCAGTGAGGTGCTTGATTTGCGACAGCCCGACACGTTGGAATTCAACACTCCTAATGTTCGACCGCCTGCTCCAACAAGAAAAAGCCGTTAATGAATATTTGTATGACCGGGGTGCTAGGACAGCCTCTGGGGAGCTGGGAATTTTTTTGCCACGTTACTGGACGCTCACACGCAATGCCTGTAGGCTCATGCGTCCTTTTGAGGAGGTGACAAACCTAGTCAGTCGCACCGAAGGCACCATCAGCGACATCATACCATTTGTTTTCTTCCTGGAGCGTGCCCTGCGAAGAGTGCTGGATCAGGCCGTAGATGAGCGTGAAGAGGAAGAGGAAGAGTTGTGGTCACCATCACCACCAGAAACAGCCTTATCAGCATCGCTTGCTGGACCTGCGGCAACGCTGGAAGAGGATTGTAAAGAAGAGGAGTCAGAGGAGGAATGTGGCTTTGAGGAGGAGGAGAAAGACCAACCACAACAGGCTTGTTGTCACCTATCTGGTACCCGTGGTGTTGTACGTGGCTGGGGGGAAGAACATACCTTCATTGAGATCCCTGGGAAGGAGGAACGGGAAATGAGTAGCTCGGCATCCAACCTTGTGCAAATGGGGTCTTTCATGCTGTCGTGCCTGTTGAGGGACCCTCGTATAAAAAGGCTGAAGGAGAACGACCTGTACTGATTGTCCATGCTACTAGACCCCCGGTATAAGCAGAAAGTGGCTGAAATGTTACCAAATTACAACAAGTTGGAAAGGATGCAGCATTTGCAAAATAAATTAAAAAGTATGCTTTACACAGCGTATAAGGGTGATGTCACAGCACAACGGGAATCTAACAGGGGAAGAGGTGAAAGTAATCCTCCTCCTCCCACGACCACGCCGGCAAGGACAGGACGCTTTACAGACGTGTTGTTGATGGAGGACATGCAGAGCTTTATAAGTCCACCCTCAGAGAACGACTCGACCGACAGGTAAACTGATAAGAATAGTACTACTTAACACACCTTATAATAACGCAGAGAGAGGCAACGCAGAGAGAGGAGTCTAAAGAAGAGGAGTCAGAGGAGGAAGGTGGCTTTGAGGAGGTGGAAGACCAAACACAGCAGGCGTCCCAGGGGGCTTGTTGTCCCCTTTCGGGGACCCTTGG
Organism: Pelobates fuscus; assembly: GCF_036172605.1. Taxonomy (NCBI): domain Eukaryota; kingdom Metazoa; phylum Chordata; class Amphibia; order Anura; family Pelobatidae; genus Pelobates; species Pelobates fuscus. The sequence goes on along the minus strand of NC_086321.1, from coordinate 33,808,379 downwards.
TGTTGTACATGGCTGGGTGGAGGAAAAGACCTTCAATGACATCAGTGAGGACAAGGAATGGGACATGGCTAGCTTGGTATCCAACCTTGTGCAAATGGGGAGTTTGCGGTTGTGCAAATGGACTGTTTACGGTTGTTTGCGGTGCCTTAAACGGGAAGTTTGGTCTGTCACTGTGAAGCGGGGGTAACCCTTGCACTACCTGATCGATACAACATCATACAGTAGGTCCCACCGTTGTGATTTATGGCCTCCACCCACCCCTTATCATTATTTACTGAATATTCCCCTGTATAACAATGTTTGGCATTTTGTGAATATTCCCTTTTCTGCTCTGTGTCAGTGTGTATCAGGGTCTCTGAGGACAAGTGTCAATCCATATCTGCCAAGTGACCCTATGTAGGAGGAACAGTCCCTATTCTGCTCTGTGTCAGTGTGTATCAGGGTCCCTGAGGACAGGTGTCAATCCATATCTGCCAAGTGACCCTAGGTAGGAGGAACAGTCCCTATTCTGCTCTGTGTCAGTGTATCAGGGTCCCTGAGGACAGGTGTCAATCCATATCTGCCAAGTGACCCTATGTAGGGGGAAAAGTCCCTATTCTGCTCTGTGTCAGTGTGTATCAGGGTCTCTGAGGACAGGTGTCAATCCATATCTGCCAAGTGACCCTATGTAGGGGGAACAGTCCCTATTCTGCTCTGTGTCAGTGTGTATCAGGGTCTCTGAGGACAGGTGTCAATCCATATGTCAAGGTGTCAATATGTCATATGTCAGGTGTCAAGCCATATCCATTGTGATTTAGGAATGTTAGGTGATTTCTGCCCTTTATGGATTAAAACCAGACTCTGCATCAACTGTGTAATTTTCCATGTGAGTTTTGCCATGGATCCCCCTCCGGCATGCCACAGTCCAGGTGTTAGTCCCCTTGAAACAACTTTTCCATCACTTTTGTGGCCAGAAAGAGTCCCTGTTTTTTAAAAAAAAAAAATTTAAAAATTCGCCTGCCCATTGAAGTCTATGGCGGTTCGCCCGGTTCGCCGGTTCGCGAACATTTGCGGAAGCTCGGGCTCTCGGCTCGCAAACCGAAAATTTTATGTTCGCGACATCAATAAATTTGACATACTAGATCAATTGGTGTAGATAACCCTGTTTGTGGACTTAACTCTAAGTAATAGAAACCTCTACTTTGAAATAAGCCATTTGAAATAAATCAAGAAATTTTTTTTTATCTAAAAATGAAATGAATAAGAATATGGCAATATTTAGTTTAGGTTTTATTAATCGTCTAATCCCCATATTGGAAATTAAATATAAAATAATAGGTTTGAGAAAATCAAAAACAATCAGAAAATAATTACAATTAATTATATAGCGCCAACATATTCTGCAGACCTGTACAATGGGTAAATAAGAAAAATATATAATGCTACCAAAACATGTTTGACCCATGGGACCAGTAGGTGAAGAGGGCCCTGATGAGCTTACAATCTAAACATTACATTTTGCAATCTAACGCATTTAGAGGCAAAAAAATTGTATATGCATTTGCCAAGGAAAATTGAACTATCTTTAGACCCTCAAAAAGTTTTTTAAGGAAACACAAAGATTGTTTTAAAAAAAAAACAAAACTATTGTCTATGGTAGTGCCTGTATTATACGTGTGAGTGGTTTGCTTTCAATATCCCATGGGGTTATAATAAAAGCTGATTGTTTTTTAGCAATACTCTGGATGTTCCTGCTTTGATTATTTATGGTAAGTTGAACTGTAAATGGTAAACTATTTCTGCTAGTGAGCCCTTTGTAGTATAGCTACGAGTATGGGCATATTTAGGTAACGCCATTGGATTTTTAACCTCTACATCCATTGTATGTATGGTAAGGTATTGTGGGGAGAGGGATACACCTATCTCCTGGGTCTCTGACAAACAAGGAATGTGGGATACAACCTCACATAACTATTCTTCTTCTGGTTAAACACAATGGAAAGAGTGTTGCGATGTTTGTTCACAGAGCACTGTAGGAGTGAGGCAATGGGCCAGGACCTTGCTAGCCCAACACTTTATGAGTTTGTGGTCAAAAATCATTTGCTCTTATGGCATGTACCAGGTTATCTCCTGAAAGACTACAGTATCTGGGGATTACCAGGCAGCCAGACAACGATGTGTATGGAGTATTATTAATGCTATTACTTGCATTCCTAAAGCACCAATAAATTCAGCAGCGCTGTAAAATTGGGGAAAAAGATAGTATAATATACACAGATCAATACAAAAGGCAAGGAGGGCCTTGTCCATGAGCTGAGATCTAGACATTAACACTTTTTGCACGCTTTCATACAAACTGCTTAGCTGGATAGTACATGAGCTTACAATCTTTAAGTTTAAATGGGGAATTGAGGCAAGAGGTAATGGGGGAATTTGAAGGTGATCACCAAAGAGAATTAAATGATGTTTGCAGCCACTGGTGAGTTGTAAAGGGAACTTGAGTGAGATGTCAAGCAACTGGTGAAGCATGCTATAAAGTAAGCTGGGAACAGGGTGGGCGGGAGGAGGCAATGGTGGGTGGGATAGTTCATGATGAAAATAAAGTTTCTCTCTTTATCTGTTGGATGGTTTGGTGGAGAGAAGACCTCAGAACAGGAATGAAAATCACCATTAGGTGAAAATATTTACTGCTAGAAAGGGCAGGAAATCGAGAAAGAGATGGGTTGCGTAAAGTAAACATTGGTTGTATATAATTAAAAATGATCACCTAAAAAATTATATCTCCCAAAATATTAATGACTATATGAACATAAAATATTGATGAAATACAATAACAGTGAAAAGCTGCATGCATGGAAAATTACAGCAGCAAATTACTGGTGAAGATGGTAACATTGTAAAAGTAAAAATGCGGACAAAGGGTAGAATAAATGGGCTTTCGCGTTATTACTGAAGGTTTGCTGTATTTTACTGCAGCATTAGCACAATAAATATGAACTAAGACTTTCAGATGTATCGAGATACCATTTCCTAAATATGAAGAAACCGTGAGAACTACACCATGATCAGATTGTAAGCATATGGGATTGCTCAATGTCCACTATTCACAACTGCTAATCTAACCAGAACAGTGATCCACTGATCTCTAACATACAGTGTACCTCTGGGGGATAGGACTGGGTTTGGAAAGATTTTACCACCAACAATGCTTAGAGGATTTGCCAGTCCCAAGTGAATATTGCTGCTATTGACATTGTTGAAAGACCTTACTATAGACATTTGTTAATTAAGCATAAAGCAACACTCCGGGTACTATAACCACTGCAGCCTATTGATGTTAGCAAGCTCTGGGAGCATTTCCTTAAGGTCACCTACTGAAAGTATTGCGTATACATTGCTTTTTTATCATTAATATTCTCCACTAAAGGAATCTGATGTGACCAGTGTCTGCAATTTTTCAGTGTTTGTGACTTTCTTTGCGATCTCAGTTTGTTGTACTGCAATGACATTTTAACATTATTATTGACCATTGTGTGATTATTGATTTTTTTTTCATTAAAAACCTGTAGTTATATATTTTTTTCTCTACTGGTGAATTTTTATTTATTTATCTCCCATACTGTGTTAGATGTGCTCTTCTTATGTCTTTGAGTTTGTGAATCAAGCAGGAAGCAGTTTAAAAAATGTTAAACTGCTCGAAAAAGTCTAACAAGGTAACATCAGCTCGAATACCATTTCTGTGAAGCATCTTATCAAAAACATACAAAAACTAGATTTTTTTTTTCTATTGCCTTTCTGAGATATTACCATAGGGAAACATGAACCAATGAAGATAAAGCTTGAAATATTGGAAAGTTTATGAAACTGAAAAATGAAATTTGGCATAGAATCATATTAGGATTTCAGGTATACGTTTTCATAGGACTTTTTATGCCAGCTGTATTTCAGCAATGGATTAACTCTATTTCATCATTGTACTGCTAAGTCTCTTGCTATGTCTAGCTATCCTGGTTTAGACAGCAGGACATGTCTGGCCACTTTTAGAAGGCATAATTCAAGATCTGCATACATTAAAAAAGACTTATGTTTCCACTATAACTGGGGATAAAGCTATAACATCCCATAGTGATATGATTACAATGTAGGATGTGACTTGAATCACAATCATTAATTTTGAGAATATAAGCCGCTCTATTCAGCTCTACGGATGGTATTTTAAATCATTCTGTGACATGTAGCACATTTAAGTCAGGATTGTCATTCAATATTGTTATCTATTGTTCACAATGCTAATCTAACGGTTTGCTGTTCTTCATATCTGATACTTTGTTGTTTTTTTGTTATAATCAAGTCTACGAAATGTGTAAATATGAATTGAGCATCAGCATTGTTTTACCCCAAGCAACTATATTAAAATCAATAGACTGGACATACAAATACACATATTTACATTTTTCAAACATTATAAAACGTACTGTTTTGTGAATTTTAAATGATCTTATTAACAATATAATGTTCTTGTTTACAACTTTGAGAAGCTGTCACAGGTTTCAAAATGGCTTAACCTAATGAAGGCCAACAGTCAAAATCCTATTTTGTAGTCAATGGTTGTGACTGACCACCTTAAGGAGGATAATTCAGATTAAGGAACAGCGCACACATAAAAATATATTTTTACATTTTACAAGGCTACTTAAAATCACCTATCTCAGCAAACAAATATGGGGATACAGTTCCACCATATAGCCATATTGTGTTAAGCACACCACTACTTCACAGTGCCCTAATATTGTGGGTCCTAGACTAATTCCAACGTGGGAGACAAATTAAATAGTGCTAGTGCTAAATAAGCTAAAGTGTATTTTAATAATGAGGATGAGAATTAATTTGAAACATAACAACCTAGGGGAAGGCTGTTTGATAAGGACCAAATAATGTCAGAACAAAAAGCACAGTGGTAAAAGGGATTGGTATTTAAGCAAGTGGACATTGATAAGATAGCATAGAATGGGATAAATGATTACAATATAATGGTGGGAAACTACACATAGCAAGTCAAACCATTTCTGAAGAGTTTGAGTTCTTACATGGGGTCCACTGGGCACTGCTCCCTCCTCTAGTAATGCCAGAGAGCTCATAAAGTTATTTTAGGTATCCTGTGATAATTCCTGTATTCCATGACTGGCACCATTGGATGAGAGCATCAACGGATCACTCTCAGCCAATGAGCTAAGCCCTGTACTGCAGCATATGTTTGAAGAAACCCTAAACATAAAACACTGCTAACCTAAACAAACGTTGGAGAAAAAATACAAATTTGAAGCTGTAGCAATAGCTATACACTGACCAGCCACAACATTAAAACCACCTGCCTAATATTGTGTAGGTCCCTCTTGTACTGCCAAAACAGCTCTGATGTATTGGGGCATGAACTTCACACGGCCTCTGAACGTGTCCCCTGGTATCTGGCACCAAGATATTAGCAGCAGATCCTTTAAGTCCTGCAAGTTGTGAGGTTTGGCCTCCATGGAAGTTTGTTGTTCCAGCACATCGCACAGATGCTCAATCTGAGATCTGGGGAATATGGAAACCAAGGCAACACCTTGAACTCTTTGTCATGATCCTCAAATCCTTCCTGAACATTGTTTGCAGTGTGACAGAGTGCATTATTTTGCCATCAAGTAAAACATCATTCCCATGAACGGGTGTATGTGGTCTGCAACAATCTCTAAGTAGGTCGTACGTGTCAAAGTAGCATCCACATGCATGACAGGACCCAAGGTTTCTCAGCAGAACATTGCCCTGAGCATAACAATGCCTCTGTCTGTGTGCCTTCTTCCCATAGTGCACCCTGCTGCCATCTCTTCCCCACGTAAATGAAGCACACGCTCCCAGCCTTCCACCTCATTATAAAGAAAATGTGACTCATCAGACCAGGCAACCTTCTTCCATTCTGTTGCTCACATTACAATTGAAGGTACTTTAGGTGGTGGAAAGGGGTCATCATGGGCACTATCACCAGTCTGTTACACAGCCCCATATGCAGCAAACTGCAATATACTGTGTGTTCTGACACCTTTCTGTCATGACCAGCATTACGTTTTTAAGCAATTTTAGCTACAGTAGCTCTTCTGTGTGATTGGACCATATGGGCTAGCCTTCGCTCCCCATGTGCTTTAATGTGCCTTGGGTGCCCAAGAACCTGATGCTGGTTCACCGGTTCTTCTGACTTGCACCACTTTCGGTAGGTTTTAACCACTGCATATTTAGAGCACCTCACAAGACCTGTCATTTTGGAGATGCTCTGTTACAGTCATCTAGCCATCACTTTTTGGACCTTGTCAAAGTCACTCAGATCTTTTCACTTGCCCATTTTACCTGCTTTCAACACATGAATTTCAAAAACTGACTGTTCACTTGCTTCCTAATATATCCCACCCCTTGACAGATGCCAGTGTAACAAAATAATCAATGTTATTCACTTCGCCTGTCAGTGGTTTTATTGTTGTGGCTGGCCAATGTACATCTCAGATCTATAATGCTAATAGAACTAGCGAAATGTTGAAAACCTTACGCCCACCTTGGTGAAAATTAAATAGAACATGAATGGAAACAGACAATCTGTGAATATTAACTATTATTAACAAGGGTTTAGGACGTTCTGGAATATATATATATATTTTTTTCAAGTGCACCTCTACTAAAATTCAAAACTGAAAAATTAGCTTAAGGGGTACCTGTCATGGTACATAAAATGTGTCTGCATTTGTAAGAGTTGACTTATAAATAATGCTTGTAGTGTTGCTACTATAAGTGTAGATTTGTATCTCTAATTAAAACTATAGACATTCACTTACTTGTCAATCAGTCTTTTTTGTAGATAACATCCTAGCTTCTATGATCTAATTCTCACAGCAGCTATAGCACAGGTGCTTTATCTGTTGTGATTATTTCCCCAGCGATAGTGCCTCTCTTTCTTTTGGGGGAATATAGGAAAAGAGTGACTGATGTTGTGACATAGATGTGCCACCAATTAAACGTCATAGGGTAACTGTGTCCTACTTGGGAAACTGTCTCCAAGCAGGTCCAATCGTGTTACAGGAGGAGAGCATTTCGAACTGGTATTACAATAGTGGAACACCCACAAGGAAAGCATAATGGTGAACTGGTACTCAAGAGAAGAAACATAATATCTCATTAAGCAGTTAAATATATCATTGATCATTATTATCAATGATATATCTGTTGTTTAGTGAGATATGAGAGCTTAACGTAAATCAATCATGATAGCGTCTCTCTAGCTGTGAATACTAATGCAAGATATACTTATACTTTTGTCCATGCACACAGCACCTATTCCTGATTCCTGATCCAATCTATAATAGCTTTGACCTAGTGTCAAAAATGTATAAATGTGTGGAGATCTCATAATAAAAGGATAAAGAATGAAACAGTTCAGTGTTAGAAATCTGGTGGGCCAACTAATTGGTGAATTTGTGGGTGGTCCAATGCCAGTCAAGTAAGTCAAGTGATTATTTACCAATAATTAGGCTAAGTCTCTTATGGATGCACTCTAAGGAGTTCCAATGTTAAATAGGTATATTTGTCTAGCTACTACTTCGGATGAATTGTGTTTTTACCTGCCAAGATTGCTCTGGACTGAGGATGTGTGTTACACTGGACATTCATTCATGTAGATATGGAACATTGCAATAAGGATTTATTAGTCCAAGTTATTAAAACTCCTCTGTTGTGCTATAGGCCAAACGTAAGGCGAAGATATAAGGAGTTAAATGTTAATAAAGGTTACTTTGTGGCTACAATAGTAAAATTAAAGACTATCCAGATCTTCTTATATCTTAACAACGATCCATACAGCAGCCTTATTCATTGCATGAACAGGAATTTTACTTTGAAATAATAAAAAAAAAAAATGCAAAAAAAAAATGCATATGCACGAATGTATACAATGTGTCCTGTATTATAATAATTATTCGGCCAAGGTATGGGATATATAAAATAAGACTGTTCATTTCTTGAATGGCATATTGTAAAGAGAAAATAGTTTGTTTTCAGTAGACAGACAGTAACTTAAAAAATACATTGTGTTTCACCTCAGGGTATAAGAGAAACATAGAGATCATAGCTCCAAACAAAATCCCTATCTAAAAGGCTTACCATATCGTACATGAAAATAAAGATATTATTTACATCGCTCTCTCTCTCTCTCTTTATATATATATACATACACCATATTTACTCTAATCTAATGCGCACTTATTTTGCAAAATGAAGTATCTAAATTGAATGCGCATTAGATTCGATGGCTCATTAGATTTGAGTAAATACGGTATATATGATGTCTATAACGTGCAAATGATGTCTATAGCTGTGATATTTATTAGTGTACATTAGAAAATATACATTATGTGTGTATTTAATTCCCTTTGTTACATAACCTTTATCGGGGGCACTTTGCATAGTTCGGATTATATAGTCAGTAGTGAGAACCTTAGATATAATCAGATAGCTTGTGCATTTGGGTTTAAACTAATTGTGATTTGTCTGAATTTTGGGAGATCATCAGCTCATCTGAAATTCTGTATTCCAAAAACATTTTGTTGGCACCAAAATAAGATTGTTGAATGAAAAAAAGATAATTAATGGTTATTGGACAGACACTAAATGCTGATTTTATTCAAGTGGGAAGTGAAAAAAGGAGGTGCCGTAAAATAAAATCGACATTTACATATTTAATAAACGTAATATATACATATTTAAATGTAGGTTTTTTTTTTCTATTTCTCCTCTTATTCTATATTTTGTTTGCTTTTTCTCAGATTCATCACTGAACTAAATGGCAAGAAAATTAGCCGAACAGTGTACTGCGAAATCTATATACATTATATCTTTGTTTTGTAGTACGCTGATTGACCAATCTTTACGTCATTATGGTTTGTTTGAATCTTTTTTCCCCACAATGATAGAATGGATGAAAATTATATGAACTGAAACATTCATTGACAAAATCATAATTGCCTGAAACTGTTTTGTTTTTTTTGTTTTTTGTTTTGTTTTTGTTTTTTGTTTCATAGAGAAGTCTAATCAGGTGAAATCAAACCATATTTCTTCTGATGAAGAATACTTATGACTCAGTCCTCCTGTAAAAAATGTGTGAAGATCTTTGAACCTCTGTATGCAGACCACATTTTTGGGTACCGTACTGAATAAATTAATTTAATCACATTTGACAAATGAGTAGACTAAAATGGCAAAAATATAGGAATCAGTGATTTGGCGATTAAGAGGATGAGTATTTATATATTAAGGGTACAAATGTGTAGGTCAACTTTCAAAGAAGAGTTGTGGTAGATAGGAAGCCAGCAATGTTTTTTTTTTCTGTAAGCAAAAACCCAACTATGTGGGTAGAACACAAATCACAACAATTAATTGTTTTTGGTCAGTGTTTTAAGTGACAATGTTGCATGTATTTAAGGAAAGTTTATAACACCTGCTTTGATAAATTGTATAATTCCTCAACATAGAATGTATGCTCCAATGAAATTAGAGTTTTTTCTAAAAGTTCAGCTTCTGGGAGAATTATTTCAAAGGTTCTGTAAATTTAACATCACGAGAGCAGGGTAGGCTGGTGTTCCTCTGTCTTAAAACTGTTTTGACAAATTCCAGAAAATGATTTGCATTTGGCTCTGGATTTCTGTAGGTATAGCTAACTGTGGGTAACTTGTGGTCAATCATCAATATTTACAAAAGAAAACCTGTCTTAGCTCAGTTCCCTTGCCACAATCACAGTTGGTCTGCTACAGTACAATTCTGTATTTTGCCTTCATTGCTTTGCAGTTTGTTTTGAGTTTTGTTATGTTTCCCCTTCCGACAATCTGGCAACATTTCCTGTAAGACCAAATTCGTCCCTGTCTTAGATACTTAGGATACATAGGACATTGGGCAGACAGTCCAACGTTACATAGAAGTCTTTTCAAGGATCTTGATTGAATTTGTTTATGTAATTTTTTTAATTTTATTTCCCCAAATGGAAAGAAGAGAAAACACCAGAATTAAGGTCATAATAATTTTACTACAAGTAGAATTTTTTTTTTAAACGTTGCTAACTCTGTTAATGGCTTTTTGCATGAGTTTTGGAATTATCAGTAAATGTTTGATGTATTTTCATGTTGTCTTTGATTACTGTGGGGTTTAGTCACTGAACATAGATATGCGGTAAAATTCACGGTAAAATAGCCACAGCTAAGTTCGAGAATGTTTCCATCTCAGCTTCATAGGCATATATTTTACAATTTGGTTGGCAAATCAATTCATTATTTAGCAAATAAACTCTATTATGCTATTCAATAAACCTACAATTCACATTTTTCTTTGACTTTTAAGAAACATTCTCTAAAATAATTAAGTAATTTTACATTTGCTGAAAATTTGTGGAAACGTTTTATATCCATATAGTTAAAATCTTATTTTTCCCAATTATTGTTGACGGTAAAACCTATTTTTGGACTTCTGTCAGCTGGACAGAGAAGAGTGATTTTAAAGTATAACCCCCAATTTTTTTTCATTTTTTTTTAAACCTCTGAATTATTTAGCTATTTAGGAAAAAAAATATGCTAGCACCAAACGAACCCTTCTGAATGCATGTGAAAATCTACTTCTGGCTACTAGTCATGACTGCACCCCTGCAAAGAAGCTGTTACAATGATAATTATGTGTTATTGTGTAAGCAGCAAATCAGAGAGCTGGGAAAGTTGTCTAAGAGTGGCTGCCAAACTTTCAAGCAGAGGAATCTATTTAAATAAATTTACATTGCATTTGCCACTTCCCCTTGTATGGGAATCATCGTCTAAAACTAAACAATATGTGTGTTCACAGGGCTTGGTCTTTTATTCTACGATTGCAAAGCCCTCTCTTCGGGTCAGCCTATGCCAGAGTTGACAGCACACTTTTCTCATAGCTTCACCCTCTCACAGCCTTTGGTTGCTCTCAAGTTCAATTTAGTACAATAAAGTTGTTATGCATGACAGTTTGGAGATCAGAATAGGTGGTGTCTCAGCCCTGCTGTGTAACTACAAAGTGGGTTCATTCTGTAGAGGCCAGCTCAGTTACTGAAGCCTTGCTGGTGGGACACTGCAGTGGGCTTCTAGACATTCCCATCCTGACGAAAACAATTAGCTTCAAACTGCAAGAAGGCGCTGGGTCATTCTTTCTTTCAATGAGACTGCGCCATTTAATATGCTGCTGTGGGTTTTTCAGCTCATGTTGATTTATCTGTTGTTCCCCACCTTTTATGTCCTCTATTTACTAAGGTATAAAAAGAAAAGGAGGAAAAAGTTTTAGCTCATATGGTCCACGAGTTGTATTAGAAAACCAAATGATTGTTTTATATTTGTTTTATAAAAGAATATAATTGAAACATGTCAAGCTTAATTGTATTAAAACCAAGTGCCAGTTAAGAGGACCTTAAGTATTTGAGAACTAAATCACGTGGAATCTTTTCATTCAACATTATTATTTCTAAAGTCTGAATTGTTGTGAATTCAAATTGAATTCAATGTGAATTTCAAATTATAAATAAAAATATTTAAATTGAAAAACAGCTAGATTGTCAACTCACAGGCAGGGTCCACGTCTCCTTTTGTTTCCGAGAGTCTAATTATTTATCCTGTTTGCATAATTACCAGTGTGCCTTTTCAATAAAGGGCTCTGGATATGAGAACCATATAAGAACTGTTAAATAAGATAAATAAAAGTTACCACCTAAAACATCAGATGGAAAATAACTTACTTCATCTGAAACATTATTTCTTATCCTTACATTCATTAATTAACATATAATGTCAAAAATCAACTGAAAAAAAAAGGTTTAAAAAAGTGTTTCTATTTTAATAATCATTTCAATGTTAGCGCCTTGTGATTATTTTAAGAGTGTCTGTAATATGGAGTGAATTATTATTTTTTAATTTAAAATGTTTATAATGCAGAAGTTATAGATTTAACATCACATTTTATAACAACATAAAGCAATATTATACATTTGGAAAGTAGATGTAAACTATGCAATACAGCATACTTCTGGAGTACATCAATCAACACGTAAACCTCGGTCAATAATTGACATTTAACGTAACATGTCCTAGAAATTATTTTCTCTGCTCACTGTAAAACATAACCAAACTCAAACCTATCAAGCCAAGTTAGACCTATACTGGTTATGTATGAATAATAAGTATGAGTTGTCAATAATGTGAGGAAGAGAGAGCACAGGAGAGTTTATGTTCCACCCCCTTCATCATACATTTGTCATGTCCAGAAAGTTAACCATGGGTTCCAAATTCTTAAGCAACCCTGATTTTTGCCCCTAGCTGACCAGTGGAGCTCTGCCATGCTCCTAGTATTCTCCACCCTATTAACCCATTGTTCGACCATCAGGATCTGGGATTGCATCCAATAGACTGGGATTAAGGCCTTAGTCTCTCCCAAGAGGAACCACAACAGCTTTTGTTGATGTTGTTCGGATAAAGAGTTAGGCCACCCCAGAAGCACTTGGGACTGAGAAAGCATGGAGGAAATAACTTGGAAATGATCTGATTGCAGAAAATTTGCAAAATCTCCAGATGTGCTCCATGTTTCCTCTACCTCACTTCACCTCCAGCATGTATTGCTCACTGTGGGTAAGAATGCATGTAGTCAAGCAGGTGTGTGATACTATCTAGTCATCCTTTTGTAGTAAGTCTCCGTCTAAATGTATTGGGGTCAGCATAATCCTCTTGAAAATGTGGGCCCAATCCTTATCAATAATGTGTATGTGTGAAGCTTTTGCACATTTAGCCTCCAGAGGATTGGCAAAAGAGTTTGAATGTGGTTAGGGTTCTTGGCTCCCAATATGGAGTAAATCCTGTTGTTATTTTTAACCTAATGTGTCATATTAAATAAGTCTGATCTCTGTAAGCATGATGGTCCTGTATTGGTCTTCTTGGTTTCCTATCGTGAGGGAGGAGGACCTTTTTGATGTTTGCTGCTCTCTTAATAAAATGTTTTCCAAAAAGGACTTCTAGAAAGGGTAGAGAACATATATTATGCTTAGATACAATAAGATCTTTATAAGATCTGTCGATGACTCCAGTAACCATTCGCGGGCCAAATTTACATTCTTAAGAGAATCGGCTATATGTTGCCTTCTTACCCCTTTATCCAGATCTTCCTCTATATCCATAATAGAGATCTCCTAACTAAGGAAATTAGATAATCAATTGCCTTTGAGTCCAAAAGACATGGGCTATGGAACAAATCTTCTTCACTAGAAGAAATATGTTCAAATTCCATAGAACCAGCTTCAACTTGCATACCTTCCTCAGAGGTGTCAGAAATATTTAGAAAGTTGCATGTCTGGGCATTTTTCCTTTAGTGTATTCTGCAATGCCCTCTGCCACAGCCTACTTAATCCATGGGCTTTGGTAGAAGCCTGGGGTGGCTGATGTTTGTCAGATTTACCAGCTACCAGCCAAGCATTTTCTGAAAGGCCTACAATTCTCCAAAGGCATGGCGCCACATCAGGGACTGGCCGGTGACTTCTCCCCTCTCCATGGTGGAGATTTAGGGCCAGACCAGTCTTGAGGTCTGTACAGACAGAAATCTTGAGAGACTGTACCCCCTAATGCACTCTTTAATAGATATAAAAAAAAGGAAAAACATGTTTGTTATGCTCACCTATGACCTATTATAGCAGACCTAATAGAAGTAGGAGAGTGATCCATTAGTAACAAATGGGCTAAAAATGAATGACAGTTAAATAAATACCTGCCTAAAAAAACTGAGAAATCAAAAAAACTTTAAACAAATATTCTTAACTGCAGAGTGCCACGTAAACCATCTAGAGTGCAAAATATGCCAGCCCCCCAAAAAAACATTCCAATCCAAAATGAAGTTTGAAAACTTACTGTAAGTCTAAATTTCACGCCAACGCAACAAAACTTTGCACATGCACTGAACATCCACAAATGCCCTGATCATGTTTATTGTTTTTCCTTTCATATTGGCTAGAAGGAGGAGCTAACACCATTAGTTAATTGCCATTGGTTAAATTCTGCCATGTTTGGCCAGGAGATATATATATATATACGATATATTATTTTCTTTCTGCATAGCTTTTGTAAAAATTAGGACTCTGTTCGGAACTTTACATTTTCACTTCATACTTTTCATGCCAGACTCAGCTTTACCTGTTGCCCTATTATTTTCTTTTGACATCCAAGTCTCTTGCCTGTGAATTTTTAGTCAGTTATTGCACAAGTGCTCTTAAATACTTTCCTTTCGGTATCACTTACATGGCATCACGGGTTGCATAATTGTTTTCCCTAATACGAAAGGCCATCATTTCTAATTGTTTGTTTTACACATTGCCCTATGGCACCGGTGTAAAATTGGAACATAAGTTAAAAAAAAAAAACTACACTACTGTGGAGATTAGCATACAGACCATTTTTATTTTTTATAAAAGGCACTTTTTAGACGCCTTTTAGACCACTTTGATAAATCACAAATGGGAAAATGAACACAGCTAAATTTAGATCACTTTGATAAATCTCCCCCATTATATTTAATTCACAATGACATATAATATGGTTAAAAACAATATATCAAATAATATGCAGTATTATAATGCCATCCAGGGAAAAGAGAATTATTTTATAATGACTTATAACATTCTATGAAGCATGTTGGTTGTATTTATTTTACACCTCCTTTTGCTATTCAGTGGGGAAGAATTAATCAAACAGAGAAATATTTTAGACACTGACAAATAAGCCACATAAAAAATGTATTAGATAATTTTTTTTTATTTATTATATGCAAGATAACAGAAGAGAAAATAACTCTTGCCTTCTCTATGTTATTTTAAGCAGGATAAGCCGTTTGATCCCGTTCTCTTTTCTGAAAACAAATTATAAAGTGGAAAGTCTTAGGGACATGTAAAGCAGGAAGTGTACTTCAATTATTTATTCATCGCAATTCCATTCCATCCCCAAAATAAGTTAATAGTAAGAATGAGGTACACGTCCATCAGAACAATTGTGCACTATGACTGCGCAAACAATTTTCGTACACAAAAAAATTTACATTAGGATACTCCAACTTTTAAGCTTAAAGGGACATGCTAAGCACCAGTACTACTTCAGCTTAATGTATTTGTTTTGGTGACAAAGAAACTGTCCCTACAATATATATTCACTGTAGACACTCCCTTTTCTGTAAAAACGCAGTGACTACTTTTGTTTGTAAAAACATCTCTAGTTGACGCTCTGCGTGAAGACACTGATTCCAATAGAGATACAATGATATAATTAATCTCTATGAGGGAATGCTGACTGGTGCACTGGTGCAATGTTGTGATTGCTAGAATTGTGCAATAAGGACCCACAAAAACTGCTCTGTGGATTAGCTGATATGTTAGAAAGATGCCTTTGTATTTTTATTGTTAGAGTTTCCCTGTAACTTTTGGACTTAAGTGGAATGTTCAATATGTGTACACTGATCACCCATAGCATTACAACCACTGACATGTAAAGTGAATAACATTGATTATATTGTTACCATGACACTTGTCAAGGGACGGGACATATTAGGCAGCAGGTATACAGTCAGTTCTTAGGTTTCATGTGTTGGAAGCAGGAAAAATGGACAAGTGGTTCTCAGTATGCAGTGGTTAGTACTTACAAAAAGTAGTGCAAGGAAGGTCAACCGGTGAACCGGCATCAGGGTCAAGGGAGCCTAAGGCTCGTTGATGCACATTGAGAGCAAAGGCTAGCCCATCTGGTCCGATCACACAGAAAAACTACTGTAGCTCATATTGCTGAAAATATTAATGCTGGCCAGGACAGAAATGTGTCAGCGCACACAGTGCATTGCATTTTGCTGCATGTGGGGCTGAAAGTTCCTTCAATTGTGATGTGAGCATCTGAACTGGACCATGGAGCAATGGAAGAAGGTTGCCTGGTGTGATGTATTATATTTTATTTTAGATTAGGTGGATGATTGGATGCATATGTATCATTTACTAGGGGAAGAGGATGTATTGTGGCAAGAAGGCAGGCCAACTGAGGCAGTGTTCAAAATATGAAATCCTATCTTAAAGGTAGCATGAGTCTTTTACAAAGTTTAAAAAAAAATTTAAATGGGAAACCAGCTATATATTAATGACTAACGATGTCCAATAATTTTATATTATTATCCCTCATGATGTAGGATGTACCTTAGTAAAAAACATCCGTGAAGCAGATGAGAAAATACCCCCAATACAGATAGATTTCATTTTAGAAGGTATCAACATGATTTTAAAAAACAACTACTTTTAGTTTTGTGAATATTTGTATTTACAAAACAGGGTACGGCCATGGGTATCAGGTTTGCCCCCAGTTATGGCAATCTTTTAATGGTGGACTGGGAATTTTCACCATCTGGTGGAAGACGAAATTGGTTCTATATCGCTGATATATTGTTATTTTTTTTTTTTTGAATGGTTTAATTACTGATCTTAATGATTTTTTAACCTTTTTAAATTACAATAATAGAAGGATAACACTCAATTCAGATACATAATATGTATTTTTTCATATTTAGATATTCCATACAAACACCTTTATTGACTCTTCCAGCTGCCACTATTTCCCATGGCTCAACAGTATTCCAAAAAGCCAACCAATTTGATTAAGAAATTGCAGCAATCTATATGTCCTTAACCCCTTAAGGACACATGACATGTGTGACATGTCATGATTCCCTTTTATTCCAGAAGTTTAGTCCTTAAGGGGTTAAAGAACAAGCTAAAAAAATTTAATTTCTTATTGAAAACATTGGACAACTTGACAGAGAAGATCTCATCCAATATCACAGTCCTAAAAAGGCCAGCATTACAGTACCCATCATATTAGATTTTAATAACGAAAGCAACAAAATGAAAAACATTATTAAGAAACACAGGGAAATGTTAAAAGTAGCTGATTGATTAAGAATATTCTTCCAGATAAACCCATTATCATTTTTAGAGGCACTTCAAACCTAAAAAGAAAAACCTAACTAAAAACTACACAATGAGAAATTACCTGTACTCGTACATTTTTAGATTTTGTTTAGAGTTTTAAAGTTTAGAGTTTTTTTTTAAAATGTAGAATGTGTATAGATTGTAGATCTATAGATAAAAACAGTACACAAATACTTGAATTTAAATTCAATCAATCTCACAAAATCTATTGAATACAATATTTATTACTTGTAACTCTAAAAATGTTGCATATTTATTGGAATGCCCGTATGGCCTGCAATATGTAGGCATAACAACAAGAAACTCAAAAACAAGGATAGCAGAACATTTTAGAAATATATATATATATATATATTGTATTTTCCCTTTTATCTTTGTTTTATTGTTAAATATATCAATCTCCCCCTTTTTCACACAATTGTAATGCAGATATATTTTTTCAATTTTCCAAATATATTTTTATATATTTTTCCAGCATTTTTATTCATATATCCACATGCCCCTTTTTTCCATACATCCTTTCCCACTGTCAAGCCCGTATATAGTTTTATTTTGTTTGATTTAGCTGTTATGCCACTTCCAAGTTCCCCTTTTTTTTGTATCTTCCTTTTTCATAGCTAGTCATGTAATAGCGGCTCTGACATTGGCACCATTATGTCGAAGCCACGTCTCCACCTTAGGAGAGCTAGTTCTCTCTTTCATTCCTTTTAAGCTAAATCACCTCCTCTTTCTTCCCCCTACCTCCCCTAATCATGCTGAGTGTTTCTATATCACTCAACAAACGCAGCCCTGCTAGACACGTGCTAAGTGCATGGGCAAAAAATTCAATTCGGGATTTCGGAACTTCGGTTCGGCACTTCCAAAATTCGGGACTTCGGCAATTCGAGACTTCGGTTCGGCACTTCAACAATTCAGCACTTCAGTTCGGTTCCTAATAAAATACACAGTGGTAGGAATCTTATATATCTCTTGTTTTTTTTTTGTTTTTTTTTAATTATGATAAAAGTTAAGGTCATGTTTAGGGATACATAAATCTTCGAGCATGATTGGGCATTTATGCCACAACATGCTATAGAGGTTTAAAAGTCACCCTTTCTGGCAACAGCTTGTATTAAGTCAGTCCCTTTATCATTGCGCAGGCATCAAATGCTTCTCATAGGAAAGCATTGAATTCAATATTTTTCTGTTAGCAACATTTGTTCACATGACCGAGTTTCACTCAGCTGTTGCTTAGGAAGCGCCTCTAGTGGCTGTTTGTAAGATAACCACTCAAAGCGTATTTAACCATTCAATGTAAACATTACACATAAAATTTCTCCATGACAATGTTTTAAAATCAGACGGTCACTGAAGCGAGACCACATTTATTGGAATGATGTGGTCTTTGTGCCTGTAGTCATTCTTTAAATTTAAAATATGTCTCCTTAACACACTTTGACTGTTACTAAGCACTATAGTACAGTATAAATAAATAGGGATTCTAGGGTACCATTATTAAACAATAGCAGTAGCCATGGGAACCAATGGAATCTTTCTATGTATTGCTCTTTAACAGAATTGCAGAATTAGCATTTATACATAATCTACAAATAACAGATTGCTTACTGGTTTAAACCGTCACGTTGCAATACAGCCGACGTTACCATATTGTATAAAAATCTGTTTAACCCCTTAAGGACACATGACATGTGTGACATGTCATGATTCCCTTTTATTCCAGAAGTTTGGTCCTTAAGGGGTTAAAAATAAGGCTTTATAGTGAAGGGGTAATGCCTCATTTATGAGGAGTTTTAAAGCAGTGATTGTGATTGGCTACACAAAATTAGTATCTCAGCCATGGAAAAAGTGAGTAAAAAGGTTTGTATCTAAATTGTATTGTGCAAATTAAATCTAATTATGGATTCGGGCACGTTAGCGTTAGCAATACAGGTTTGGATTCATAGTGCTAGAGTGTTTCTTTAAATGTTTTGGTAACTTAAAAAAAAAAACGACATTATCGGTATACCATATTTTGTGTTCATTGTACTGATCTTTGTTGGATGTCCTTTTTAATGTTACCTTTGAATTGAGCCAATAGAGTGCAGTGTCATTATAGATATTCTTAACCTGGGTTTTGTAGGTCAACTCAGTTTTTAGAGGGAAATGTGACTCTGATATAGCACTGTAGATGTATGCATTGGCTCTCTGGGATTTTTTTTTTGATATGTCACAAGCAGAGTTACGCCATAATCTTTTATGCAAATTCCACTGTACATGTTTGTTTTTGAGGAAATTAATACACAGAGGGTTACCTGTCTGTGACACGCATTGTGGATGTGCTTTGTGGCACACAGCATCTTGTTGCCTGGCAACCTCAGCATCTCTTGTATGGTTTGCTATAAAGAAATAGAGACTAAACTGAAACAACCACAGTATTCACTCACATATACAAAGTTGACCATAAAGCTGGGTTTAGCCTTTAGCAGGCCAGGCAAAGTGCCAAGAAATGATGCATTTCCACCTCTGGTGCATTTAGCAGAACTTTTATCGACATAATCAAAGATTAAGCAAAATACTAGTACTGTCATAAAAAGAGTAAAGCAAATCAAATAATAAGAATGCACATAATTAAACACTAGATCCAAGAACTTGCACACCTATTGAAGTTTAAAATTTGAAAACAGAAGGAATGAGCTGCTTGTTACCGCATCTTCTAAAACACCATCGTCGAACTTGCACCAGTATAGAAATTAAAAAAAAACGTCCATAGTATGCACTGACATCACCAAGCAAATCGGTTATTTCCTGAAATGAATATCGTAGATTTGTCACCAATTCATCTCTGCATTTTTTTTTTGTTAGCTAATGCACCATTAACTGCAGACATGGACACATTTATTAATATGGAAATATGTTGTGTGTTTTAATGCTAACCGTACCATTGGGTAAAAGCTAAGCCAGTAAGAGCCAAAGTAAATTTAATTATTTTATGTACAGATCCATTGGCAAATTAAATTGGAAGATATTACAAAAGTAATTGTCATTAAAAGTGGAGCATGACAGCTTTTTATACATATACCTACTAAAAGTTTAAACTTTGGTAGGTGCTGCAGGAAAGATCGCTTTATTAAATGGACTGATAGTAACATAAATATTTATCCAGAGTGTATCCAGTATACTTACAACAATACTGTAAAGATGTATAATATGTACTATGGCTATACAAAAGCAGACTCACGCCATAAGGAGCAACATTGAGCTCCAAACACTCAAGACGGCAGCTTAATCAATGCCTGGGGAAATCAGCAATGTCTTGAGAAACTTGAAACGATGAGGGAGAACCTATATTAATAGAAAACTAAATATAGTGAAATACATTATATGTGGTTAATATAAAAACTTAAAGACTTCTGTTCACATTTAAATGAGCAGATGCGTGATTTAGAAAGACATAATCCCTTATCAGCGATATGTAGAATTTGTAGGTTGCTTCTAGTAGGACATGATACTATACATGAAAGGACAAAATTATTCCAACAGTGCATTTGAAATGACTATGTAATATATAATAAAAAAAAGGTATAAAATTTGAAACCTCGCATGACCTAGACCTAGAGCATATAGAGTTCTAGGTACTTTATGATGCAATCCCATTCATAGAATGTAGGTTGCTAATATGAATAGCTACGACAGTATAGAGATTATCCAAGAGAAGACAGGAGATGAAGACAATCCAAATATTACAAAACGTTGGTTTGTTTTGACTGTAGCAATAAATAAAATAAGGATAAAACAATAGTATAACATTGCATGAACACACTAACAAATTGCACCCACTTAATGGGTTTTATCAAAGTTTAGGAAGAAGGTCCTGAAGATTATCCTTAAAGAGTCAGCTAAAGGATCACTATAGGGTCAGGAACACAAACATGTATTCATGACACTATAGTGTTAAAACCCACCATCTAGCCCCCCTGTGCCCCTCATGCCTCCATAAATATATAAATATCTTACTGTATTCAAGCCTGAAGCTGTAAATCTACATGCTGTTTGCCTCAGTAAAGCAAGCAGTCTGCTGACATCATCAAAAGTGGTAGCCTGATCCAATCACAATGCTTCCCCATAGGATTGGCTGAGACTGACAAGGAGGCAGATCAGGGCAGAGCCATGGGCGTCCGCAGGAATTTTTCCAGGGGGGCATAATTGTAATGACATCTATGCTTGGCCCCTTTTTGACAGTCTCATAAAGGGGAGGAGCATAGTGATTATCACATAAAGCCAGGGTGAATAGCGTTTTCACAACTATGGTGTCAGGAATACATGTTTGTATTCCTGACACTATAGTGTTCCTTTAAGCAAATTAAAGGAACATTCTGGTCACCATAACAACTTCATCTAAATGAAAATGCAATGATGCCAGGAAGCCCTTGGGTGCTCTTTCCTTTAAGGGGTTAAACCGCCCCCCCATCCCTCACGTCCCTAATATATAGGCTGCCCCCCATCCCTCACTCCCCTAATATATAGGCTGCCCCCCATCCCTCACTCCCCTAATATATAGGCTGCCCCCCATCCCTCACTCCCCTAATATATAGGCTGCCCCCCATCCCTCACTCCCCTAATATATAGGCTGCCCCCCATCCCTCACTCCCCTAATATATAGGCTGCCCCCCATCCCTCACTCCCCTAATAAACTGTCTGGCGCCGGTATTACAGTTCATTTTAAATCTCACATGAAAAATAGCAGAACAAGCTGAAAAATCCAGGGGGGTGGGGCAAGTGCCACCCCTTCCCCCCCCCCCCTGCGGACGCCCATGGGCAGAGCCAGCATGATTCAAATACAGCCCTGGCCAATCAGCATCTCATAGTAGAGATGAATGGAATCAATGAATCTCTATGAGGACAGTTCAGTGTCTGCATGCAGAGGGCTGAGATACTGAATGTCTGGATGCATTTTAGGCAGCCATGACCCAGGAAGGATCTTTAACAGCCATCTGAGGAGTGACCAGTGGAGTGATCACTAGGTTGTAATGTAAACACTGCATTTTCTCTGAAAAGACAGTGTTTACAGCAAAAAGCCTGAGGGTAATGATTCTATACACCAGAATAAATTCAATAGGCTGTAGTTGTTCTGGTCACTATAGTGTCCCTTTAAGTGTTTTTACTTTAGTGTAAAAAACAAAACAAAATCATGCCATGTTGGATGAAGACATTTAGATTTTATTAATGACACGGAGGCTCCTATTATGCTTTCTCTTTCTTTAAGATATCCCTCAGCAGCAAAGAGAAAATGTAACTTGAAAATATGAGCAAAAAATCAAACATAACAACTCTGCCTAGTAACAGGGCAGCCAATCAGGATACAGGAACAATCTATAAAGTGCCTTGAACTAGCATCCAGCTCCTTCTTTCTTTGCTGCTCCTCAAACCAGCTAAGTATATTTTTCAATCTCCCTATGACTTGGATTTTGTGTTAAAATGCAGCATTTTTTCATTGTTTTTACTTTTTAACTGTTTGTGTTCACTTTGGGGCAGAACTCTCGGTTCTGCCTTACTCTGTTTGACTGTGGCTCTCGTCTAAAGGCGGGGGTTTCCATTTTTCCACTGCCACTGCAGCGTGCCCCCTTGTATTGCCGCAAGTGCCTACTCCTCGTACTGCTTGGTCTTCCTGGCTTTCGCAGCCTGTGTGCCCTTCGGCAAGTTTTTCCCGGAAGCACGCAAAGGCGCTTCCCCTGCAGTCTGTTAGACCTCATGCTGCGAGATCTCCGGCGGCATGGCTCCTAACTCCCTCTGTGGTGGTTTTTGTGTTGTTAATCCCTGTACCCACCCTCCCTGGATTACTATACCTTAGGCTTGGGTCTACATCCTTAGGCCTGGTATTTTCCTTCAAGCTCTCCCTTGTGCTTTTGTCGTCCCATATCTATGCAGCCCTAATTACCCCCACATGGATTCCCTACTGCCCCTGCTGGCAGGGGATGCTGGCCTCATGCCCTCTCAAAAGTTCCAAGCCCTTCTGGATTCCCCTATGGCTGGGTCCTTACAGAGGGCCCTGGCCTCAACGATAGTCTAAACATACGTCCCCTCTTTCACTGATGCAGGTTGTACCTGCCCTGGCTGACTCGCCTATGGTGGTCCAAGATGGCACATTACAGCGCAAAAGAGCCCCTGGCTGGGCAAAATCGGCCAGAAAATGGAAATGGTGCGGCGCGCCCAAAATGATGGGTCAATTTCCGACCAGAGTGGGGAGACGGGGTTGGACGACCCTGAATATGACTTTGATTAGGGATGTGCATGGGCAAAAAATTCAGTTCGCTTCGGACTTCCGAAATTCGGTACTTAGGCAATTCGGAAATTCGGTACTTAGGCGGGACTTCTGTTCGGCACTTCCAAAATTTGGGACTTCGGCATTTCCTCACTTAGGTTCGGCACTTCCAAAATTCAGGACTTCGGCAATTCGACACTTCGGTTCGGCACTTCCGAAATTCGTGACTTCGACAATTCAGGAATTCGGCAATTCAGACATTTGGGACGTTGGGACTCCCTAACCCTACTCCTAACCCTACCCCTAACCATACCCTAACCCTACCCCTTACCCTACCCCTAACCCTACCCTAATGTTACCCCAACCCTACCCCTTAACCCTACCCCTTAACCCTACCCCAGTCCTAACCCTACCCCTAACCCTACCCCTAACCCCACCCCTACCCCTAACCTTAAACCCTAATCCCACCCCTAACCCTACCCTAACCCAACCCTAACCCTAACCCTAACCATCACCCCAACCTTCCTCTATCCCTAACCCTACCCCTAAACCTAGCCCTAACCCTAACCCTAAACCCACCTGTACCCCTAGCCCTACCCCTAACCCTAAAAGGATTAGGGGTAGGGTTAGGGTTGGGGTAGGGTTAGAGTTAGGGTTAGGGGTTAGGGGTAGGTTTAGGGGTAGGGATAGGGTTCGCCATTCGCAGTCTCTCACCGATTATAGGGAATTGTTGTATACTGCTCCTCATGGACAATGTGTCCAGGGTCTGTTATATTAATCACCTGGGAGGCATGAAATCTAAACAGTTGGCAAACATGGCAAAAGACTTCTGGCAATTCTGCCTCCGCAACGATGTGTCAGTGACGGCTGAGCACATCCCGGGGCTGGACAGCACGTAGGCGGATTGAAGCGGGATTCAGAAGATTGGCATCTGCTCCGGTCGACCTTCCAGCAGATAGATCAATTGTGGGGACCACTGCATGTGGCTCTATTCGCATCCAGACTGCCCCAATTGCTACGATACTTCAGTTGGCGACTGGACCCAGCAGCCCTGGGAGTGGATACCTTCCTGCAGATGTGGTCACCTTCTCGTCACAATGCCTTCCCTCTGTTCAACTTTATTTCTCGGACATTATTGTACCAGTGCAGACAAGACTGGTGATAGTGGTGCCAATGTGCAAAGCTCAAC
The DNA here is from genome assembly GCF_036172605.1 of Pelobates fuscus. Lineage (NCBI taxonomy): Eukaryota > Metazoa > Chordata > Amphibia > Anura > Pelobatidae > Pelobates > Pelobates fuscus. The sequence continues at coordinate 33,783,911 of NC_086321.1, read as the reverse complement.
CATGGTTCCCTTGACTTCTGGAGATGTCGTTAGATTTTCCACGGCTGTTACCAATGAGGCCGGACTTACTCCTGGACCCGGATGGGAACTCGCATGGATTGGTAGACCAGGGCTTACTCCAACTCACGGCATGGCTAATTGGCCACTGCGTGTGGCTCTATTCGCATCCAGACTGCCCCAATTGCCCCGATACTTCAGTTGGCGACTGGACCCAGCAGCACCTTCCTGCAGATGTGGCCACCTTCTCGTCACAATGCCTTCCCTCTGTTCAACTTTATTTCTCGGACATTATTGTACCAGTGCAGACAAGACTGGTGATAGTGGTGCCAATGTGCAAAGCTCAACCATGGTTCCCTCGACTTCTGGAGATGTCGTTAGATTTTCCACGGCTGGTGCCAATGAGGCCGGACTTACTCCTGGACCCGGATGGGAACTCGCACGGATTGATAGACCAGGGCTTACTCCAACTCACGGCATGGCTAATTTTTGGAGTCCCTGGTCAATTGCAGGCATTCTACAGGCAACTACAAAACAAAAAAAGCACCTGGGCCCCTGGGACTAGATCTGCCTATTGTTCCGCATGGCGCGTGTGGGCTAACTGGTGCGTGGGAAGGTTGTTGGATCTAGTTTCTGCCTTTGTGAATACGATACTGCATTTTTTGACGTCACTTTTCGAATCAGGAAAGGCCTACCGTACTGTTAATGTCTATAGGTCAGCTATCTCAGGATAGCCGGACACACATGGTCTGGATGGTTCCCCGATCAGCCAACACCCTTTCGTTTGTAGGTTATTGAAGGGTATCCATTTCTCTAGACCTCCAAGAGCCAGATACTCATCATTCTGGGATGTCAATGTGGTTTTGCACTTCTTGGATTCCTGGTTACCGAATGAAGAGTTGTCCCTGAAGCACCTGTCTTGGAAGCTGTTGATGTTCGCTTTGTTTGCTCTCCTGTAAGAGGATATTGGATGTTAGAGCTTTGGACTGGAACGCGATATCGTTTAACATATCTCGGAGGACTAAGTCAGCTACAAAGTCAGTCTCCTAACCGAGAAGTCTAGGTAATGCATTTTTGCCCACACAACATCAAAACATAGTGACAAAGTCTTATCTCACATGGACACAGAAAGTTATAGTCTAGTACCTTTTGATTTACATATGAAGATACATTAGATGGTGATAAACATCTGAAAAGTGGTAACAAATAAACCGTGCTTTTATAGGCGCTCAGATTAGTAATATAGTGAAGAACCTGGTTCGACTAAGCAGCTCGACACATGTGAAGGTACCTCCAACCTTAACACAAAAACATGCAGAATGGTGGGGTAATGAAAGTAGGAAGGTCACAACAGACAAGACCCAGTGGAGCGCTAATAAAATGAATAAACTCACCCTTTTAATAAGGGATATGAAATATGAGAGAATCTAGAGATAAAAAATAATAGAGACAATGGTGTAGTATGTATGGACTTATTAATCATAGAGAGAAGAATTCTGTTGTAACACACTCACATGGTACAGAGCCTGAAAAAGATAGGCTCAAATCATAAGCGCAGGGGTATTTTAAAGCAAACACCAGGCTTCTTCAGTGGCTTTATAGCAGTCCTCAAAAAAAGGGAGAAAAAAAGGGGACAATGGACCAAAGTCCTAGTGTATTATCCTCAACCCAGAATGGTACCAGAACAGAAACAAATGCTTGCTCACCTTTAAGAGAGCCAATCCAAACTGGGCTCTCAGTGTAATAGATAGTGTGCCTTTAAGAGGGCACTGCTCTTCTTTGTAGCAGGAAAGTAGATGCAGGTCGTGGGCTCAAATGTAAAAAAAACTTATTTATTATAAAACACTTACATAAAATATGAATAAAAAAGTCCCATAAAATTATGGTGTGAAAATGAGTCCTCTTTCGAGACGCGTTTCGCCTTATACAAAGGCTTTTTCAATCGGTATCCTGCTTGTGTCTTCCTGCTGTTTAAATACCCAGAGAGTCCTTTCTATTGGTTCCTACTGCCTTCCGGATGGCCAAATATGGTAAGGGGTATTCCAATCAGCTGTTGTGAGTTCTCGTAATTCCGGAAGTGACGTATCGCCCTCGCCGCAACGTCACTTCCGTTTCGATCGTAGCCGCCATTTTGGTTAATGGCAAGCTTCAAGCTCATTCACATAGCGTTAGTGTATGAAAAATAATATAAACGAACATAGAGAGAAAGGGAAAAGGAAATTGATCCCCTTTTCCCTTTCTCTCTTTGTTTGTTTATATTATTTTTCATACACTAACGGTATGTGAATGAGCTTGAAGCTTGCCATTAACCAAAATGGCGGCTACGATCGAAACGGAAGTGACGTTGCGGCGAGGGCGATACGTCACTTCCGGAATTACGAGAACTCACAACAGCTGATTGGAATACCCCTTACCATATTTGGCCATCCGGAAGGCAGTAGGAACCAATAGAAAGGACTCTCTGGGTATTTAAACAGCAGGAAGACACGAGCAGGATACTGAAGACACGAGCAGGATACCGATTGAAAAAGCCTTTGTATAAGGCGAAACGCGTCTCGGAAGAGGACTCATTTTCACACCATAATTTTATGGGACTTTTTTATTCATATTTTATGTAAGTGTTTTATAATAAATACGTTTTTTTTTACATTTGAGCCCACGACCTGCATCTACTTTCCTGCCACAAAGAAGAGCAGTGCCCTCTTAAAGGCACACTATCTATTACACTGAGAGCCCAGTTTGGATTGGCTCTCTTAAAGGTGAGCAAGCATTTGTATCTGTTCTGGTACCATTCTGGGTTGAGGATAATCCACTAGGACTTTGGTCCATTGTCCCCTTTTTTTCTCCCTTTCTTTGAGGACTGCTATAAAGCCACTGAAGAAGCCTGGTGTTTGCTTTAAAATACCCCTGCGCTTATGATTTGAGCCTATCTTTTTCAGGCTCTGTACCATGTGAGTGTGTTACAACAGAATTCTTATCTCTATGATTAATAAGTTCATACATACTACACCATTGTCTCTATTATTTTTTATCTCTAGATTCTCTCATATTTCATATCCCTTATTAAAAGGATGAGTTTATTAATTTTATTAGCGCTCCACTGGGTCTTGTCTGGTGATAAACATCTCACTACTGCCCAAATGAAACAAGCATGTAACAATGAACATTTGAGAGCAAACTTACTGTGCACAGTGGAAACATTTTCTTTGGCCAAATCACTTTGTCTAAGAAAAAAAATTAATTTGGGTATCCCAATGGATATCTTCAATTCACAATATTTGGGGATATGATTGAGATGAACCGAAAGGGTGCAGAAGTGGCTAATCAGTGTATTGAAAATATATACCGTATTTTCCATGTATAAGCAGTGGTGTATTCTGGTTTTGTGCTGCCCTAGGCAGGACAAAATTCAGGCGCCCCCCTCCCCCCCCCCCGCGCCACCCCCACCCAACCCTTCCCCCCGCGCCACCCCACCCAACCCTTCCCCCCGCCCCGCATTCTAAATACACACACACACATTCACTGACAGATACGCATACACTAGCTAACAGAAACACACACACTAACAGACACACACTCACTCACTAGCAGACACACACTCACTAACATACACACACACTCACAGGCAAACACACACAGTCAGACACACACAGTCAGACACACACAGTCAGACACACACACAGACTAACAGACACACAGACTAACAGACACTCTCACAGACACAGACACTCTCACAGACACAGACACTCTCACAGACACAGACACTCTCACAGACACAGACACTCTCACAGACACTCTCACAGACACAGACACTCTCACAGACACAGACACTCTCACAGACACTCACAGACACAGACACTCACAGTCACAGACACTCACTCTCACAGACACTCTCACTCTCACAGACACTCTCTCACAGACTCACTCTCACAGACTCACTCTCACACTCATAGACTCACACTCACAGACTCACTCTCACAGACTCACTCTCACAGACTCACTCTCACAGACACACTCTCACACTCACTCTCAGAGACTCACTCTCACAGACACACACACACTCACCCACATTAACATTTTTTTTTACATTTATTTAAACACCCCCCCCAGCCTCCTTACCTTTGGGAATGCTGGGGGGGTATGCAGAGGTATGTTTCCCTGGTGGTCCAGTGGCTGCTGTGCGGTCGGGCGGCGCGGCCGGCGAGGGAGCACTTCCTCTGAGCTGTCTGCTCAGCTCCCTCGCGCACCGCCCACAGAGTGAGGCTGGAAGGCGGAGCCGGAATATGACGTCATATTCCGGCTCCCAGCCTCACTCTGCGGCGCGCGAGGGAGCTGAGCAGACAGCTCAGAGGAAGTGCTCCCTCGCCGGCCGCGCCGCCCGACCGCACAGCATGTCTGTTAGCCGCGAGGCAAACAAGGCATTTGCCCTGGGCATTTGGGGGCGGCGTTTTTTGCCGCCCCCTGGAAAATGCCGCCCAAGGCAAATGCCTTGTTTGCCTCGCGGCTAATACGCCCCTGTGTATAAGACTATGTTTTTTTCTTAATGTTCTTTAGTCTGGGTTGTCTTATACACAGAATGTCGCTGCGGGGTTAAAAAAACAAAACAATTGTGCACGGGGCCCAAGCCACAGCCCACACGCATACCTGGCCTCCCTCCTGCTGATCCACTTATGAATGCTGTGGCAAGGAGGAAGAGGTCCCTAGATGCGTGGGAGCTGCAGCAGACATCAGCACTTACCACCAACGGAGTGGCAGAGACATGCCACACTATAAAAGGATCAGCCATATTAAGGTATGCTCCACCTCAGGTAGGTCTTGCTCTCTGATTTATATTTATGGGGGAGGAAATGGGGATCAGGAAGCAGAGGGAAAACTACTGTGATATCCCAGCATGTCCTCACACCACCTGCTGTATTGTGGGAGCTGTAGTCTCCCAGCATGTCCTCACATCACCTGCTGTATTGGGGGAGCTGTAGTCTCACAGCATGCACTATGGAGCTATTAACTTTACAGCGTCTCGTAGCACAGGGAAGGCATGAAAATCAGAAGTGTGTTGTTTTCCTCAGAAGCAACCTCTAAAATATCAAAGTTGTTTTATTTGATGTTTACAATATTTATTTCTTCATTTTGGGCTAAAAAAATAGGGGTCATATTATACATGTGGGCGTCTTATACACAGGAAAATTCGGTACTTAATATAACATAGACACATTTTCTCGACATTTGGTTCATTGATCAAGCTCGCAAAAGTTACCAATAGAGAGAAAAAGAGGAGGGGCAATAAAAAAAATATATATTTATATATTTACAAAAATGGCTCTAATATATGTATAGTTTTCTGCTCCTTCTTTTTCTCTTTATCTCTTTATTGGTCATTTCTTGAGATGTGAATAAAATCATGTGGTTGTCTTCCAACCATCAATCATTTCATTCCCCATCAACCATATCTTTTTTTGATGACACCATGAATCACAAATCAAGCTTGTCCATGGTGCTGGCTGTTTGTTCAGTTATACATCCATATAGCACTAATGGAATTCTAGCTACTCGATAATAATTGGCCTAATGTTGGACACATTTCAGACACAAAGTCTGCTTAGTTATACTCAATAAACCATCAGTTTTATCACATTTATGCAATGTCTTTCCTTGCTTTTACTTTTTGACCAATGTTTTCATGATTTCCCAGCAATTGAAATAATGCCAGGAAAAAAGCTTCCACCCACAAAGATTAGTGAAAGATTTATTGTTCCAAAGAATACAAAGGGTTGTGAGCAACAGGAGGGATAGAGAAGAACAAGAGAAATGTGGTCTAATGCCTTTTTTGCTTATTAGTACTTAATCAAAAAAATTATTTTCCAGAAGATGATACTCCATTAGCAAGCTGTAAAGATTTTGGTGTATAAATTATATCATGAAAGTCTTGTATAACATTTTACATTGATATTGTCGTATGCTATTATTGTAATGGCATCTCTTACCATGCACAAATACACACTTAAGATTTGTGAATATTCAGCTTAACCCCTTAAGGACACATGACATGTGTGACATGTCATGATTCCCTTTTATTCTAGAAGTTTGGTCCTTAAGGGGTTAAAGGAACAATCCAAGCACAAAAACCACTACAGCCAGGAGTTATGATGCCAGGAGTTCCTTGGTTCCCCCTCTATGTAAGTAGTCAAACTACATACTAACAGTTTGACACCTTAAGAGGGGTCTGCCGGGCACTGGTCACTTCATCTGTGAGAGCCACCAGCTCCCTGCATTGAGCTAAACCCAGTAGTGCAGATCAGCTGAAGCTCTCAAAGAATGAGATAGCCATGTACAGCTCCCAGAAAATCCATACAGTAATCTCAGGCTCTCCATATAAAAAGTAACTGTCACCCGACTAATCTTAAAAAATCAAATTTACTTACATTTGGGTTATAGTGGTTAGAATGATCCATTGGCCAAATATTTCATTTCCTGAGCTGTATTATATGCTCAGTAGACATCCGATTATATCTTCCGAAGACTACTCATTTTAGATTGGTGAGCTCCTCATGTGCCTATTTAGTTTTTTTGCCATTAGGTAGAAGCTTGAGATTTGTTTGTTTTATTTTGTATTTTTAATACTGTTTGAGTTAATTTGCTCGACCTACAATGGCTAAATTTATACTGCTCTCCACTTTAAACACAATACATAAAATAATTCTAGGACACAAAAATCATTCGGCCTCTTTTACCAAAGTAACCCGATATGCTGTTGCTCAGTTATAACATCTTTCCATGCTAGGCAATATTTTTTTCTTTTTATGTAAACTGTATTCCCTTTTTCTACATTGTGTTAGAGGTTTTATTTTCTCTTTTTTTCCCCTCTGGTTTTATGTCCAGCATCTTGTAAAAGACTGGCAGTGAGCTTGATTCCACATATTTTGATGTATCTCATCTTGGTTTCTCTTTGCTTTGGATGCACACTTAAAATGAATAAATTTGCCACTTAAATGTTCTATCACTCTGAACTACATGACACTGCAATGCATTTATGGATACAAACAAAAAGCTATTTTTTTAATGACAGATTCTCTTTAAGAATTGTTCTCCTCTAAGAAGTTTCTGTGTACTTTCTGGTTTCCATGAAAAAAATATAAATCATTTTGATTTTTTTTTCTTCTACTACAATCCGTGCAGACATTTTAAAAGACATGTTCACATGGAGAAATCTAAGTCTTTATCCTATATCTTTTTTAACTTTCATCTCCAATTTTTTTTTAACCGTCGTCTGTGTTTTATGCATGTCCACCACCTATGCAGAATGTATCATTCTTTCATTTCTTTACAGCCTTTAAAAAAATCTGGGTTCTCGTTTGTAAACTATTGTATATATGCGAAAGTGTATTTACAGGACATTTTGATACAGACAGCTTTTTGTGTTGCAGTTTTAACAATACAACTATCCCGATCCGGAAGCTAACATTTGTTCTGATATAGCCTTAGAAAGAAAACTTTGCTTTTTAAGAGTCTAAAGAAATATTGTCTTACATAAAACTCCACATCTACTTTATGCTTGGAATCTCAAAAAAAGTAGCCAATCCATTAAAATATATCACACATGATTTATATGTATTGTAACGCTTTTTTCCAAATTAGGTTTACATCACTTTCCATTATTTCTCACATATATATAAGATATACAGCATGAGAGATACTGTTTAATTACTTTAATGCCATTCTTTTATTTCACAGATATAGAGCCCTAACCCAGACAGGAAAACCAGCCGGGCACACTGCTACCCATTTGAAATTATTTTTCTTGGTGGGTAGACTCATTGCAATAGCACGTAAGCCTGAAAAACAGGCTTAAATTTATACATCAGGAAACGTATACAACGAGGAATTGGCCAATGAGTAGTGTTAAAAAGAGCTCTTTATAATAGTAAATTGTCCCTTTTAGCCACTTAATTGCCAAATACCTTTTTTATTTGAAACAATATTTGTATAATATTTATTTGAAACTAGGGATGCTTACTTGGCATATAAGCATATAATAAATTCAATAATTAATTCATAATTTATGGAAAATGTAGGTAAGTGAAAAGCTTTAGACAGTATGCAGGGTCTGAAATGTTAGCATAAATTTCAAAGTACATAAAACGTATGTATCAAATGTATTTGAGCATGATACCCACATACCATAAACACAGTTAAATGATATATTTATAAAATTGAGGTATTTAAAAATGTTATAGTAATCTTTGTACGTCTCTGGAATGCTGTTATACTGCTAACAGTGAAATGGGAGAACCTATTCACCCTTCCCGAAGACTGTAATAATGATATAACCCATCGAAAATTCCTTTACTGCTCTGAAAGAGATGCTAGCTGACATTTTCATTATATTTGTAGATATTAAATGAGTGGCCAATGGTTATTGGAAGAAATATTTATTCCTCTACAAGATGGTAATTATTCATAGAATGAAGGAGTTAATTTTGAAAAAGGCTATTTATTGAGACAAATGTCTTAAATATTTGTTTCATTATAATTCACTGTTTCTTAACCCCTTCAGGACCGGCCTGTTTTTGCGATGTTTGTACGTTAAGGACCAGAGCAGTTTTAACACTTTTGTGGTGTTTGTGTTTAGCTGTAATTTTCCGCTCTCTCATTTACGGTTCCCATACAAGTTATATACTGTTTTTTTCACGACAAGAAGGGCTTTCTTTACATACCAGTATATATATTATGTCATATACTGTATTTAAAAAAAATAATAAAATATGGTGAAAAATTAAAAAAAAAACATGTTTTTGGACTTTTACTTGAAAAATCTTTTACTTATCTACAAAAGCTAATGAAAAAAACTGCTAAATAGATTCAAAATTTTGTCCCGAGTTTAAAAACACCCAGTGTTTACATGCTTTATTGCTTTTTTTTGCAAGTTATAGGCCTATAAATACAAGTAGGAAATTGCTGTTTCAATATATATATATTTTAAATGTATCAATAGTGACATTGTTACACCGTTATCTGTCATAAATCCCCGAAACACACCTAACATGTACATATTTTTTAAAGTAGACAACCCAGGGTATTCAAAATGGGGTATGTCCAGTTTTTTTTAGTAGCCACCTAGTCACAAACACTGGCCAAAGTTAGCATTTATATTTGTTTGTGTGTTAAAAATGCAAAAAAACGCTAACTTTGGCCGGTGTTTGTGACTAAGTGGCTACTAAAAAAAGCTGAACATACCCCATTTGCAATACCTTGGGTTGTCTTCTTTCGCAAATGGTATGCCATCATGGGGCTAATTCTCATTCCTTGGCTACCATACGCTCTCAAAGGCAACCTAACCAATCTGACAAATTTCAATAAAAAAAAAAAAAGTAAAATCAAGCCTTATATTTGACCCTGTAACTTTCACAAACACTATAAAACCTCTACATGTGGGGTACTGTTATACTCAGGAGACTTCGCTGAACACAAATATTAGTGTATCAGAACAGTAAAATATATCACAGCAATAATATCCTCAGTGAAAGAGCTGTTTGTGTGTGAAAAATGCAAAAAACTTCACTTTCACTGACAATATCATCGCTGTGATATGTTTTACTGTTTTGAAACACTAATATTTGTGTTCAGCGAAGTCTCCCGAGTAAAACAGTACCCCCATGTACAGGATTTAGGGTGTCATAGAAAGTTACAGGGTTAAACACAGTGCTAGCAAATTAAATTATCTGGACTTTTGGCCTGGGTTGGCAGGCAGGTCCCTCAAATTGCAATCATTAAAATTACTTAATTAGGTAAAAATATTACATAAATATGCACGTAGAATTTTAATATATATACATATTTATATATTTGACGTCTACGTGTATATTTATGAAATTATTTATGTAATTATGTATGTGGACATATGTATATTTCGTATTATTTTTATTTATTTATTTATACATAGATATATATATCATTACATTCTAAGTATATTTTGATATAAATATATATATATCAATATCAAAATACTGTTAGAATAAAACTGAATATATATATATAATTTTTTTTTAATTATTAAAAATTATTTTTATTTTTTGTTATTTATTTTTATTAACATATTATTTGTATTTTATAATATATATATATACCATATATATAGTTATTATATATATTGTATATATTCGTGTGTAATTTAAATATAAGTGTATTTTTATAATTATATACGTATATATAAATATAAAAATACACTTAGTGTGACATTATATATATGATATATATACATATATTATATATAGGTATATATAGATATAATACATGTATATATAGCATATATATACACATATTATTATTTTTTTTTACACAGATTTTTTTTTTACACTTTATTTTGGATTTTTCACTTGCAGGGAGACTGCCTGTCAGCACAGACAGTCCCCCTGCAGGCAGACACATGGACACCTATTGCGGTCATGTGATCGAGTGATCACATGGCCGTGGGGTCCTGATCTGCCGAAGGGGGACTGCCTGGGCAGACAGGCAACCCCCCTGGACCGGGTGGAGCACTGATCGCCGCCGTGGGACCGACGGCGATCAGGTAAGTAGCCCAAAACCGTTATGACGGTTCAGGACCGTCAGCGGTCCAAACGCACGTTTTACCGCTGACGGTCCTGAACCGTCAGCGGTCGTTAAGGGGTTAAAACATTCATACTACCAGGATTATTTACTAAAGTGTGGATTTCAAGTAGCCAAACTGTAAAAAACTTTCAAGCAAGCTGATGTTTCAGTTCGGCTACTACATCCGTATATTTGAAATGCACTTACTTTTAAATTCTGACAACTCTCACTTTGGCAAATGTCCCTGCACACATTTTTTTTTAAGGGCTGATAAGGTTTTTTTTATATCCTATATCTATACAAACAAACAATTGAATATTCAAAAAAAAATAGGAAAAGTGTATAGGCAGAATCCTAAGAAAATAGGAAAAGTGCTTAGGTAGAATACAAAAAAAATAGGAATGCATCCCCCTTAAAAAACATGGCCGTAGTGGAACGCATGCGTAATTATTGCATGCATAAGTATGCGTCACGTAGGACATCACGAAAGCGGTCTATAACACCATATTGGATACAGCCTATTGAGGAGCATGCCCAGCGAAAGAAAGCAGGATGATACTAACAAGCCATCAAACAGGAAGAAGAGAGGGGAATTTAAAATGCCGATCTGCAGCAAGACGGACACCGATTGAGAAAGCTGTTAGTGTACAGCGAACCGTGTTTTGGGAAAGAAGATCTGTGACTACTTTTATACATTGGAATTTTAATACTTATGACAATAAATTTAGTTTTTAATACTTACCAAGTCGATCATCTTCTACCTTCCTGCTTCAAGAAGGGCTGTAGCCCCCTTAAAGGCACACATACCTCTATACCAGGAGCCAGGTCTGGGCTCTTTTAAAGGTGAGAAGCCATTTGTCTATAGTTTATATTATTGATTTTTGGAATATACTACACCAGTAGCAATTGTGCTTCCCTTGTTTCCCCACCCTCCCTCGTTTCCATTTATATGAGGATCAACTGATTAAGGAATGATTCAGTGGTACAGTGTCACCATAGTACACGCATATTCAAGCGATTTGAGCCTGTCCTAAGTGGCTCTGGACCATGTGAGTGCTACCATTGTGATCATGTATTCACAAAACTGTTCCACTATGTTATTTGCACTATATTTAGTTTTATCTCTACAGATTAATACACTGTGGTTTCCCTGCATGTTGAATTGTATTAACCCATAGGGGTAAGTTTATATATTTTGAAGCGCTCCATAAACTACACTAGTGGTGGATTTTATTATCATATATTTTCCTATACACTCTGTGTGCCATCTATTCAACACAATTGAATATACATAAATTATAAAATAAGAAACAAATAAAAAAAACATATTTGTTCAAATTGCGTATACCAATTTCTCCACAACTAGTTTAAATAATGAAAAAATAGACACAATAGAGTCAATTATTAGTCTTGATTATTAAAATGCCCCAAATGTCTAAGGTTTTAATTACATTTTGCAAGTTATAGCATACATATTACATGGATTGAATTATGGTTTTAACGCTAAATCTTTTCAACATTTGGTTTGCTGAGACTAGTATTTTAATGTAGCATTGTGACTTTTGGGATCCTTGAACTTTTTTGCAAAGACCTTACATACTTGTGTGAAGGTGGCCCAAGAAAGAGCAAATAAGGAGATATACGTACTTTTCTATTAAGCTGGTCCTCTCAGTTCCACCTTCTTCTTACTGCCATCATTCCTCAGCTCCTAGCTAATTGGGTGATCCCATAAGATGGCATAATCATCTGTTGTACATGAGGTGAGTTGATGTCTGTCCCCTTCTAATGGGAAATGGAGGTAGACACTCCACCTTTTAAAAAAAAAAAAAAAAAAAATCTTTATTTTATTTGGGTTCATATGTGATCATCAGTTACAAAAGACAATTGTTAATTCAGCAAAAACACTTTGATTTAAAAAAAAAATATGTTTACAGAGTATTGTCAAGGTAATAAGACCATTACATTCATGGCCTTTGTACAATTAACATATATTTGACATATTACAAGATAAAATGTGTTTGAACTAAAAATCTATTAAAACCAAGAACTAAAAATAAAAAAGAAAGAAATGGCCACCCACCATGAGTCTTTGTCAGTAAACCAATGTATTTAATGTGAGGTTGAATAATGCTCCCAGGACGCCCACACCTTAGCAAAGGTTTTCATGGAACTATGAACCAGAGCAGTGGTCCATTAAATAATTATTAATTCAGTAGTTTTATGCCGAACCTCAGCTAAAGTATGGACAGTTGGACATATATACACGGTGTGCACAAACACAAAAATAAGGCCAGTAAAAAGTTTATTATTACAAATAAAATGTCATATAAAAGAACAAAATTACAAAAAGAATTTACAATATATATAAAACATAAAAACACATACATAGAATATATGTGCACAAAACCTGAGATGTTGAAATGTTAAGTCCAGATATTAAAAACAAAAATGGATATAGAAAATCAGCTGCTAGTGCCATTCCAGCGTAATTTTATTAATCAATTTATGGACAGCATAAAGATAACTTGTCAATAGGTTTAGATAGAAGGAATATACATGGATCTTGATCAGAAGGTCTGTGGAATATTTGAGACAATGAGTCCCTAAACCTTTCTCAATAGGGAATGACCCGAGGGTTGTGATGTCCCGAACTGTTCGCTGGCGAATAGTTCCTGGCGAACATCGCTTGTTCGGTTCGCCACGGAGGGTGAACACATGCGCTGTTCGGTCCGCCTCCTATTCGTCATCATTGAGTAAACTTTGACCCTGGCCTGTAAATCACAGTCAGCAGACACATTCCAGCCATTCAGTAGTAGACCCTCCCTCCCAGACCCTCCCACCTCCTGGACAGCATCCATTTTACATTCATTGTGAAGCTGCATTCTTAGTGAGAGTAGGGACAGTGTAGCTGCTGCTGATTTGGTAGGGAAATTGATAGCTAGGCTAGTGTATTCAGTGTCCACTACAGTCCTGAAGGACTCATCTGATCTCTGCTGTAAGGACAGCACCCCAAAGGGCTAGAGCATCAGTCTGTTTTTTGGGGGGGTTTTTTCTGTGTAATGTAATTGCAGTTGCCTGCCTGCCAGCCAGCTTGTGTGTCAGGCTCACAGCATATACTGTGCCCACTTGCCCAGTGCCACCACTCACTCACTGGTGTCACAATAACTTGCATTTAAACAAAAAAATACTTTTTTTAATGTAGTATAATAGCAGTCAGTTTCCTTCACTAGTGTGCGTTTCAGGGCCTGCCTAGTGCCACCACTCACTCACTGGTGTCACAATAGCTTGCATTTAACAAAAAAAAACTTTTTGGACTGTAATATAATAGCAGTCAGTTTCCTTCACTAGTGTGCGTTTCAGGGTCTGCCAGGGCACAGTGTCACACCAGTGCAACTCATATCTGGTGTAACAGTAGTGTACATTTAAAAAAAAAATATTTTGACTGTAATAGATTGAATAGCAGTTAGTTGTCTGCCAGCGTGTGTGTCAGGCTTGCAGCGTATACTGTGCCCACTTGCCCAGTGCCACCACTCATATCTGGTGTCACAATAGCTTGCATTTAACAAAAAAAAACTTTTTGGACTGTAATATAATAGCAGTCAGTTTCCTTCACTAGTGTGCGTTTCAGGGTCTGCCAGGGCACAGTGTCACACCAGTGCAACTCATATCTGGTGTAACAGTAGTGTACATTTTTTTTTAAATACAATTTTGACTGTAATAGATTGAAAAGCAGTTAGTTGTCTGCCAGCGTGTGTGTCAGGCTTGCAGCGTATACTGTTCCAACTTGCCCAGTGCCACCACTCATATCTGGTGTCACAATAGCTTGCATTTAACAAAAAAAAACGGTTTGGACTGTAATATAATAGCAGTCAGTTTCCTTCACTAGTGTGACTTTCAGGGCCTGCCAGGGCACAGTGTCACACCAGTGCAACTCATATCTGGTGTAACAGTAGTGTACATTTTAAAAAAATACAATTTTGACTGTAATAGATTGAATAGCAGTTAGTTGTCTGCCTGCGTGTGTGTCAGGCTCACAGCGTATACTGTGCCCACTTGCCCAGTGCCACCACTCACTCACTGGTGTCACAATAGCTTGCATTTAACAAAAAAAACTGTTTGGACTGTAATATAATAGCAGTCAGTTTCCTTCACGGGTGTGCGTTTCAGGGCCTGCCCAGTGCCACCACTCACTCACTGGTGTCCCAATAGCTTGCATTTAAAATAAACTAAACTTTTTTGACTGTAATATAATAGCAGTCAGTTTCCTTCACTAGTGTGCATTTCAGGGCCTGCCCAGTGCCACCACTCACTCACTGGTGTCACAAAAGCTTGCATTTAACAAAAAAAAACTTTTTGGACTGTAATATAATAGCAGTCAGTTTCCTTCACTAGTGTGCATTTCAGGGCCTGCCAGGGCACAGTGTCACACCAGTGCAACTCATATCTGGTGTAACAGTAGTGTACATTTTTTTAAAAAAAATACAATTTTGACTGTAATAGATTGAATAGCAGTTAGTTGTCTGCCAGCGTGTGTGTCAGGCTCACAGCGTATACTGTGCCCACTTGCCCAGTGCCACCACTCACTCACTGGTGTCACAATAGCTTGCATTTAACAAAAAAAAACTTTTTGGACTGTAATATAATAGCAGTCAGTTTCCTTCACTAGTGTGCATTTCAGGGCCTGCCAGGGCACAGTGTCACACCAGTGCAACTCATATCTGGTGTAACAGTAGTGTACATTTAAAAAAAATAAAATTTTGACTGTAATAGATTGAATAGCAGTTAGTTGTCTGCCCGTGTGTGTGTCAGGCTCACAGCGTATACTGTGCCCACTTGCCCAGTGCCACCACTCACTCACTGGTGTCACAATAGCTTGCATTTAACAAAAAAAAAACTTTTTGGACTGTAATATAATAGCAGTCAGTTTCCTTCACGGGTGTGCGTTTCAGGGCCTGCCCAGTGCCACCACTCACTCACGGGTGTCCCAATAGCTTGCATTTAAAATAAACTAAACTTTTTTTATTGTAATATAATAGCAGTCAGTTTCCTTCACTAGTGTGCATTTCAGGGCCTGCCCAGTGGCACCACTCACTCACTGGTGTCACAAAAGCTTGCATTTAACAAAAAAAAACTTTTTGGACTGTAATATAATAGCAGTCAGTTTCCTTCACTAGTGTGCATTTCAGTGCCTGCCAGGGCACAGTGTCACACCAGTGCAACTCATGTCTGGTGTAACAGTAGTGTACATTTTTTTAAAAAAAAATAAAATTTTGACTGTAATAGATTGAATAGCAGTTAGTTGTCTGCCAGCGTGTGTGTCAGGATCACAGCGTATACTGTGCCCACTTGCCCAGTGCCACCACTCACTCACTGGTGTCACAATAGCTTGCATTTAACAAAAAACTTTTTGGACTGTAATATAATAGCAGTCAGTTTCCTTCACGGGTGTGCGTTTCAGGGCCTGCCCAGTGCCACCACTCACTCATATCTGGTGTCCCAATAGCTTGCATTTAAAAAAAACTAAACTTTTTGGACTGTAATATAATAGCAGTCAGTTTCCTTCACTAGTGTGCGTTTCAGGGCCTGCCCAGTGCCACCACTCACTCATATCTGGTGTCCCAATAGCTTGCATTTAATAAAAAATACACTTTTTGGACTGTAATATAATAGCAGTCAGTTTCCTTCACGAGTGTGCGTTTCAGGGCCTGCCAGGGCACAGTGTCAGACCAGTGCCACTCATATCTGTTGTCACAGTAGCTTGCACGCATAGTACCACTAATCGAAAAAAAAATGACAGGCAGAGGCAGGCCACCCCGCAGGTGCCGTCGTGGTCGTGGTTCTGTGATTCCCTTTTGCCCTAGAATAATGCCCAGTGTTCAGAGGCCACGTACCCTGAACTTGAAAAGTTCTGAGGACATAGTTGACTGGCTAACACAGAACACCCAATCTTCTACAGCTTTCGCTCAGAACCTCGACGCACCATCCTCCTCCAGCTTAGCTTCGGGCACCTCTCAAGTTACCACTCGCCCGCCTGCCGCCACCACCAACACTAGCACCACAGCCGCTTCACTTGGTATGTCAGAGGAGTTATTTACACATCAGTTGGAAGAAATGAGTGATGCGCAACCATTATTGCCAGAGGATGTAGATAACAGGGATATGTCTCAGTCAGGCAGCATTACACACGTACGGTGTGATGATGATAATGTTGTACCCACTGCTGCTTCCTTTGCTGAGTTGTCAGATACAAGTGAAGCATTTGATGATGACGATGCGTCCGTGGATGTCACGTGGGTGCCCGCTAGAAGAGAAAAAGAACAGGGGGAAAGTTCAGATGGGGAGACAGAGAGGAGGAGGAGGAGACGAGTTGGAAGCAGGGGGAGGTCGTCGCAAGGAGCTGGTGGCACAGTCAGACAGCATGCATCGGCACCCGGGGTAGCCAGACAGCACGCCAATCAATGCATGCTGTTGCCACCACCAGAATGCCGTCATTGCAGAGCTCAGCAGTGTGGCATATTTTTTGTGTGTCTGCCTCTGACAACAGTGATGCCATTTGCAACCAGTGCCAAAAGAAACTGAGTCGTGGGAAGTCCAACACCCACCTAGGTACAACTGCTTTGTGAAGGCACATGATCGCACATCACAAACGCCTATGGGATCAAGACATGAGTACAAGCAGCACACAAACTCAAAGCCGCAATCCTCCTCCGGGTCCAGCATCTTCAGCCACCTTAACCACTGCTGTCCTCCTTGCCCCCTCTCAACCATCCGCCCCTCTGTCTCTCGCCTTGAGCAGTTCCTGCTCATCTGCCCACAGTCAGGTGTCTGTCTAGGACATGTATGAGCGTTAGAAGCCAATGTCACAAAGTCACCCCCTTGCCCGGCATCTGACAGCTGGCTTTTGGGACACCGCAGTGGAAGGTACCCGGACGAAATTTCTTTGCACAAAAGGCAATCCCCAACCTGTCCTCGATTGTGCAAAAGGAAGTAATGGCATGTCTGGCACACAGTGTTGGGGCAAGGGTCCATCTGACCACTGATACCTGGTCTGCAAAGCATGGTCAGGGCAGGTATATCACCTACACTGCGCATTGGGTAAACCTGCTGATGGCTGCCAAGCATGGAATGCGTGGCTCTGCAGAGGAGTTGGTGACACCGCCACGACTTGCAGGCAGGCCTGCTGCCACCTCCTCTACTCCTCCTACTCCATCCTCTTCAATAACCTCCTCGGCTGAGTCCTCTTCTGCAGCTGCGTCTTGCTCCACATCAACGGCACCCCCCCAGCTCCCCAGGTACTGTTCCACATCCCGGATACGGCAGTGTCACGCCGTCTTGGGGTTGACTTGCCTGAAAGCAGAGAGTCACACCGGACCAGCACTCCTGTCCGCCCTGAACACACAGGTGGATCAGTGGCTGACTCCGCACCAACTGGAGATCGGCAAAGTGGTTTGTGACAACGGAAGAAATTTGTTGGCGGCATTGCATTTGGGCAAGTTGACACATTTGACTGTTTATTAAGTTGTCACAGCAATTTTTATGTAATAATCATATGAGCTAGTCCCGAGAAAAATAAAGTTTGTATGTCACCTTTTAGAACTTGTGTCCTGTGTGGATTTGTAAGGATCCCAGTTACAGAGTCATTAGACCTGTTTTCTGGTTGCAGGATCCCTTTTGCCCTGGGGTAAAGCAAAAGAGCTAGGCCTGAGAGCCACAAGTGTCTTTTTAAAGATAAGAGCTATAACATTGAAGGCAGATATGGATACCAGCCTGGAAGAAGGGCTGTAGCGGATGAGGCAGAGAGGACTATACCTGCCTGACTATACCTGCCTGGAGCAAGGTTGCAGTGTATGAGGCAGAGGGGATGATACCGGCCTGGAAGGAGAGCTGCTGCCTGGTAGGGTGAAAAAGCTCCAGAAGGACCCCAATCAAGCTTTGGCGACTGGGGCTGAAGTGTTCCAGGGTCCCTACAAGCGGCTAGGAAGCAGACAGGGCAGAGGTACACGGTCAGAGTACAGGAGCTCAGTCACAAATTCCTCCAGAAAGGGCTTGTGAGAGAGGGCAAACAGGAGGGGGGACAGGAGACACCCTTGACACATGTCATTTTTTATCCTGATAGGCGAGAGGGCTTAATTGATCTGCAGGCATGCACCATGTATACAGGAAGGAGATCCAAGCGAGCATTTGATTGCCCAAACACATTGTCCATAGCGTCATGAGCATAATCCAGCACACCCGATCAAATGACGTCTTTGCGTCGGTAGAGAAGAGAAGGATCTTGCAGATGATAATTTGTGCCACATGCCTGATGTTTAAATCCCTCATGGTGTTGTTCTTCGCTTCCCTACTGGGAATACACCCTACCTGGTGTGGGTGGATGAGACTTAGGAGCACCCTGACGATCCTCAGTGCCAATAGTTTGGCAAATAACTTCCAGTTGGCATTAAGGAGGGAGATTGGGCAACACCCTAGCGTGTCGCTCGGAAATTCCCCACCCTTAAAGATGGAGTTTAAGCCCTTGAGTAGCCACAGTAAGAGAATGTCACCAAAGGTGTTGTACTTGAAATCCATCAGGGCCTTGTTCTTTATTTAGCTTGGTGATCTGAAGTGCCAATTGGAGCTCTTCGAGAGATGTTGGAACCTACAGGACATCAGTTGTATCCTGAGATAGAGTGTTTGTTATTTGCTTAGTTAAGTATATATAAGTCGGGCAGAGAATCCGGGCAGGCAGGTTGTATAAATCCAATTAGAAGTGATTAAATTCATCAGTTACCATATATGGCATTTCTGTGAGGGTGTTGTTTTTTGGTTTAATCTTTACGATATGAGGTAAGAGTCTGATTTTGGAGCGTCCTTGCTAAGAGATGACCGCACTTGTTCAAGTGCTCATAAAAATATTTGTTAGACCTGCAAACAGTGTGGATCAAATTTTTTGATAAAATCTGTTTAAGAGTTCTACTGGCCTCCAGAAGTACTTTGTAAATGTTGTCTGAAGCTCTTATGGCTTTAATCAAGTTCAGCTATCTTTTTCTCAAACTCCATAACCTTTGGGTTTTCTTACAGAGAGGGCAAACCTTAATAAAGTGCCCATGCAATGCACACTTGTATGCCTTTCAGAGGGTCAGTAGGGCAATCTACTGCACATCATTCTTTATGATGTATTGTTGGAGAACCATCCACGCTGCTACTCTATCTTATGGAACACTGAAAATTTGCTCATTTAATTTTTATTGGCATTCAACTGGCTTGAAAAATGGCGATAGTATTTCCACCGCGATCTGCAAATGGTCTGACCATGTCATTGGCAGAATGTCGCTCATAATATAGTCCAAATGACTGTATATGCAGTGTTCAGATGAATAAAAGTAGTCCCCTCCCTCTGGGTTAAAAACGCACTAAAAATCTGTGAGTTTAGCTCCACATAAAGCCATTCTAAGGCTATTTAAAGGAAGAAAGCTATGTCCCCTGGACATATCGAGTCTCAGGTCGAGAGCTAAGTTGAAATCAGCGGATACCAAGAGCAACCCTTCTCTGAATTTCTGCAGGTCCGTTAAAATGCAGGACAAGAAATGGTGCTGTTTGAAGTTCGATGCATACACCCAAGTGAACATGTATTTGCAGTAAGCAATCATCCCTTTCAAGAACAAATATCTACCAAATAGGTCAGCTTGCTCGGCCAAACAGTGGAATGGGACCTTTTTGGTGAACAGTACCAAACCGCAAGCTTTCTTAGTTTCTTTATTGTTCATAAAGTAGCCAATCGGATACCTAGCATCTCTTAAAGAAAGTCTGTCTCACCCAGAGAAGTGTGTTTCCTGAAAGAAGGCCACTGCCGCCCTTCCCATCCATAAAGTTTACAGCAAGTAGGAGAGACACTCAGGGGCATTTATTCCCCGCACATTGTTGGATCAGCACCCCAGCAAAAACTGAGCAAACCTGGATGCCATGAGAGAACCAGCTCCAGACAGGCATGTCGGGTAAAAGGGGAGGGAGAGAGAAAAAAGGGAAGGCGTGGGAAAGAACGATATAGGAGGAAGAAAAGAGCAAGAGTGATGCACAAGACAGAAAGAGAAGGTAAGAAAAGTGTAGATAAATAAACCCATTCCCCTACCTGTCTGAGTAAAACTATATACAGTAAGGATAAGAGACCTAACACCTAGGGTGGGGTTGTTATGCACAACCTCACACCCACCCGCTCCTGCACCTACTGGGTGCCTGTCTCAGAGAACATGGAAGATTTTCCAGGAACTTGAAATAAAATAAAAATGTATTGAATCTGAACTGTGCCATCCCTTAGGTCTTCACGTTGAAAAACTCTAATCAAAACTTTATCCAAAACTAGGTGCCTTGTACGGAAACAAATCCTGCCTAAGCCACATGGTAAGGACACAGATTGTACAACAAATGCTAATGCCAGTCATTGAGTATGGGGATGTAGTGCATGCACCTGCACTGCAAAACCACCTTCCTACACATACTACGTTGTGTAACTCATTTCACCGCTTTGTGCTACAATGTAATTACATGACCCACCATTGTGACATTTTAAAAGAGCTAAACTGGCTATCACTGAAATCCAGACGCACCCTTCATCTTTCCAGCCTTGTGTATAGGAGATCTTCTCGAAAGCTCCCACCCTAAAATGCTTTTCCTAGCTGTTCCTACCTCCTATACAAAACTGACATAAAACTTTGTAAAGTAATAAAATGTTAGCAGGATATTGCTTTGCTGCAGAGAGATTTGGATAGATTGGAGGAATGGGCACTAAAATGGCAGATGAAATTTAACATAGAGAAATGCAAAGTTATGCACTTCGGGGTCAAGAATGCACAAGTAACTTACACCCTAAATAATAGTGAATTAGGGCTAACCACAAACGAGAAGGATTTGGGAATTGTTATAGACAACAAATTAGGCATCAATATGCAATGTCAATCTGCAGGTGCTAAGGCCAGTAAGGTTTTGTCATGTATAAATAGGGGCATAAATTCTCTGGATGAAATATAATTTTTCCTCTTTATAAATCGCTGGTAAGACCGCACCTTGAATATGCTGTGCAATTTTGGGCATCTGTTCTAAAGTATATTATTTCACTAGAAAAGTGCAGAGATGAGCTACAAAATTGATAAAAGGAATGGAGCATTTTAGTTACGAGGAAAGGTTAAAAAATTGAAATCATATGTGCTCCTTATATGGAACTATATTTTCTGGGTTATACCTATATTTCTGCATAGATTTAATCTGGTCGCAATCCACAATAAATGTTATGATTATATAAATAATGGGAACAAGTCAAGAATAAATAGGAAGATATTGGAAAAAAAGTATAGGTAAGTCGGGCTTAGCTATCCCCAGCATTAAGAAATACCATGATGCAGTTATTCTTAAACACATCTCTAAGTGGTTTAAAACAAATCTCGATGATTTATGGGGTGATCTTGAAAAAACTATGCTGGGAAAAGCTGACCTATCTTTAATGCTTTGGATTGACCCCAAAAAGGTGAATATGAGACCGCAGAGAACACATTTGGGAAACATTTTTTTACATGAAATTTTAAGGTTCTGGTCTAGATTTAAGATGGAGTACAAGTTATCATGGGAGAAAAGTATTAGAGCTAATTGTAGTATATTCCTGCTAGAACATAACATGGAAGAAATTAATATAGATATATGGAAAAATAATGGTATAACTGTCCTAGCAGATATAGTAAATGGATCTCACATCAAACCTTTCCATGAATTGACTCTGGAATTTCATCTACCCCCAAAATAAGTGTTCTCTTACCTTAGAGTAAAATGGAGACAGTATCTGAACTTTGATGAAAAGCTCAATCTTTGATGAAAGAGACCCCCATATAGATCCAGTTATTAATATTAAAAATAAGTGGGAAATAGATCTTGGAATAGAAATAACATTCTTAGACTGGTATAAGATTATACCAAAATGTAAGAAATCGATCCACTGCCTAAACCTCATAGAGCTACAATATAAAATCCTAACTAGATGGCATCTGGGCCCAATGAAAATAAATAGGATGTTCCCCTCATATTCCTCTCTGTGCTGGCGAAGCAATCACCTAGAGGGATCTTATATTCATTAGAGAAAACTACCTCAATAAAGAGATAGAAAGTGTTTCTTTACAGTGCCCAAAATGTAAAAGCTGCTCAACACTAAAAGTGGAATACCCCTTACCCACAATAAAAAACAAATATACAGAAATAAGGTATACGAATTATACCAAAGAAGTGGAGTGCTCTAAACAGTAGAGGGGTTTACTCACCCCTTTGGTACAGTGACAGTCTTGAAAAACTTGAATGTACATATAAAAGGAAACAAAAACAAGAAAAAAAAAAAAATATATATATATATATATATATATATATATATATATATATATTCTTGTTTTTGTTTCCTTTTATATGTACATTCAAGTTTTTCAAGACTGTCACTGTACCAAAGGGGTGAGTAAACCCCTCTACTGTTTAGAGCGCTCCACTTGTTTGGTATAATTTGTATACCTTATTTCTGTATAATGGATCTTATATTCATGCCTGGTGGAACTGCTTGAAATTAAAACCATTATGGGAATTAACATACAATATATTAGGTAATCTTGTAAATATGCATATGAAGCTTTTGCCCGAAATTGCCCTATTACATCTTGGCTGGCCCAAACTTTCAAAAAAAGATAAATATATATAACTACACATATTTTGGTAGCAGCAAAAAAATGTATTGTAAAACTCTGGAAACAACCAGACCCCCCTATGTGGGCATTGCTAAAAGTACAAATTTCCTTCCAATTAAAGATGGAGAAGGAGCCCTTACCTATAACCAAAAATGGATGAAATTTATGGAATAGCTTTATCCAAGAGGTATAAAAACATGCTTGTTCCTATTGATCAGAGTTACCCGTTGAATGTTCTAGCAATTGTAAACAGTCTCTACTGAGCTTTGTCCCGTCTCCTCCTCTCAATTTTGTTAGAATCTAAAACAAGGTGTATATAGAGAAGATAAGATCTATGAGCCCTGAATTTAATTTAATTATTTATTAATGGTGTAATCTCTCCTTTACTTGTATGTAATGTCCTGTCTTGTAATTATTAAGTAACTGGGTAGATTGACCAACATTTGATATTGTGATGTAATTTTTTTTTGTATTATATTGTAAAAATATTTCAAAAAATATTTATTTTAAAAAATAAATTAATAAAATGTAAATCTCTTTAGTTACCAAAACAGCGCGCTAAAATAATCTGCAAGGTCGGAGGAAGCCTGTGGAGGCGGGCGAAACGCGTCACACGAACGTCACTGGAGGGGCGGACCCGGAAACGGTCACGTGATCGGACTGATCGGACTGCAATCAGGAAGCGTTTTTACAATATTTGTTCATGCTTTTATGTGGGTGACTCTGCGAGTCTATACCCACCACATCCCAAGTAAGGGTTTTAAATTTTTTTATGTAATAAACTTACTTAAGATATTATTCAATTGGAGGTCCTCCCCTTCTGTTTTCACACACAGCACAGCAGGGATCGGCAGTGAACATATCCTTTGAAGGATTCAGCGGTGTGGGGATATCCCCTCTCCTAAAGAGCCTTGCAAACCCAGAGCCAGGGGTGATAGGGCTCTGGGACATGTGAGTTTTTTCCCCTAAGATTTCTCTAAATATACAGGAGTGTATTCAGACAGTCTGCACTATTATTTGTATTTTATATTTGCAGATTATTTTAGCGCGCTGTTTTGGTAACTATTGTCTATTTTTTGCACATTTTTTGTGTATTGTATTTTAAGTGCTGCCATAATATCTGTACGGTGTTTCTATAGCGCTCACATATTGGTTTGATTTTGTGTAAATCTCTTTAGTTTGCAAAACCGGCACCTCAGAGGGGATATGGTAACATTATATAAATATATTCGGAGACAGTACAAACCATTATCTGGAAATCTATTCATAAACAGGGCTATACATAGGACACGAGGTTACACATTTAGGCTGGAAGAAAGGAGATTTCATTTAAGGCAAAGAAAAGGTTTTCTTTACAGTAAGAGCAATAAGGATATGGAATTCTCTGCCTGAAGAGGTGGTTTTGTCAGAGTCTATACAGATGTTTAAACTGCAATTGGATAAATACTTGCAACATAACATACAGGGATATAATTTCTAATTAGTGGTGGAACAGCTGCTTGATCCAATGAGACATCTGACTGCTATTTTGGGGTCAAGAAGGAATTTTTTCCTAGTTTGTGGCAAAATTGGAAACGCTTCAGACTGGGTTTTTTGTCTTCTTTTGGATCAACAGCAACAACAAATGTAAGGCTGAACTTGATGGACGCAAGTCTCTTTTCAGCTATGTAATTATGTAACTATAACTTCCAGTCCAGTACCAGCACTTTATTTAGCATTCCACAATAAAAAAAAAAGTGTCTAAATCCTCATTTTTCTACAGAGCACCACAATTATGGAATAACCTCACAGACACAATCAAATCTTCATCTAGTCTAAAATCCTTTAAGAGATCATTGTCATCATATCTCAATACAGAATGCACCTGTGAACATGGTTGATTATATTTCTTACCTTTTTTTGTGTTAAATTTGTATATGTGCATTTTAATATTATTTTGTGTTTTTAATATTATATTGTACGTTCTTGTAACAATGGAATGTTTATGGACCCAGGACATTCTTGAAAACAAGAGAAATTGCAATGTATCCTTCCTGGTAAAATATTTTATAAATACATAATATTGAGGGTCAGCCTCAGTCCGTGCATGATCATACAGCTTGGAATAAAAGGTAAATTCTTCTAAAATGGCATCGGGCGGTGCCCTAAGCTGTCCCATCAGGTCAGACAGTTTAAATATGAGGAAGCCTAGGTCTCGATCTTAATCCATGTTGTTACCCTTTTCATAAAATAATCTTGAAGACCAAGTAAGCTGTCATGCCACATGATCCTGAGTTTTAGAGTTTTACTTGAGCTCCTAATCCCCTGTAACTGAACTAGTGTCTACGGGTTCAGATTAGTTTTATACATACGCTCCACTTTATGTCTATTTTTCTAAGTGGACAATTTAATAAAATGTCCTCTCAGGACTGCCTTATGATTGATCCAGGCCAAACTCAGTGGCACCTCTGGCAAGGAGTTTTCTCTGACATAATCATTCAGTATTGCATCCTCTACCACCTGAGGGTTTCGCGACAGGGAAGTGTTCAATTTCCATGTCCAAGGTGACGTAGAGGCCTGTAGAGAGAATGTAATTGCTATGTCAGGATGGTCAGACCAAGTGATCAAGCTAACCTCTGTATGTTTCACTTGGCTGAGTAAGTTCTTATTAACTATTTTTTCTTTATACTGCCTCTCTTTGCAAACGTATTGCCTCTCTTGGATTCCACCACCACCTGTATGCTGATGACACACAGATATATCTCTCCTCCCCGGACCTCTCCCCTGCCATCCTGCAATGTGTCACTGCTTGCCTTTCTTCCATCTCTGACTGGATGTCCTCCCGCTTTCTGAAACTCAATCTCTCTAAAACTGAACTCCTTGTCATTCCTCCTCCTAATGCTGATCCTCCTCTTTCTCTCTCCATTCAAGTCAGTGGTATCCACATATGTACATCCTTGCAAGCGTGCTGTCTTGGCATCATGCTTGACTCTGGCCTCACCTTTGAGCCTCACATTCAATTTGTTGCCAAATCCTATAGATTCCAACTTAAAAACATAGCCCGCATCCGCCCCTTTCTTACAAAAGATGCTACCAAAGAGCTCGTGCATGCTCTAGTAATTTCCCGCATGGATTATTGTAACCCTCTCCTCATTGGTCTTCCCAAAAGCTGTATTGCCGCACTACAGTCTGTAATGAATGCCACCTCCAGACTGATTTTCCTCTCTAGTCGGTCCTCTGACACTTCACCCCTCTGTCAGTCCTTACATTGGCTTCCTGTATACTATAGGAGTCAATTCAAAGTGCTAACCCATACATATAAAGCACTGAACAATTCTAGCCCCTTTTATATCATTTCACAGATCCATAGGTATGCCCTTTCTCGGTCTCTCCGCTCTGCCCATGACTTTCTCCTGTACGCTGCTCGCATAAGGCCAACTCGCACTTGCAAGACTTCTCGTGGGCAGCTCCCTTCCTATAGAATAGCCTGCCTACCCTCATCAAACTCTCCCCTAGTCTTCAATCGTTTAAGAAGTGCCTTAAAACCCATCTCTTTAGGAAAGCTTATGGCCTCTCAGAGTAACCTCTACCTTACATACCTGTCTCCTGCTCTCTACTCTCTCCTCCAGCTCTGCTTCACTCCCAACTTATTTGATTGATATTTCCTGTCCTAATGTGTTTTATACCCCACCTCCTATAGACTGTAAGCTCATTTGAGCAGGGTCTTCTGCAACCTATTGTCCCTGTAAGTTTTCTTGTAATTGTCCTATTTATAGTTAAATCCCCCCCTCTCATAATATTGTAAAGCACTACGGAATCTGTTGGCACTATATAAATGGCAATAATAATAATAATAATAATAGCTAGAAACACATCCATCCTAGAGTAAGTGTCATGGGGAGTTGAGTAGAAAGTCAAATCCACTGTGTCAGGTGTTGAACCAGTCATATGTGTAGTCAGTGGGCTTTCTGCATTAAAGTGTGTAAAAATTGGCCATCCAGATTATGTGACCTAGGGAGTCCTGGTTTAGCCCTACAATCCAGCCCAGGACATGGTACAGTATTAAAATCTCCCCTGCCCCCCACCCTCCCTATCAACAGGTTCTCATATGCTCAAGCCTTCACCAAAGTCAAAGCTCCTGTGGGTCAAACTAACTTGTGCCATATATGTTTATAAAGTGCTGTGATAAGTGAGAAAAAATAACAAATGTAAAAAAAGGCAAATGCAAGACAAATCAAATAGGCAAGTATTAAAGCAGGTGCAGTTAGAATCACTAAACAGTGAAATCCACTTCAATAAATGTGAGATAAAGTCCAACTACTCAAGTCCTTTTTAAGTGCAATCACAAATGTGGGTATCAGATTGTTAAAATGATGATATACTGTAGCAGACTGTGTTTAGTTCTACAAAGTAAAGATAAATTGTAGCAAAATTCAGAGCACAATTTGCTGGATATTCTAGTACCTCACAGAAGAAATTAATGAAGTGGGTACACAGAAACTCAAAGCGATGAAATTCACTTTAAGCCATCAAATAGGTAGTGAAAAGCGACAGTAAGCAAAATCTTGTGTTAAACATCTAAAACTAGAAAAAAAACATAGTGCTTTCTGTAAAAACAGTATTTTTCATTATAAGCAAGATTTTAAAAAAGCTCACAATTTGCCAAGCCAGAAATCGGATCTCAGGGAGCACAGTCTCTTCAATGTAGAAGGGGGAGGAAAAGTTCACAGAATCTCATATTCGGAACCAGCTCGAGTAATTGAGTAATTGAGTAGTTGGACTTTATCTCACATATATTGAAAGATTTGATCAAGTGGACTTCACTGTTTAGTGGACTTCACTGTTTTGAATATTTGATTTGTCTTTTTTGTTTTGACATGTATTATCAGTTCATGGTCTTATTATCAGTTTTCCACAGTATTTTTTCTTTGCATTTCTTTTTGAGCTTTTGTATTGTAACCTCAGACCAGTTTTTAGAGTGATATTTAGTTAACCTACTTTCTTACCTCCCTCTTGGTATTTAGGATTTCTACCCCTCTTTTTTCCCTCTCTACCTAGAATAGTACCTGAGACCAGGATATGCCTGCCCTTCTCATCTTTAAGCACGTTAGTGACCAACAATGGGCAAGATTTCTGAATCAAAATTACAAACCCATTTATTTTAAGGAAGGAGCTGGATGTGAACGCCCGGTCATAGTCACGGTCTGTTAGCTTTATTAAAGATGTGTTTACTACACCAGATTTCTGTATTAATCTGCTCATAGCCTCTTTAATTCTTGAAGTAATAGCCTTAGTTTTTGAGTTCTATTTAATCCCTTCACAGCACTTTCCCTTCAATTATTTAATTATGGCACTTTATGTGTTGAATTGTTTTTTATTCACAAATATTGATGTATATTAACAATGCACAATCAATTAATTTTAAATGCACTTTAGTTTTAGTTATATTCTTTTAACACTAGCACTTAATCTGTATTTTGTAGACATTTTGGTCTTTATGGCAGCCACACTGCCGAGAAATGCATGTTCCAGGTATGCCCCAAGTTCCTCATTTACTCCAAAATAGTTTGACAGAAAAGTGGGAGAACCCATCTAGAGTGGACATAGTGCTTCGTCTCCCCCCTAATGGCAACTACAAACAGACATCAATGAATAGTCTAATGTCTGCATAAATGAGTTGGCCCAGATACTAGCTCCAATTGTTACTGTTGCTAGAGAGCACATCAGCTAGAATCATCTTTGGGAATTGGTCATTTGACTCAAATTCATTGATTCTAAGCCACCTTCATTCACTACAGTATGACAGTTTCCATCAGCCATTCTTTCAATCGATCCATGATAAACGACTGGCCAACTATCTTCTAAGCAATCTATGTTCCTCTTGAATTCCCTTTTCTAAAATCCAAGGAAGTCTTGGGAGATATTTACCCTCAAACATCCTTCAAGGATTTCTGTCCATCTTATACAGCCCTTGCTGGAAAAACAAACAAACATTAATCAATGATAAATAAGTGGACTACTATCTAATTAAAATGTATATTCCTATTTAACGTTTAGGATCCATCTGTCTTGAAAAGAGAAAATCACCTAGTTTTGTCCAAAGTAAAATTGATAGACAGAGAGAAAGAAAGCTAAAGAACCTCATATGCTCTACAAAAGTAACCCCACTCTGGGTCAACCGTTTTCTATAATGACCTTAATATACTATATAATAACTGTTCAATTCATGACAAGTCTGGCTTGGCAGGTATTCTCCATGCTGCATAGGCTAAAAGCCATTAAGAAACTAAACATAGAACAGTTTTTTGTTTGTTACAATAGTACATTTAGCTTTACACTAGTTTCCAAGCAATTCATGGGGCATAAATGTTAGTATTACCTTAATAGTATTAATTTTATCAGCCATGGATCGATGACCATGCTGGGAATTGAACCTGCGGCTAAAGTCGTATTCACTGAAATATTTCACTTTTATCTTTTAAATTTAGGCTCACACATTATTAAATATAACCACTGCTTCTATAATGTATTCATTTGAACAGAGTAATGTATCTTTAAGAAATGTGGATATGTTTACTTAGAACTTTTTTGTTATATTGATATATTTAAATTGGCAATACAGGTGGTGTTACAGAATTATGAATATTGGGCTGGATTATTTTAGCAGAGTAAGGGTTTTTCTCTGCTGACTGAATAACATTTAGTCTAGCAAAGAAACACTATAGCGTTAGCAAGATAGCCCTCCTAATGCTATTGTGTTTCTCTGTCCATGGCTGATTATTCCCCCCCCCCCCCCAATGTTTAAAGGGTTCAAAAAAACTTTAAACACATACCTCTTTCCAGCACATAGGTCCCTTGGCACTGGCTCCATCTCCACCTCTTTCATCATTGGAGATGAGGGGAACCTAACGCATGCATGGCAAGTGCCACACGCACTTTAGTTCTTCTCCATCATTGAAATCATTGAATCAACGTTTTCATGTTGGAATTTTCAAGTTGCTGGGCATCCTCATGCAAAGCGTAATGATGTCCAGTGTTGTTTCACTGAGTGAAACTTCTTGAATAACCAGGAATCACCAATGAGATTAAGTGGTCTGGGTGCCTCTAGTGTCCCCTTAAAGTCTAAACTAGGGTTGCCCAAAAGGTAGATCCCCAGATGTTGTAGAACTTCAAGTCCTATGATGCTTTGCATGTCTTTAGAATGTGTTTAAAATGACAAAGCATCATGGAAGCTGTCAATTAAAAACTTCTGGGATCTACATTTTGGACATCCCTGGTCTAAACCATTACTCTGCTAAGAAAATGATCTCATAATGTTACTGCCACATGGCTCCTTCACATTAGCACCCTACTAATAAATGTCCAGTGCTAACAGGGGCTGGGGAAATGATCTCTGCTCTTTCACCCCCTCATGGGCAGCAACATGGAGAATGGTAACTTAAATAGGGCTCAGGAGATGCTTGATCTATTGGACTCTGTAATAAAATATGCAGAGTCTTCTGGGACATAGGGGGTTCATCCTATTACGGAGTAAGCTCACACAAGATGTTTTGGCAATAAGACCTGGGCACAGGTCTAAAGTGCAGGTAGATTTCTGTATGATGAGTAGCAACATTCCTAGCAGAACCTTTAGCAAGCTAACAATACCATCCTATTAATCTTATTTATAGTGTAAAATTATTCACAGGTCCTTACAGAGCAGTGTGCAAACAATTCGGTGGGAATGCAAACAAACAAAGGCATATACTGATGACATCATAAACAAGAGACAATATAATAAACAATACAAGGTGTGTGTTTGAATAACAAACAGAAAAATATCCAATATGTATGGACAAATAATAAATAATAAGGATAACTTTATTAAATAGTAAAATGAAAAAAAAGACATAGGAATAAATTACCAAATGCAAATGAGGAGGAATTTGTGACATCATCATATCATGCAAGTCACATGACTGTGGTGACAGTATACACTAAATATGACAATGGTTTATTAAAATAAAATAAAATAAAATAAAGGAACAGAAGGAGGACCCAAACACTTAAAAAAAGTGACAAAATGAGTTTGGGCAGCTTGGACATACGAGAATGTTGGAATGCCAATCATGTGATTGCCACATCAAAGGGTAGAGCATCAAGCCTAACTATTGAAACAAAAAAGACATGTGTCCATCAAGTTCAGCCTTTCTCGCATCTGTTTTTGCTGTTGATCCAAAAGAAGGCAAAAAAACAACAACTTTTGAAGCACTCCCAATTTTGCAACAATCTAGGAAAAAATTAATTCATGACCCCAGAATGGCAGTCAGATCTTTTCTTGGATCAAGAAGCTATCACGCCACAAATTAAAAATTATATCCCTGAATATTATGTTTTTGCAAGAACTCATCCGGTTGCTGTTTAAACATCTGTATAGATTACGATAAAACCTCTTCAGGCAGAAAATTCCACATCCTTATTGTTCTTACTGTAAAAAACCCTAACCTTTGCCTTAAACTAAATCTCTTTTTTTCCAGTCTAAAATAGACTATACGTGCCCTCGTGTCCTATGCCTAGGGAGAGGACTTAGCAGTAGAATGAGAGAAGTGCTCATGTTATTGTACAGAACACTGGTGAGACCTCACTTGGAGTATTGTACGCAGTACTGCAGACCGTATCTCCAGAAGTATATTGATACTTTAGAGAGAGTTCAGAAAAGGACTACTAAACTGGTTCATGGAATGCAGGATAAAACTTACCAGGAAAGGTTACAGGATCTTAACATGTATAGCTTGGAGGAAAGTCGAGACAGGGGGGATATGATAGAAACATTTAA
Source organism: Pelobates fuscus (assembly GCF_036172605.1). Taxonomy (NCBI): domain Eukaryota; kingdom Metazoa; phylum Chordata; class Amphibia; order Anura; family Pelobatidae; genus Pelobates; species Pelobates fuscus. The sequence goes on along the minus strand of NC_086321.1, from coordinate 33,751,850 downwards.
ATACATAAAGGGAATCAACACAGTAAAGGAGGAGACTATATTTAAAAAATAATAAAAACTACCACAACAAGAGGATATAGTCTTAAATTAGAGGGGCAATCATTTCAAGAAGTATTACTTTACAGAGAGGGTAGTGGATGCATGGAATAGCCTTCCAGCTGAAGTGGTAGAGGTTAATAGAGTGAGGGAGTTTAAGCATGCGTGGGGTAGGCATAAGGCTATCCTAGACTTAAGATAAGGCCAGGGACTAATTAAAAATATTTTGAAAATTGGGCAGACTAGATGGGCCAAATGGTTCTTATCTGCCATCTCTCTACGATAATTTCTATGATAGTCCTGCTTGTGAACAGATTTACAGACAATAGTTGGTATTGGTTCCAAATATATTTGTGTAATGCTATCATATCCCCCTCTGAGGTGCCTCTAAACTTAAGAGATTTGATTTTTTCTTCATAACTAAAATGTTCCATTCCTTTTATAATTTTTTTAGCCCATCTTTGCACTTTTATAATATCCATCTTTAGAACAGGTGCCCAAAATTGTACAGCATATTTAAGATCGGGTTTTACCAGTGATTTACAAAGAGGCAAAATTATATTTTCATCCCAAAATTATATTTTCAGGAATTAATGCCGTTTTTTATACATGACAAAACTTTACTGGCCTTAGCAACTGCAGATTGACATTGCACATTGTTTGCTAGTCTGTTGTCTATAACAACTCCGAAATCCCTAATTCACTAACATTTAGGGTGTAAGTTGCTTGTGCATTCTTTACCTCAAAGTGCATAACTTTGCATTTGTCTACATTCAATTTCATTTGCCATTTGAGGGTCCAGTCACCCAAAAGAGATTGTTGGTTTTTAATATATTCTGGTGGAAAATAAATCAATCATTTTCCCAACATCTTTGTTTCCTTGGTTTGCATTTTCTCCTGCTTAAACACCAGGACAGTATTTCTAAATGGCTTTCGTAATCCAGTCTCTAGTGGTCAGTAATACCTTGCTCAATCAAAAAGTGGCATATTATTGCATCTATTATGTATTTGTAAAAGCATTTGCTTCGAAAAATGTTACCAACTAAGATGATTCTGAACTGGATAATTTGCTGCGTACTCTCGCTTGTCCGAATTTTATAATTTTGTCATTTTTTTTTTACTTTGTATCAATAAAGACAGGATTGTATTTCTTAAGTACTAGAGGTACTATGGTATTGGGTGTAGATTGCTAAAAACTTACACTGAAAGTAAATTTTTAAATAGTATTTTTTATTAATTGATGCTGCATTTCTCATCAAAGGCCAACTGTTTTTCATTGTCCTTGTATACACACTGTACAGTAATAATAAAGTTTAATTTTAATCTGAATAATTACTGTAACCAAAGGCAACCATACCGCATTACCAATGACTGCGTATAATCATGTAATCATTCTCCCAATCCCTAACAGAGAGTAATTTTTACCCACTGTCCATTCCCTACCACCATAAATACCCTGTTTTACTTTGATTTGTAGACCATGATCTACATCTGTATAGAATCACCATTATCACCATTAATTACCAAATAATTACTTAACTCCTCAAGTTTCCACATCTGAAACAATGTTTTTATAATGACCCACATATTCATAGTTACATGCCCCATTTTCACCTCCTCTACCTTTTAAAATGCATATTATCACTTTAGGTTGTAAGCTCATTGTCCTTCTTACATATAAGTGATACAAATGCTAGCTAAAGCCCATGGCTGGGTTCTCGACTCTTTGTTTCCGCATGTCTAATTATATATCCATTTGTTTTTAACCCAATTTATGGGCAATTTCTATATTTTGTAACGCGTTCTGAATAAGAGCATTATACTGATAAATAAATCTAATGTCAAAACTGGCTAAACAAACCTATTTCCCTAAATGTGTAGTGGATGCTGTATTCTATCTCAGATACATCCTTGCCCTCTACGGCTAATCATTCCCATATCTTTGCATGTTTTTTTCCATTAAAATAACAATATGAATAATGCAAATAACAATATGAATAATGTTACAGCCAGTTACTAGAATGTATGAAATGGTTGTAGTAGAATTAAAATGAGAGTTTTTATCTGCTTTGCCAGCATGATCACTCAGGGAGGATTTAACATTTAGAGGACCAAGATTTTATTATTAAAAAATCATTTCATGATAAGTAACTTACTGCAACATATTCCTTGGATGGAACTTAAGGTTACTTTGATTCAAAGAGTAGCCATTTTTTGCATATGTTGCCTTTTTGTCTAGACGATTTAACCTCTAACGTGAATCGTTTTTTTTTGTGATTTTGTTAAGAATTTCTTAAATAGCCTCCCACCGCCACTTTTAACTATTCCGCCTGAGCGTTTTCAATCTGCTTATACTTATCAGTATGAATAATTAAATATGAATATGCCACTATATGTTCATCAACAGCAATATACATTGTCCATACATGTTTGTGTGTTTTTGTTGTATTCTCTTGTTTTCTATGGACGGGGTAACAGTTTTTAATGAGTTTTTTTTTTCTGTTTCTTACTTTTATAAATCATCGTCATTCTGTTCTTTACCGTTCACCTGAAAGCAGTGATTTTTTAAAGCTGGTAGTTTTCGTTTTCCTTTCTAAAGTATGAAACGGCAGTATAACAGTATCTCTGCTTTTTTTATTTCTTGTACCCACTAATATGTAGCTGTGCCGTGGCAGTGACATAATCTTTAGCTATATAGCTATAGCTACAAGTATAATCGTGTGTCCAACAGAGAGCTAGTGCTGATTGGTTTAACCTCCACACACAGGATACTTGGAGCGAATGCTAGCTTCTTCTCAATGTGAACTTCCTGAACTGAATCAATTAGCAGCTGAGATTTACAATAAATAGAAATGTAAAAAGTAACATTTTTACAAAGATATCCCTTCTTAGCCCTAGCCATAATGATGTTTAAAATGAATGTCACATATTTCTTCTTCCTCATACACCTTACCCTTCTTCATCTACAATACAGCAATTAAAAAGCATGTTCTAAGATTAGCCCTAGGCAGTCAGCCATAGCTATCAGCCTGCCACCAACGTTGCTTGCCTATTGCCATTCACCTCACTTCCCTTCACAATAATTTAAATACCTCTCATGCATCTCTTTGCCACCTACTTAACTAACTCTAACTGCACTCCAAAGCCAATCGCCTCAGTCTTTCACTGTACTCTAAAACCATCTCACTGTCTCTCACTGCACTCCAAAACCATTACCATCTCACTGTCTCTCACTGCACTCCAAAACCATTACCATCTTACTGTCTCTCACTGCACTCCAAAACCATTACCATCTCACTGTCTCTCACTGCACTCCAAAACCATTCACCTCACTGTCTCTCACTGCACTCCAAAACCATTACCATCTCACTGTCTCTCACTGCACTCCAAAACCATTACCATCTCACTGTCTCTCACTGCACTCCAAAACCATTCACCTCACTGTCTCTCACTGCACTCCAAAACCATTACCATCTCACTGTCTCTCACTGCACTCCAAAACCATTCACCTCACTGTCTCTCACTGCACTCCAAAACCATTACCATCTCACTGTCTCTCACTGCACTCAAAAACAATTACCATCTCACTGCACTCCAAAACCATGCACCCCACTGTCTCTCACTGCACTCCAAAACCATTACCATCTCACTGTCTCTCACTGCACTCGAAAACCATTACCATCTCACTGTCTCTCACTGCACTCCAAAACCATTACCATCTCACTGTCTCTCACTGCACTCCAAAACCATTCACCTCACTGTCTCTCACTGCACTCCAAAACAATTACCATCTCACTGCACTCCAAAACCATTCACCCCACTGTCTCTCACTGCTCTCCAAAACCATTACCATCTCACTGTCTCTCACTGCACTCCAAAACCATTACCATCTCACTGTCTCTCACTGCACTCCAAAACCATTACCATCTCACTGTCTCTCACTGCACTCCAAAACTATTCCCCTCACTTTCTCTCACTGCACTCCAAAACCATTCCCCTCACTGTCTCTCACTGCACTCCAAAACCATTACCATCTCAATGTCTCTCACTGCACTCCAAAACCATTCACCCCACTGTCTCTCAGTGCACTCCAAAACCATTACCATCTCACTGTCTCTCACTGCACTCCAAAACCATTCACCCCACTGTCTCTCACTGCACTCCAAAACCATTACCGTCTCACTGTCTCTCGGTGCACACCAAAACCATTCAACTGTCTCCCACTGCAGCCTTATACCATTACCAACTTACTGTTGCCCACTGCACTTCAAAACCATTTACCTCACTGTCCCATACTGACAGTCACTAGAGGTGTGTCCTCCTCCAGAACCTGATAGCAACATTTGATTGGAAGAGCACAGCCTTTTGCCACACATTCATATCTCCAATCCATTGCTTCACTATGAGAAGCATTGGATTAGAGGAGATCGCAGAAGACATTGGTAGGTATTTTGACATTTACAAAGGCAGAGCAGGTGGCTGCAACAGAGGAGTCCCAGTGCTGAAAATTAGGTATTACCATATTACCGTCTCTCACTGCACTCCAAAACTATTCCCCTCACTGTCTCTCACTGCACTCCAAAACCATTACCATCTCACTGTCTCTCACTGCACTCCAAAACCATTATCATCTCACTGTCTCTCATTGCACTCCAAAACCATTCACCCCACTGTCTCTCACTGCACTCAAAACCATTACCATCTCACTGTCTCTCACTGCACTTCAAAACCATTACCATCTCACTGTCTCTCACTGCACTCCAAAACCATTCACCTCACTGTCTCTCACTGCACTCCAAAACCATAACTATCTCACCGTCTCTCACTGCACTCCAAAACCATTACAATCTCACTGTCTCTCACTGCACTCCAAACCATTAGCATCTCACTGTCTCTCGCTGCTCCAAAACCATTACCATCTCACTGTCTTTCACTGCACTCCAAAACCATTCACCTCACTGTCTCTCACTGCACTCCAAAACCATTCATCTCACTTTTTCTCACTGCACTCCAAAACCATTACCATCTCACTGTCTCTCACTGCACTCCAAAACCAGTAACATCTTACTGTCTCTCACTGCACTCCAAAACCATTAACATCTCACTGTCTCTCACTGCACTCCAAAACCATTACCATCTCACTGCACTCCAAAACCATTACCATCTCACTGTCTCTCACTGCACTCCAAAACCATTAGCATCTCACTGTCTATCACTGCTCTCCAAAACCATTCACCTCACTGTCTCTCAGTGCACCCCAAAACCATTCACCTCACTGTCTCTCACTGCACTCCAAAATCATTCACCTCACTGTCTCTCAGTGCACCCCAAAACTACTCACCTCACTGTCTCTCACTGCACTCCAAAACCATTCACCTCACTGTCTCTCAGTGCACCCCAAAACTATTCACCTCACTGTCTCTCACTGCACTCCAAAACCATTCACCTCACTGTCTCTCAGTGCATCCCAAAACTATTCACCTCACTGTCTCTCACTGCACTCCAAAACCATTCACCTCACTGTCTCTCAGTGCACTCCAAAACCATTACCGTCTCACTGTCTCTCGGTGCACACCAAAACCATTCAACTATCTCCCACTGCAGCCTTATACCATTACCAACTTACTGTTTCCCACTGCACTTCAAAACCATTTACCTCACTGTCACATACTGACAGTCACTAGAGATGCGTCCTCCTCCAGAACCTGATAGCAACATTTGATTGGAAGAGCACAGCATTTTGCCACACATTCATATCTCCAATCCATTTCTTCACTATGAGAAGCATTGGATTAGAGGAGATCGCAGAAGACATTGGTAGGTATTTTGACATTTACAAAGGCAGAGCAGGTGGCTGCAACAGAGGAGTCCCAGTGCTGAAAATTAGGTAAGTAATCTTTATTATTATTATTATTATTGCCATTTATATAGTGCCAACAGATTCCATAGCGCTTTACAATATTATAAGAGGGAGGATTTAACTATAAATAGGACAATTACAAGAAAACTTACAGGAAGAGGACCCTGCTAAAACGAGCTTACAGTCTATAGGAGGCGGGGTGTAAAACACAATAGGACAGGAAAAAGCAATCAAATAAGGTGGGAGTGAAGCAGAGATGGTGGAGAGAGTAGAGTGCTGCCCTATAGGAGAGAGCAAGCGACAGGTATTTGAGATAGAAGTTAGTCTGGGAGGCAATAAGCTTTCCTAAAGAGATGGGTTTTAAGGCACTTCTCAAAAGATTGAAGACTAGGGGAGAGTCTGATGGTGGTAGGCAGGCTATTCCATAGGAAGGGAGCCGTCTGCTAGAAGTCCCGGAAACTTGAGTTGGCCGTACGCGTGCGAGCAGCAGACAGGAGAAGGTTATGGGCAGAGCGGAGAGACCAAGAAGGGACAGACCTATGGATCTGTGAAGAGATATAAGAGGGGCTAGAATTGGTCAATGCTACAGGATACAGGAAGCCAATGTAAGGACTGACAGAGGGGTGAGGTTTGAGAGGACCGACTAGAGAAAAAAAAACGGTCTGGCGGCTGTATTCATTACAGACTGTAGCAGGGCAATACAGTTTTTTGGGAAGACCAATTAGGAGAGGAGTAAAATAATCCATGCAGGAAATTACTAGATCATCGACAAGCTCTTTAGTAGCATCTTACGTAAGAAAGGGGCGGATGCGGGCTATGTTTTTAAGGTGGAATCTACAGGACTTGGTAACATGCAGGCTCAAAGCTGAGGCCAGAGTCAACTATGAGACCAAGACAGCGCGCTTGCAAGGATTGACTGATGTGGATACCACTTACTTGAAGGGAGAGTGAAAGATGAGGATCAGTATTAGGAGGAGGAAAGACAAGTAGCTCAGTTTTAGAGATATTTTGTTTTAGAAAGCACGTTGCAGGACGGCAGGGAAGAGGTCCGAGAGGAAAGGTATGTCTGAATGTCATCAGTGTACAGGTGGTAGTGGAATCCAAATGAGGTAATACGTTTCCAAAGAGAGGCAGTATAAAAAGAAAAGAAAATGGGACCAAGGACAGGTATTGACTTGTATTTTTCTAGCAGCAAAGGGGGTGGACAAATGGAGAGGACAGAAGTGAACCTTTAATTCAGTAAAACTAAAACATTATTTTTGGGACTATTGTTTCCCTTTAAGATTTTAATAGCACTCACATATTTCACTTCCCTTTACAATTATACATTTGGTAATTAAAACTGCAAGTGACTGACAGACAATATAATGTTGACAGATGTAAAAGAGAAAGATCACCCTCCAAAAATGAGCTTACACAAAAAATATCTCAAGGTGGACGAATGATCTTAAAAAAAATTTATTAGCACAAAAAAATCTACTGTGAGTGAGTAACTATGTAAATCCATTTACATTTTTTTATAGGTTAATAATAATTTTGTTTGGCATAGGAGTTTTGATGATTTATGAAGGAATGGTCAATAATGTCGAAAGTACATAACCGGTTTTATTAGCTGCAATATACACCAATTAAGGTTAACTAACTGATTTAATTTTTTTTTTTAAGAAAGTCTGTGCATATAATCTGAGCATGTATCTGCTATTTAATATATTATTTGTTTATTTCTTCCTCTTTCAGATTTTAACTAGAATATAGAGTTTGTCTTGGTAATTTGGAGTAATCTATATTTAAACATGCACATCCCCTTTAAATTTGCATTTTTTATTGACTCTTTAAATACTAGCGGAAGAAGACCATAAAAATCCATATAGCTACCATTGTCATGTCATGTGACGTGCCTTTCAATAAGTAAACTGTATTGACATGTGCTAATTGCTTCATAAAACAACAAGCTAATCAGTATTTGCTTATACATTGTTTCAGAACAATACGCTTATAAATTAGGAGTGCTGTTTGTTTTTTTGTCTTTTTCTCTCTGCAATTTACAGCCACCATTTTTCGTTTCAATAAAGACCTTAGCTTAGTAAGCACACACATCATCAATAGTCATTAGTGTTTTCGTTCTGCGTAATCAATGAAGCTCAATTAAATACCATTAAATACGTTAATTACACTTACAAAACAAGGCTGAATAACTGCAATGCTCGTGTCTTTCAGGGCCTAAAACCATAATCAAAAATCTAGTTTTTTTTTCTTCTTCGTAAAGCAATTTTTAATTTTATTCCACATTTTATCTAGAAGTATTGCACATTTGCCTAGAATCCACAGTTTTTGTCTATTGTTCACTCTCTTAATCACATGTTATTGTGAACTAATATTAAAAAGGATGAAAGCGTCACGTGATGGTACATTTGTAGAAATAAATTAAAAGCCATGGCTAAATGTTTACACTAAGTAAGGAAGCCAATGCATTTTAGAGAACAGGTAGGAGTCTGGCATTTTCGAAAGCTCATTTAATGGATAATGTTAGACTTTTTCAACAGTTGTTACCAGAGTTCCAGTTCCTGTGTGCTTGAAGTAATGGTATCAATTGACTATTTCTTTGTCGTTAGCATAAAGTACTCTTGAATCTTTGAATGGAAAGACGTTCTGTAGACAAACGATCAATGACAGCTGAATGTCAGCTCTGGCCCTGAACCCCAACTTATTTAATCATTTTCACAACTGTGTGAAAACTCGAGATATGGTCTAAAACCTTATTCAGATAAATAACTTGAAGATACATTTGATACAGGCCCATTTGTTTGATTATTTTCCATTATTTCTCTTGTTGTATATTGAATGTTAACGTGTATTGCATAGTTTATGCAAATGTTGTTAACATTTAATTTATTAAGTACACAGATTCATGAAGTGCATCCGGAAAGTGTAAACTTAAAAAACTGCCGATAAATCAAAAAGAAATTAAAAGCTAATATTTATTGGAAGGTAAAATTATTTATTAATTTAATATTTGAATATCAGTCATTGACAAATTCAAAATAAATTAATTTAAATAACAAAGTAATTGTATTGCTTCCCTTCAGAAACAAGTTTTATACACAACTTTAATTTATTTATGGATCTATAAAAATACTGATTGTAATTTTCTTATTTATGGATCTATTTAAAAAATCTGAATTTAGACCAGCTAGTAAGGACTGATGAAATATTTATTTATTTATTTATAAAATATTTCCTCCTTTGAGAAAGATCTCAAAGTAAGTGCAAGGTGTTTGCAGTCAAGTAAGGTTTGAGCCAACGTGGCGGTAAAATCTGCGTTTACTGTTGGTTTAGTGAGGATATCCCAATCTCTTTGCCCATATAGCAACACTCCTTCTTCTCAAACCATCCAATATGGTCATGCGCATACAGTGCCAGAGGGGACTAGGGTCTACCCAGTTCAACTAGCCACATTATTTAAAACAGCCCCTAACCATACATATGTTGGATGTCATACATGTCTTCCCTAACTTACAACTAACTTAAGTATTTAGAAATGTTTTACAAGTATTTTAAAGTTTGTTGCATGGGAATGGGGCCCATTCCCCATTCCCCAATTACACCACATATTGGAACGTCTTGCCTATTCAACAATATGTCCACTCTCTTGCCGTACAGGAACTGGGAGCCGGAAAGGGAAATGCAGTGGATCCTCACCTGATTTATTTACATGAAACATACCTTTCTTGAGGTATGTACACATTGAATAAGAGTCCCATTCTGATTAAAAATGGTCTGTAGGATTATTGCATGTTTTTTACCCCCCCCCCCCCCCCATCCAACTCTTATGGAAACTATTAGATGCAGTGTCATATTCATGAATTGTGTACACTCCTGAACATTTTTGTTAGATTTAAATAGTTTAGCTTAACCTTTGCTGTTGCAACAGTGTTTTGTCATTTGTATCCCAATGTATATTGCAATGTAACTGGTTAACCCTTCCTGAAACAATAAGAATATAATAGATACACCACTGGAATACTAGCTTTAATATTTAAAGTAAGGTGCCTATTCTGGAGTATTAATAATGTTGGACATTGAATTATACTGCATTTTTTTTTGGGGGGGGGGGGTTATTTCCTTTTTATGATTTTATGAATCCATCTTTTGCTATTTTTTACATTTTGTGAAAAGCTGTGTGTGTTTTTTAAGGTTGCTGTCATTGTTATTAACACTATTTATAAAGTACTGACCAATTCTGCAGTGCTGTACAATGATATTTGTCTATATTCCTCTGTAGGTCTGTCCTTATGTCCATCTACCCAATCATCCATCCTTCCATCCATCAATATAAACAGTATGAAGGCTATCATAATCTGTATATAACACCAAAGGAAAACACGTCGCATCATCAATTTAATTGACATATTGGCGCTAACTAACATAACGTTTGTTGACATTGTAATCACCTTATAAGGCTTTGTCCTTTCTCTCTCTTTTGGAATTAAGATCATCTATTCTTTATCATTGATATTTAGCACTCAACATTGGAATGTTTAGCCACTTTTTTGTTGGTTTGCAAGAATACTTACAAATTGATAAAAAAAAAATATTTGTTGGTCTAATCAACATATCCAATGTATTGCTTTACTATTTTATAAAATGCATTTTTTTTAAAATTTTTATGTATTTTTAGAAAAATATGTATAGATTTCATTACCGGTTTTCTTGTCAATTTATAGAAAGGACAAGTAAAATCTATACATATTCACTGAACCGTTGACAACGTACCTTTTTGTGCACAATATCGCCACCCCTTTTTGCCAACCTTTAAACAACTCTGTTTCCCGAAGCAAATTAAAAACTTCATAAATCAATTTAAGAGGAGTTTAATACATGAAGAAAAATATTGAGTCAGAAGCAAAAGGAAACAACAAAGGAAAGACTTGATACAGTTTATTACATTTTTATTTAAATTTAATAAAAATAATATTGAGCAATAAGCAAAGTTATATAAATTAATAAGAAAATCCATTATAGTATATGTGTAATGTGTGTTGTACATTTTCTTAAACAGAATAAATCGAATAGATTTTTTTACATATTTAATTTTTTAAACTAGTATTTTGGGATATATTAAAAAATGTTAATATTTTGCATTAAAAAATAAATTAATCATGTTATCATGCATCATTGAAGAAGGTTATTTACGTGCAATTAATAAACTGAATAATCAAAGAATAATTTTAAGAAGGAAATGTAATATTGTGAAAAAAGGAGATTACGTTTTACCGATTCCATGAGAGATAATATAACTATTTTACTAAAATGAACAGTGAAAAAATCAACCGTGAGGCCCATTTTGTAGCTTCCACTAGCATCGTGTTAAGTAAACTAATGGACTGTATATTAAAGGAATACATTGTTCTGACAGGAGTCTCTCAAAACAATGTATCAAAATGTGTATCAAAACATCTAATTTGGCAGAATTCTCACACAGTTACCATGGAAACCAATAACCATAGCCAGGCTTTCTACAGAATAAATTAATACTGGGTGCAATCTGAATATATTCTCTCACTTATCAGTGGTAACACTGCCAATTACCAACCCCCAACTGATCAAATAATCTTTCTCTTTGTTCATTAACATCCAAATGTAAGCTGATACTGTAATACCATTCACTCAATGAATTTCTGTTTTGGCTTGTATATTTTCAAGAGTAGCCTTTAGATTTCATTTTTCTTATTTGCATATCAACTTAATTTCCATTTAATTAACACTCCGGCGTCGCCATTTACAGATATGCCATTGGCCCGCTAACAATTCATATTGAAGTCTTATCTTTCCATATTAGCAGAACAATGCAATTGTTTGCTTGTGTTGTAAGATGTCGTTCACTATTCACTCATTCTAGAAATATAGACACAGACTTACACCTGCAACACATATTGAAACATACACGTTACCTTCTAGCATTAATTCTACTGGAAAAACGTTAGAAATGCCTAAAAATATCAACAGACAATAAGCTACATTTTTGTCTGCCATGATTTTGATATTTTAAATGGTTCTCTTTGTGGACATGCATTTCAACGACAAACATAAACAATGCACTGATCACAAAAACTACAGATATATATTGACGCATGTTAAATGTCCCTTTTGTATAAAATGTAATTCTTTTAACACAAAGACGCACGTAGTCTCCAATTGAGAACCATCTGTTTATGGCTCGTGTTTTACATATGTGAGGACCCAAGTCCATTAAGCTTTGCATGAATGCAGTCTACATTCATTTAACATATATCAAGTGTATTATCATTACTCCGAACAGATTCTTTGTTAGCAGTGGAGCACATTTTGTGTAATTTCAGGTAAAATGCCTTTAAATGACAACATTTGAATTCACATAGGAAATATAATAAAGGGGGGAAAAATCTGTTTGCTTCTGTAAATGAAATAATATTGGGAGATATTTTCTCATTTAACTGGAAACTATTAGATGCGGTATCATATTCATAAAATGTTTACACTTCTGACTATTTTTGGTAGATATAAATAACTGAGCTTTTGTGTCAGTGTGCTATAATTTGTACTGTCAAAATTAGTTTATACACATTATCCCAATGTATATTGCAATGGAATTGGTTGATCCTTCCTGAAATAATAAGAAAATAGAGAAACAATTGGCATTCTAGCTATAATATTTAATGTCACATGTGACAATTGTGAAGTGCATGTTTTTAGGTCTTTTATATTACACCTTTGTAAGATTGTTATTATTAAACTATTTATAAAGCATCGACCAATTCTGCTGAGCTGTACAATGATATTTGTCTTTGTGCCTCTATGTATGTATCTATGTATCTATGTATGTATCTATCTATGTATGTATCTATCTATCTATCTATCTATCTATCTATCTATCTATCTATCTATCTATCTATGTACCTGTCTATTGATAAATCTATCTATGTACCTGTCTATTGATTTATCTATCTATCTATCTATCTATCTATCTATCTATCGATCTATCTATCTATCTATCTATCTATCTATCTATCTATCTATCTATCTATTATCTATCTATCTATCCATCTAATCTATCTATCTATCTATCTATCTATCTATCTATGTATCTGTTTATTGATTTGTCTATCTATCTATCTATCTATTTATCTATCTATCTATCTGTTTATTGATTTGTCTATCTATCTATCTATCTATCTACCTACCTATCTATCTATCTATCTATCTACCTATCTATCTATCTATCTATCTATCTGTCTATCGATCTATGTATATGTCTATCTATCTATCTATCTATCTATCGATCTATCTATCTATCTATCTATGTATCTGTCTATTGATTTATCTATCTATCTATCTATCATCTATCTATCTATCGATCGATCTATCTATCTATCTATCTATCTATCTATCTATCTATGTATCTATGTATCTGTCAATCTATCTATCTATATATCTATCTATCTATGTATCTGTCTATCAATCTATGTATCTGTCTATCGATCTATGTATCTGTCTATCAATCTATGTATCTGTCTATCGATCTATGTATCTGTCTATCAATCTATGTATCTGTCTATCGATCTATGTATCTGTCTATCGATCTATCTATCTACTCATCTGTCTAACTGTCCACCCACCCATATAAACAGTATTTATAAAGGTTCTCTGATTCTGGATATAACATCAAAGGAAAAATATGTGTCATCATCCAACGTAACTGACTCATTATCCTTAAGCACTCTTAGGACATCCATTCTCCACCTTTTATATATAGCAGCTCACAATGGGTTGTTTAGCCACTTGTTTCTTGGTTTGCAAAAAATACTTAGAAGTTTTAGATTTTTAAAACTCAAAATATACATTTCCTGAATAAAGGTGCTGAATTTCCCATCAAACAAGTCAAGTTGAACCCTTTAAGCTGACCACTGGCATGAACAACTATGGCCTAGCATGCACAAAATGTGAGAGCCTTTCAGTTTTTGCTATTAGTGAAACTCTCCAGATATTAGATAATCAGAGCCCTGCCCCCCTAGGAACTAGCTTAGCCAATCAGGAGCCTGTTATTATGATCTATGGAGTCTTAACTGCTGGTCATTTTTAATCCAGCACTGCAAGAATTAAAGTTCCGATCATAATACTGTACATGTTAAACATGTGACAATCACTAATCTACGGACACAGTCTATATGTCTGCATAGTGTGTGGGGAGAGAGATTGTCAGATTTCAAAGCTGTGTATTCACAATTTCAGTTATTCTCCGAGCTCGGCTTCTGGAACAAGTAATTCTGTTTTTGACATATAAACGTTGTTCGCGTAATAGCAATTCTCAGAAATCTTTGCTTTACTTCCTGATGATGTGCATGACTGTGTTATTGGAGAAACATGAGAAGGACAGAAAATGTGGACTCAAAGAGACACTCTAAAGGCACCAAAACTACTTTAACTTAATAAAATGGTTTTGGTGCTTAGGACATGCACCATGCTCATTTAAATATCTTTAAGATTATTATGTGTGACCCAATGGACTTTCTTTCACCATGCCAAACATTTCCAGGATAGCCTTTTGCCTTTATTTTTCTCTTTCTAAAAGCACGAGAATATTCATAAATTAAAAGTTTATCAGGCCATCTAAAAGCTTCGAAGTGCAATATTCACATTTCTGTGACTTACATGAGATGTGTTACACTGTGTTCATTATGAATGAATGTGTCCATATTATTAGCTATATCAGATTGCAGAATATCAATATATTATTATGTTTAATATATATTCTAAAAGCTTAACCCTCAGTGTATCTGTTATTTATTAAAATGTATGTATACATATTTACACACCCACAACATTATATTTATTTATTTATTTTTTTATCATTTTTATGGTCGTCCTATGCATAAAATGTTGTCAGTTATATTAACAGGTGTTTTAGTTTTGCAACATGTTGCATCGTATATAAACAAAGACGCCAGTATAAAGTTTTGTTCAGTCTTTCATATATAAATATATAATACACAATTTTACTCCACTATTTTCATTCATATATATATTAATGGCACCTCAAAGGATAAATGCAAACTAGACAATATTTTCTGACTATTGAGGTAACTTAGAATGAACATTAACTGTTAAAATTAAAAGATAAAGGGAGTTACATTTAAAGAGTTTTTCTGGGGTAGAGTTCGAACAGTGAACCAGTTAGCAGCGACAATGACCTGGTTTTACATAGTGATTGCTCCCCACTTCTACAACCTCACAGCTGTTACTTATAAATAACCCTTAATGTGTTTATTATTTCATAAGAAAAATATTTATCATTATAAACAATAGTAGAAACATTACAAAATATGAAGGTACGGCTTAGAGAATTGAATATATTATGCACTGGATTCTTCGAGATTCAGTACCTTGATTAGCTTGCATTTAGAAGGAACCACCACAGGACTTAATTACAATTTTCCTGAAATAATTATTGCCTGGCAACCATCGCCATAAAAGATGTCTAAGAGCGAAGCTAGGCTTCACGACTGAATTAATAAAAAAAAAAAAATATATAACCTATTCGCTCAGATCCAAATCCTGTTTTCTTTTCTTTTTTTTTTGTTTGTTTCTGTTTTTGTTACGTACATAAATCCTGATTCTCCGTAATTTTCATTAAACAAATATAAAATATTGCTACTTGTATGTGCACAATGGCTCTGGCTATGAACACTAGACACCATTTTTTTAAAATATAGTTAGATTACATTTAAAAATGTGTTTTCAAAAAATACATCTTGTTTTGTAACAGGACAAGGTAATATCCGAGAATTGATAACTGGATGATTGTTTTTGTATGAAGACATTTTTGGGGGGATTGGGGAGTGGGGTTTTTTTCAGTTTTTACTTTTGTATTTTTTTTTTTTTTTAACCAACTTTTAAGAGATAATGTGCACCCATTAACAGTTGTTTATTTATTATGGGGCCCAATTGTATCATAACAACAGCACACTTTCTTCCAATATTTTTGTACTATACCTATACAATTGGTATCACTAATACTATGTATCCAAGGTGTAACTCATTTTACATGCCAACACTACATGGACTAACAGAACCTTTATATGCTATATTCATCATTAATATAATAACCCTTTTCTATTGTATGTTTGCCCATTATGTGCATTGTCATAGAACATAAAAGAAATATGGTGAATATAATCTCACCGGGAATCATGGGATAATCATGTCCATAGGTAATTATTTAAGTGGATAGCGCCGTATGCATTTCCATTCAGACCAGCAGCATTTGAATGTAATTTTAATACATTATGAAAAAATAAAATAGTGCTAGCAATCTTTTTCCCATCAACAATCTGCCACAAAGTTGAGAAACAGTATTTTCTTTCAATATACATATCACTACTGTACAGCAGAGGGGACAATCTATTATAATAGAAGGAATTAATGTTACCAGATCGCATTAATGTGGCTTCAGAAACATAGTGTTAGGGCCTTCAGTATAGCGATACAATTTTATAACTTAATGAGTGGCCCTCAAAAATCCATGTTATGGATATACATGCTGAGCGTTTAGTGAGTAACTGTATCCATTAGCAACTATTTGATATATATATATATAGTGAAGCTAGTTTTAGTTAGTTTGGTGGGCTGTGTCATTATGAAAAGGAGCTAGACAAATCCTATATCTTGATGATCGTGGTATGTCATCATTCATGAAGGGGTTAAATGGCTCGTTTTTGCAGAACAGTAACCATTTTAATAGAACCCTGCCTCGAGCATTTTCTATATTTGTTAAAAGTTAAATGGGGGCTGGTCTGCCTAATCTTAGGGGAGTGACTTGTGTTTTGTTTTGCATATATTATATTCATACATACGCAACCTGGTACATTTTTTGTCCTCTTGTATAAATTATTTTACGTTTCATTTGGGTATGCAATGCACAGCTAATGAATAAAAAGCAAGTATTTTATATGTATGTATATATAACATACATGGTACGGTTTAGCATGCAAGCTGTGAGATGAATATACTCCGCTCCCCTAACAGCTGCATACCATTTTCAATTGCATGTACTATTTAGCAATTGCTTAAAGGCTGAATGATTGTAGGGACCACTAATGGCCCCCATTTCCTTATAAGCTCAGCTGTCAATTGTATTTTAGTAGGGGTCGTATGTCTAAGGCAATGGAGTCTGCAGTGGCATGGGAAACTCACTACCTGCCTTTCGCAAGCATGGAAATTGAATTTTACTCTCTTATGCCCCAGGCAAAAATAATTAGATTGTAAGTTCTTCAGAAAATAATTTCTGTTTCCTTTGTTCACCTTTGTCATGCTACGATATAGATTCTGTAAAAGCCAATGAAGGGTAATACAGTCAAATTATTCTTTAAAAAAAGAAAACAAAATATTACATATATGTATATATTTATAAAATCAAGTGAAGAAACTAACAGATAGAACATAACGCATGCTGATAACAAAACATTGCAGTAAAAGCAAAAACAAATAAAATATATAATATATACACCTTTTATTTTCACCAGGAGACCTCAAATATAACATAATTACGTGTTATTAATTTGTTTATAATTTGTTCATAAATAGTTGGGTAATGAATTTATAGATTCCGAGGACAAACTTACCATTACAGTGCCAAAATGTGTAACTCGAAAAAAATGAAAAAAATAAATAAAAATAATCAAATCAGCTTCATCAACCATACAGCGACTTCCTACTAAGCACAAATGAATAGTCTGCTGATGCACGCCATGCAAATCAGCACACGATGAACACAAAAGGAAGCATATCTGAGATGCAGAGATTTCTCCTGTATCTAACATTAAATTGCACAATATCACCAAAAAATATAAATAAATAAAAAATAAATAAAAATAACACAATTAAAATATATGTAGTGTTTTCTTTTTATGCACATACAACATAGGCAGCTGCCTTTTTTTTGTGTGCCATAACTCATTACTCTCACAAAAAAATAAATAAAAAAATACAGCATTCTTTGAAAATATTGGAATCGGATGAAATGGTGTGAGGCCCAGCTGCAAAATGAATTTTCTATTTGCATAGCCTGCATACCTCATTTGCATAAAGCATGTCTTTTGTGTGTCATTAGGAGACAGCAATGTGGCTGTATAAAATAATGTATGCACAGAAATGTTATTTCCCCGAAGCCGAAAAAAGGTATATATTTTAAAGGTATGCATTCATTTTGCTGGTTAGTACTGTCTTCCATGGTAAGAGGATTGTTACTTACTGGCTGAATCTGAAGTGTGTCTTTACAGAAATAATACCAGCATATATTTAGCCACGATAAAAATCCACAGGAAAAAAAAATAAAAAAATAAAAAAGCAAATAATTCTAAAACAAAAAGCACCCAGTGTTCAGAACAGCTTTATTCTTTAGGAGTAGATTGTTAAACGTACTTTGCTTCATCATTTGTGGTAAAATTTAAAGTCATAGGCTCGTCGATAAAGCGAGGAGCTTTGTCATTGTAAATGCATTATTTATATGCAAAGTAGTATATTTCAGCTCCGATGTACATCTAGAATGAAAGTGCTCAGATATAATAATAACTATTTGCATACCGCTGTATGACGCACAACATACATGGCCCGGCACTCTCTGTTTTCTTAATATGTACCTTTGTTCCGTACAGTGATTGATTGATTGCATGCAAGTAAAATTAATGCCTGCCGTATTCACATGTAAAAATTCAAAGCAGTGATTTGTGCAAGGCGCTAAAAAAAAAAATTGCATATCGTTATTCCTCCCCACCCCTTCCATAATGAAAAAAACCCAATTAACTCTTTTGTGCCATACAGGTACAGAAGTACCCTTTGCCAAGACATCAAAAGAGTTAACAAAAAAATCATGTGCTCTCATAGAGGCACACAATAGTAATTCCACTGGTATATTATATTTATATATATGTATATGTTTATATATATATATATATATATATATATATATATATATTGTGTAGATAGATACAGAGATAGAGCGAGAAAGAGAGAGAGAGAAAATAGACTGATTGATGTAGAAATATACATATCCATATACATGTGTGCATGCATTTCTATTTGTATATGTAACAATGTGTCTATATATAGAATTCCCCCTTCAGTTATATAGGTTGGTTTATCCTGAGATCGGGTTCCCATAATGCAATACACAGTTCATTGTTGGTTTCTTTGTATCCTTCTTTGCTTTTAAACAGCCATTTTGAAAGCAAATTTCTTATCAGGAAATGGTCCCTCTTTGTTGTTGAAAGAAAATGAGGTCTACAAACAAACTAGCAAGTGCAGTCTTTTTTTTTTTTTTTTTTATTGGGAAATGAATACAGTGTTAACAAGGCTTAATCAGCCCCCTTTGTATTTGTTTCTTCATTAAGCCCTCGCTATACTCTTGCCTGTGTACACAGAGAGATTTGATGTGAAGATGTTATGACAGGCCTGGTTTCGACTGATGCAGCTGGCATCGCTGATGCCCCAAACTAGTGCTTGTTGTAGGGGGATCATGAGAGATCCGTTCTGAGCACAGTTTGCCTGTCAGTTTCCCATGCATCTCGGAGCGCTCAGCTTCATCCTTGAATCCCCTTAATGAGAGGGAGAGGACAATGGCAGTATTGTTGTTTCTTTTCGAAATCTTGTGCAAAGAACAATTGGTGTTTACCCAAGCATTTGTACTACCCAAACTCTATTGATAATCACTTCTAGAGCGCTGATTAACTCTGTTCTGTCCGCTTCAACATAAAAGCCCATTGAAGTAGACACAGGACATAGCTTTCAGTTCCTCACAGTCTTTTAACAGTTTACAGGGGTATGGCCCTGCACTCATATTTATCATAAAAACAAGATACCACCCTGTTTTGCACACGGCATAACAAAAGCATACACGCATATAGTAAATCTGCTCATTTTTATTTTTTTCAGCTAAGCAAATCTCAAGGTATTCAGTGGCTGTTATTTTATTTTAACGTACCTCTTGCTGACTGACAGATCATGCATTTAAAAATAATTGAACGAAAAAAAAATTATATATATATATATATATATATATATATATATATATACATATCAGTCAACCGACTGAGCTCTCTTTTACTTGTTCTTTTGTATTTATAGTAGGCCTCTATTTCCTATGCTAGAAATATTTTTTAATTTTTTTATTATTATTTTTTTTTTTATCTTTTCTTGTGATTTGGGCGATAATTTCAGTCTGTCACATCTTTCGCTACAGCCCCTCCCCCATGGAGTCTACTTGCTGCTCTATGCAAAACAGCATCATGAATATGCGTAATTATGGAGACCCACGGTAATTTTTCAGGGTTATCCGATATGACGTTTATAGGACAGCAGCATATATCAATTTAAATGGGAGTGACAAATATCGTACCTTTTCTCTGTTTCCCTAGTATTTTCAATATTTCCTAGGTTTCTCATGGGAATACTGAGAACAACCAAGATTTTAAATGATATCAGCAATGAAAGCATATAAAAGAGAGATATACTATGCTTCTTTTTTTAGTTTGCTTTTTTTTATTTTTTATTTTACAACCATACTGCCTTAACATTTGATGACAGTACATTAAACATGATGATTTATTCGGTTACTGGGTGATATGCCTTAATAAACATTTGTTTTTGTGTATCAGATTCTGGTACTCTTCTTTTCATTTTACCTTATCTTTGTAAATATATACGGTATGGTTAATTGATGAAAAATAAAAATACAGAAGATTTGTCACTGCTAGTATGAAATATAATACATAATTATACGTGTCATGAACAAAGAGTTGGCATCTTTCATGAAATATAATTAATAAATACTAACTAACTAAAGCTTTGAGTAAGGAGAAAAATTACATGAACATCGTGGTGTACAGCAAACGCTATTTTTCAGTTATCCTGACTCTTTTTAACCAGAAGAGGTTTGCGAAAAAAAATAAAATAAAAATTAAAAGACATCCAGATATAAAAAGCATTTGCATGTGATAAAATAAAATGTGCATGAGCTAAAGTTTGGCCTTCTAGAAAGGGTACATAACGCTTACAAATATATCAATTTCTTAAAATAAATGTGAACAAAACATGTTTTCTTATATCTTATAAAATACAGAGTTTGTACACTAAATTGTGTGTCTATGTGTATGTTTGTTGATGTGTTTGTGTCTATATGTCTATGTGTACATATGAACACCTTAAGTGGATTGTATAAGTAGCTGTTCAACAGTCACATATATAGACAAATACATATGTTCCTATATAGGTATATTCTTTGCAATTCTAGGCTGTGAAGAACGTAGCATGTTTTAACACACTCTTTGTCAGGATCCCAACTTTACAATTTGCTGGGCTATTATTTGGTATTTAAAAGCCTCCGAACAGACTAGAGAACTCTTCAAATAATTAGTGGAGCCTGCTGTAGGAGGAGATAGGGGTAATAGAAACAATGAATAATGACGCCGCACATTACTATGCGATATTCCAAGTGCCTAGCTGCATATAAACATGAACAATATGGAATGCTGCAGACTATGCGAAATATGTTTCTTTCCCAATAATCACTGCATAAACACTGCACATCATTTACGCCATCACATTGGAGTCCATTCAAACACATCTTGGCTGCATTAGAATTAACATTAAAACGAAATGCCTAGTAGGCAGTGGTATCTATGTATGGTGTCATAATTCTGTATTAACACCATTTAAAAATGGATATCATTTTAAAATGTTATTCTCTTCTTGTAATGCACAATTTGAAGATGTATCGCTTGCCCTCTTCAGGTTAGTTGTGATGTGCTATTGTAGAAGAAGTTATTTGTGTTTACTGAGATTGGTCCCAAGTTTACACCACGGATTAAAAAAAAAAAAGTGTAACATTTTTTTTTGTATGAAAACATTACAGAATTTCAGTTGAGTGCACCTGTGTATAAAGGACTCTCTACATATGTAACAGAATGTTGAGAATATATTTTTCAGGGGAAAAAAATCATTTAATCCAGTAGCTGATACGATTACGTATGCTGTGATAAGTATAGGTAATCAATGTATCTATAAAACTGTGATAACTGAGAGTGAAAGTGATCACTCATTTCTTAATATTTGGATTAATAAAAAGGCGAGCAGGCATCTTTCTGTGGCAAGCTTTCTTTTATGAAACAAAGGCGAATAATTTAATATTCTATACATCAAGTTTATAATGTTTATTCTAGCAATATATTTTGTTATTAGATATTTACCTCCAGTGGTCATGCTTAAATATTATATGATCTGTGCCTTTGGAAAACCGAGACTACATATATATATATACGTGTATACATACGTGTGGTTATTTGCCAATGCAGTAATCATTTCATTGCTAGCAGATATAAACATATTCAATATAAAATATGTTGTAACAGGATAGTATTGCAATTATGCAGCTTGGAAACGACAAAACCATAAATTCTAAACACGCAACACAGAAAAGTAAGGCATACTCATTAGTAATTGACTCGTGATGCCATCTAATGATTTGAAGGGGTCAGTAGCCATCATAGTCCCCTCTCTTCTCACACTGGGCACATGTCATATGGGAAATTACTAACCTTTCACATTAAGCGCTTCAGGTTTGCGAGTATCGTTTCTTTACTAATTAAACATTCCTATTTATACATGTAAACTGCGGCTTTATGTTGCCTTTCTTTACAATTGCATGGCATAATTAAGTTTAAATGTCTCTCAGGAGGAATATTAAATACATTCCTTGAGACAATGCGGCATATTTATCATTTTGCTTGATATTTGTGTTTTAATATCGTTCATCACTTTGTGGATAGCAGCGCTTGTTCCAAGAGATTAGTCAGATGCATAGCACAAGGACCCTGTAAACTCTGTAATAAAATCAGTTTAATTTAATCCTGGCTATTATTCAGTATGCAAATGAAAAACTCGAGGTTTCCCTGGGCCCGCTGTCACATAGACAGCCGAAATACAGACACTGGTACAGTGGATATGTTAGGGATTCTCCCAGCACCCCTCCCCCCCTCTTTTTCAAGACTGGGTCTCAGCTGTCTGCCCTTCACAGAAAACCACAAACCAAGGAAACATATCAGTGGTAGAGCCCTGTAAATTGACTTGACATTTGATGCAGAAAAAAATCCCTAAAAGCTTACAAAAGACATTGAAAACAAATGCCACTAAGAACCTCCACTACATACATTGTGGATTTGAGAGATATAGAAAGTGGTGAATCTCTTGTGACCGCTGCCTGAACATATGAGCTTCGGTTTCTTTGTTTATTATCATCCATTCATTCTTCGTTAAATGCTTAAGATTAATTAAATAAGGCCCCTATTCTCTGCCCATAAGATACGTTACCCCTAATTAAAGCTTCCTCCCCCTTCCCCTTTTCACTATGCATCTTCTTAACAAAGGCAACTTGCGTTCCCTCTATTAGACAGTATTATTTGAGCATGTGAGGACGAGAACCGAGTTACAGTCATGGCGTCCCAAATATTCCCCAACATGGCATAAAATCAGAAGGTTGTCGTGCGTTCCGTATGTTTCCAGTATGAGAGCAGGGAATGCATTAGTGCTATTACAGCGGCTTTGAAGATGAGCTAAGAACAAAGTAATTATTCCATATCAGATGCTATATTCACCGAAAGGTGAGGCACTGTGTATTTAGGCTATTTGGCATGCAGGAATGTTAACGTTGCATTATTATGTGTTATTGTGACTGCCTGTGTCCTGGTCCCTCCTCCCTTTCTCCTCCTTCTCTCTAGTTATCTCTGCAGTGCGAGTAATGCAGAATCTATCCAATGCCTGGCCTTACGTCTTCCAAACACACACAGCATCAGTGTCACAATATTGCTCTCTTTAGGCATTTTTTTTTTTATTTTCTATTATTTTTTATTTTTTTTATTTTTCTGCATGGTGGTTTGGTTGATACATCGAAATAGTTTGTGTCAATTTTTCGTCTCGTTTAAAATAATCACATCTCACTTAGAGTTGAGGAAGCAGCACCAAATATGGAAATGTTTCCGTTCTAGGTGTAAAATTGAACTAATTATGAAATCAAAACACTTTTTCCGAGCACAAGCATCTGTGTTTTTTCACGTGGATTATCATTGCATGCCTCTGAGTACACGACTCTGTTCAATCACAGACAAAAAAAAGATGTTCGGTGTTTAAATATATGTGTTTTTTAAAAGTAATGGGACTTGGAAAATAGTTTGGGAAAGGAGATGGGGAAGGGATTTAAATGCCACATAAAATTCGATACTGCTAGGCCCCTCCTTGTCCTTCTCTTCTTCTGTTGCAGGTAAACAGAAACAAACATTTAAGACACATTTCCCTATTTTATTTACGTCAATGCTTGTTATTTATCCACAGAATACAGAATTCATTTACATTCAAAAGCTTTGTGCGTTCAACTAAGGAAGACTTCTTGATTTAGCCTTGTTTTTGATATCTTCTCTTTATATGTCTGAAGGTATAAATAAATAAGAGGCATTAAAGAATAAAAGATGATGCCACCGCCAATAGTTAAGCAATTTACAGTTTCAGATATATTCAGTAGTGGTTCATATCACTGAGAGTCATTAGAAGGTGGTATTGTAAAAGGTATTTGCAATTCGTAGGTCTGCCTGTCTCCTATTCAGTGCCGAGTCTCTTTCATGAGATTGGAAGGTGGCACATAGACTATTCAGGCGCAGGGAAAAATCAAGCAGAGTTTTGTTCCTTATTATTGTCTATTTATAGTATGGTGATAATAAGCCAAAAGCAATCACTGCAAATCACAGTAATGTCTGTCTGCGTCTCTCTCTCTCTATATATATATATAACGTTAACAACGTAGAATGCAAAACAAAGCTGAAGGCATCAACAAGACTTTTAAGAAAGTAATGCATGCATTTTATTTTTATTTTTTTGTGTGCATATATATTTCTATATTTTTTAAATGTGTAAGTGTGCTTATGTGTGTATCATGCAGACAGACAGACTGACATATCTCTGTCTGTCTGTCTGCCTGTATTTCTCTCTAGATATATGTATTTGGAATCGTAAAGGCAACAAAACAAAATTCGCTGGTCAAAAAGAAAATGTTTTCTTTTTGGCCCTTTGAAGAACCTGCATATAAAGCTATCCAAAGACACGAAAGAAATGAAATATAAGGACATTAAATATTTAAATGCAGAATTCCCTCATCTTTCCACTTCTACTGGGTTTTAAAAATGTCCTTGCGCAGAACGCTACGGCTGATTTAACTTCATTTGCATAGATTCAGTATGCATATCTTTGTTCTCCTGAAATAGAACGCAGTCTTGTGACAAAGCAAAAGCCAAGCACAGCAAACGCTTTCCTCTGCTTTTTATATTAGGCAATCCTGGTGCCATCGAGATGCTTTCTTCCTGCTAATACTTGCTGGGAAAGCATAATATTTTGCAATCACTAATGATAATATTCATTGAAATGCGCAAAATGAATACTTTTGAAACGTACAAGCTGAATATTTTTTTGACCATCAGAGATATTAAAAGCAATGGCAGGGTGTTTGGAGGGTGTGAAATGTTTAAATTCGTGTTTAAATTTTACCAACTGAATGTCATAATTGTTGTAATTTTTTTTTTTTAACTCTTTGGAGATAGGTACATTTTTTTCCTCCTTTTGCTGATAGTTGCGTTAGCAGCCAGAGTCCGTAGAGTTTTATCATTTCATGTGAAAAATGTCTACTTTAATAAACCAACAAGAGAAAATTGTTGTTGAAAGTTGGGTATTTTCATTATGTATCCATTTATTTATTTGTCTGTGGGCACCAGTGTCTCTGTGGGTGTTCTTGTGCTGTGTATGTAAGTGTGTGTGTGTCTCTAAATTTCTGATCATATGTAATGTGATTACGACTAACTAGAGTTGGCCCCACTTGGCTCCTGGTGGTGCATTGAGCTCAAATGATATTGGAAGGGCGGCACAGTTTGACCATCCACTCTTGGTTTTACTTCCCATCGAGTGCTGCCTCCTCTGAATGTCAATAGTTGCAGGCAGGACCTCCCTTGAGTTGCCAGCCACCGACTATTTAAAGCTCCCTCTTCTTGGTGGGACTGTTGGACTGGCCTGTGTACCCGCTTTGAAGGTGGTAGATGGTTAGTATAAAAATATTGTTAGTGATATTTACTAAAGAGAGAACTCAAAGTGAATTTTCACGATAGTGAATAAACCGTTGTGGGTGTTTTTGAGTGTGTATGTGTACGAGTCTGTATGTGAATCTGTTTGTAATTGTGTATGGCTGTATATATGTTACATGACAGTGTGTATGTAAGTGGGATTATGGTAGGTGGGGGTACCAACACAGTGTCTTGGGCTGGCCCTGGTACTAAAAGTCATTATATCAAAATAGAATGGCTAAAATACATGGAGTAGAACCCTTTTTGTCCTTGCTCAGTAAATTGGTGCACCATGATTTTTGTCATATGAAAGAATTCATTTAACCCTTTGGACTAAGATCCGTGGGTTGTGTTTGTCATTTATGTATTTTGTTTATTGAATAGTAAAATCACAACAATATAGTGCATCTTAACGTAAGTGCTAAAGTCTGCATGTTGACCCAAGAGCAATTTTTTTATGTTGCAAAAAGCTGTGGTGACCTAATAAACATGCCCTAAAGTGCTGAATACCTGCCTAAACAGATGGATCTGATTAAAAAAATATATAAATATATTTTTATATAGAAATGTGGCTTTTTCTTGCAAACATAAAATTCAACAATAAATGCCAAATTAGATATTTGAAGATATTTTACATTTCACTTCAAGTTCTGAAATAATATCCATGAAAAATAGACATTACATCTTTTCAATATTAAAGTAGTTGTTCTTATGAGTATAGTCAGTCCCTGCAGGCGTTTTGCTGTAAGAATTGGCTTTTCATGACTCCCTAGGATCAGTCCTAGGTCAGTGCTGTACAACATGCTCTGGTGGAGGCACTGAACTTTGCCCATAGAGAGGCATTGACTAAATGCATCTCTTCGAGGAGATGTGGATTGGTGCAGTGCAGGGCTTTGCTGCAAATGTGTGTTAGCCTCTCAATGCTATTCTATGGGAAAGTATTGGATTGGTGGATAATGGTGGAGCCATTTTATTACCTTTATAGCTCATCACAAGTAAAATATATTTATTCATGTATTACATAATTAGACTATTAGATTAGTTTAGATAAGATTAGATTAGAGAGAAAAACAAAGTACAACCCAAGAACCCATATTTGCTAATGCTAAACACTATTTCTCACATCCTGAGTCTCAAATATAGCAAAGTTACATTGTCACAATTGTGTTCGTCTTGGTTAACAAAAGAGTTCAGTTATTTGACTTGCCCAGAATGTTCATGCACGTTTGCTGAAGAAGTCTTCAGGGCAAAGCACGAAAAATAAAACAAGTAAAGTTAGGGTTTCAATACATTTTAGGGATATGGGGTGTCCTTTAGTACTGTAATATGACATTGTGGGTTTAGAAGTACAGTTAGGGATGACTCTAGCTTATTAACAAATGTGATTGTAATCATAAGCCTTAACTGCCATTAGACATGGAAATTTGTTGCGGAATAAACAGTAATTTTGCTGAATTTTGGCAGATTTGGGGGTTCTACAGAATTCCAGAATTCAGAGTAGAAATATACCCAAAACGCAAAGTGTGAAACATGTTTGGAGGTGGGGTAAATAATCTAAATTCCACCCATGGCACAACAAAAAAGCGATAATTAATGGCTAGAGGACAGTTACTATATGTTAATTTTATTCACAGTGAGCAGTGAGAAATAGAAGGACAAACAGGAGGATCAGTAAAAACATCAATGTTTATATATTCTATATTTGATAAATGGTATATTTAATAAATCTTTGGACCTTAAGTCTTTACTTTTTCTCACTTAATCTGTGAACTAAATGGCAGAAAAATGCTCCTCTCCGTGTACTGCAAAATATAATAATATTATATGATGTGTATTTTGTAGCACACTGATTGGTGCATTTTTGTGCCTTCTTGGCTTGTTCTTCTGATTGTGTTTGTGAATCAACATTCCGCATAGCCGAACCAAATTCTGACCAAATGTCGGGTGTCCCCAATTTTTTTTTAATGATTTAGCAGAACCGAAATTTCTCACCAAACACAATGAAGCACAATGCTTAACTATGAGTTTGTGTTGCAATGGACACTCATATATCCTTTATGTAGCTCAACATACGCTTACAAATATGTTTACAAATGTAACAATAAACCATTACATGAAATATGACGTTTACATGGATGCAGAAAATGAAGGATGTTTATGGAAATAGGAGATCAGATTAGAACAATTGGATGGTTGAGGTAATGGCCAAAATGATATAGCTGGTGACCATCTCATTGTAGGTGAGTTATCAGACATTTTCATAAATTATCAATTCTAAGCATGGGTAAAGCTTAGTAGAAACGTTTTATTTGGGTGCAAAAAAGATTATGCTACTACAGACACATTCAATTTTAAGTACTTAACCATTTTTTTCTACTTTGTGAGCTAGGAAACACATCTATATACAAAGCAGGTGTTTTATAGATAGATCACTCTTTAGACAATTACTCTTCTTCTACCACGTTCATCAGTTGAATATAACAGATATTTTTAACTTTTGTGCTCTGGAATCACTCCTGAAAAAAAAAAATACTGTGAATCATTTAGTATTCATAGTTACAAGGTACTCATGTCCTGTACCTATTCACTGTTCCAGGGTGATATGCTACATCTAATAGTTAATATCAGAAATATCTCTCAATTTTTATTACTCGATGACAAAATAAATGTCTTAGTATAAATTTCATAGAAAAAAAGAATATATTAAACAAGAACAAATTATATTCTAGCATTTTATATATTGCCCAGCGATATAAAGAAAGTGCCATCCATGTGAAATATATTCCAGGAATGGTTATTTTATCATGGCTATGACTCATATACATTTAGTCATTTCTCATATGTTATAAATATTTGGAAAGCAAGAAATGGAGATCGAACATGAAGTGAAAGATATATAGATTTTATTTATAGGGTTAGACGGAGTTATAAAAATAATATCAGGAAGTATTACTTTACTGAGAGGGTAGTGGATGCATGGAATAGCCTTCCAGCTGAAGTGGTAGAGGTTAACACAGTAAAGGAGTGTAAGCATGCGTGGGATAGGCATAAGGCTATCCTAACTATAAGATAAGACCAGGGACTAATGAAAGTATTTAGAAAATTGGGCAGACTAGATGGGCCGAATGGTTCTTATCTGCCATCACATTCTATGTTTCTATGTTTCTAAAAATGTAAACAATGAATTTACCTGCAATCCCTTCGCCAGGCCAAATTCTCCCTACTACTCGTTCCACCTTTGGTGATGTCACTCCACCTCACTGCAGATAGAGACGTGTCACAGAGGATGTTCTGAGGGAGGACTTGGGTCTAACAGAGTAGGGGACATGCCACCTTTGATGATCCATCATCATCACACATAACTTCCATCTTTTAGGCCTAGGATTAATACTGAACACTCTAAATAACTCTGTATATCCACAAATTCATACTGAAATGCTGCACATAACTGAAGGGTCAAGGTATTTAGAGTGAAGTCCCTCATATTTTATTGTTCTAAACATTTTTTTTTTTATAACAAGACTTTCTTTGTCTTTTCCAATGCAAAAATATATCGTATAAATAATTTATATGGAAGAAGCTTGGTTGAAATTTTACATTGGTCATTGGATATACAAGTTTACAGATATCATATATTACATGGTATATACGAGTTTACTGATATCATATATGCTAATGCAAAGATTATAAAGTAATACAAATATATATAATTATCAAATATGTCAAAGTTTAGCACCACAATAGATATATCACAGATTAAATTGTTTGATTTAAGGATGTATGATGATAGATATAAATACAAACATATTTAATAGTGTAAGGTGCTAGAGGTATACAGTAAATTATTAAGGAGACTTTTGGACAATTCTTTCCATTTTGGCTTGAGTCCTGTATTTGAAATTACAAAGAGCAGTGATGCATGTCTCCATGTAACACATTACAGCCTTTCACTGTAAGTGAAGGCACCTCGCGATAATAAAATCGAGGTTCTAAATGATGAGAAATTTTACTGCAATGCTAATGACATGTTTTCATACACGTCCAAGCCAGGAGAATGGTCAAGTGCACGCTACACAATATGAACGTGGTCGAAGATAGATAAATAGAAAGGGGTTGCTGAGATAAATAAATGTCTAAAATATTTATATATAGAAAAGAATAGAAATGTTTGTTTGGTGTAAAATCAATAGGGTGCATGGAACATGTTAACCGAATAACTAGGGAAAATTACGTTATAGCAATTTTGTATCACCAAAACCACAGTGTGTTGGCACTGTAAATTGTGAAGACCATTGTGATGCATGATAAAGTTTAAAATGTCTCAATCTCATGGAGATGAGAAAAGTCAGGATTTCAGAAAATAGCCATATTTAGGAAGTGGAAGTGCACTCAACCCTTCGTCCTGGAATCCTGGGTGCTGTACTGGATAAGTCTCAGTACCAAAAAGGACCAAATATAGAGTTTTGAATATAGAGAATAATCCAGGCACTCGAACGAATTCCAAAAAACAGGCAGTTTTTTGGACCCAAGAACCAGAAAACAACGTTTCGACCCCTTAGGGCCTTTGTCAAGGATTTCAGAAGATGGCCTAACACCTGACAACCATGTCCCTGACAGAAACTCCATGTTATTAATGGATATATATTGGCCCCTTAGGTAACAGACGCTTTTTATATCCAAGTACAATTACAGGGTCATCAAAAAGTAAGGAAATCATTCTCAGTTGTGACCCTAAACTGGGCCTCTAAAGGGCTCATATGTTGCAAGATCTGGCTCTAGCATGGCTAATTCTCTCACCCAAAAACATGGAAAACATGTCTTATTTAAGGGTACATTACCTGCCAATTTGATTTTGCTGTTTGTGTGTATGGAATATGAGGGTTAGACCTATTAAAAACTTCATTCTCACAAATGAAGAACACAAGAGTAAAATATCGATGAAATCCACAACATCTTCAGAGGAAAAACATTTCAATGTCTACTATCAGCTATGTATTGTGACTTTCCAACATATCACACCATTCAAACAGGATAGTGATAGAGTTGAATAACTCAAGCCAAGAGAACTTTTCTGGATCGAGTTAAAGACATTGCATTGAAATTGATTAAATATTGAACATATTCTGTCCTGCATTGGCTAATGTTGGCCTAAAATTCTATTGATCCTCATTCAAAATGACTATTGATAAAATATATCTAACATGTACGTGATTATTCCAGATAGTTACGTTTTAAAATATACCATATAGCGGATATATTCCTGTAGAGAAAGTGACAGCCAGTACGCAGATGAATTTCGTGGATGAGAGTATATACACTGATTCAAGATTTCTTCTTCAATCAAATGACCTTCACCACTTCCTGTGAACAAATTCATGCTGGCACATGCTTGTCATGGTTGATTGGGAACATATATCCTGAATTCTTGCTATGGGATGGATGTTAGGGATGTTTTGAGTAATTTTTTTTAGAGATATGGTTATCACATAGCAAAACCAGGGTACTCTTTATATAGAAAAGACAGGGAAGGCAGGAAAGGGGGAGGGGCTGCCCTGTATGTGAAGGATAGCATAAAATCTAGCCTAATAAAAGTTAGTGAGGCGAACATAGAGTCCGTTTGGGTAACGTTAGAATTTGGTATTCACACAGTAACTTGTGTAGGTGTGATTTATAGGCCCCCAGGACAAATTGAAGAGTTAGATAATCTACTAGTTGAGGAAATAGCTAAAATGACAATGAAGGGGGAAGTTATCATCATGGGTGACTTTAATCTTCCCGATGTGAATTGGAAAACAAAAATAGCTGCTTGTGCCAGGAGCACACATATTCTAAACTCCCTACTGGGAGTGTCTCTAAAACAAGTCGTTGAGGAGCCAACTCGTAAAGAGGCCATACTAGATTTAGTGTTAACAAATGGAGATTTGGTATCCGATATTACTGTAGGTGAAAGTTTAGGATCCAGTGATCATCAGTCAGTGTGGTTTAATATAAGAACAGTAACTGAGTCACACCACAAAAAAAAAGTTTTAGACTTTAGAAAAACAGACTTTTCTAAAATTAGAATATGTGTAAAGGAGTCATTATCAGACTGGAGCAATTTAAATGGAGTCCAAGAGAAATGGGATTATTTAAAAGTTGCATTACTGAAGGCAACAGAAAATTGAATTAGGCTTGTCAGTAAAAGCAAAAAATTCAAGAAACCACTGTGGTACTCTGCAGATGTGGCCAAAATAGTAAAAAACAAAAAGTTAGCATTTAGTAATTATAAAAAAAAAAACAGAGTGAGGAAGACAGAATGATATATAAGATTAGGCAGAAAGAGGCTAAGCAAGTTATAAGAGCTTACAAATCACACACAGAAGAGAAAATAGCACAGTCAGTAAAAAAAAGGGGGACAAAACTTTTTTTAGATACATAAATGAGAAAAGAAAAGTAAAACCAGGATTAGTTAGATTCAAAACAAAATAAAGAAGGTATGTAGAAGAGGATAAAGGTCTAGCTGACTGCCTCAATTACTATTTTTGTTCGGTATTTACAGATGAAAATGAAGGAAAGGGACCTCAGTTAAGAAAAAGGATAAATGAGTCATTTATTACACGTGAGTTTACAGAGGAAGAGGTTCTATTTCAACTCTCAAAAGTAAAGACAAATAAGTCAATGGGACCTGATGGAATACATCCAAAGCTATTAAAAGAGGTTAGTGGTGTACTAGCAAAACCATTAACAGATTTATTTAACCAATCATTGATAACAGGAGTAGTCCCAGAAGATTGGAAGTTGGCGAATGTTGTGCCCATTCACAAGAAAGGTAATAGGGAGGAGTCGGGCAACTATAGGCCAGTAAGCCTTACTTCAGTAGTGGGGAAAGTGATGGAAACCATGTTAAAGGATAGGATTGTTGAACATCTAAAAACACATGGATTTCAAGATCAGAGACAACATGGATTTACTTCAGGGAGATCATGCCAAACTAATCTTATTGATTTTTTTGATTGGGTAACTAAAATTATAGATCAGGGTGGTGCAGTAGACATTGCTTACCTAGATTCCAGTAAGGCTTTTGATCCTGTTGTACATAGATGACTTATCAATAAACTGTAATATTTAAGTTTGGATTCCAATATTGTTGAATGGGTAAGGCAGTGGTTGAGTGACAGGCAACAGAGGGTTGTAGTCAATGGAGTATATTCGAAGCTTGGGCTTGTCACCAGTGGGGTACCTCAGGGATCTGTACTTGGACCCATTCTCTTTAATATTTTTATTAGTGATATTGCAGAAGGTCTTGATGGTAAGGTATGTCTTTTTGCTGATGATACTAAGATATGTAACAGGGTTGATGTTCCAGGAGGGATAAGCCAAATGGCTAATGATTTAGGTAAACTAAAAAAATGGTCAGAGTTGTGACAACTGACATTTAATGTGGATAAGTACAAGATAATGCATCTTGGACGTAAAAACCCAAGGGCAGAGTACAGAATATTTGATAGAGTCCTAACCTCAACATCTGAGGAAAGGGATTTATGGGTGATTTTTTCTGATGACTTAAAGGTAGGCAGACAATGTAATAGAGCATGAGGAAATACTAGCAGAATGCATGGTTGTATAGGGAGAGGTATTAGCAGTAGAAAGAGGGAAGTGCTCATGCCATTGTACAGAACACTGGTGAGACCTCACTTGGAGTATTGTACGCAGTACTGGAGTCCGTATCTTCAGAAGGATATTGATACCTTAGAGAGAGTTCAGAGAAGGGCTACTAAACTGGTTCATGGATTGCAGGATAAAACTTACCAGGAAAGGTTAAAGGATCTTAACATGTATAGCTTGGAGGAAAGACGAGACAGGGGGGATATGATAGAAACATTTAAATACATAAAGGGAATCAACACAGTAAAGGAGGAGACTATATTTAAAAGAAGAAAAACTACCACAACAAGAGGACATAGTCTTAAATTAGAGGGACAAAGGTTTAAAAATAATATCAGGAAGTATTACTTTACTGAGAGGGTAGTGGATGCATGGAATAGCCTTCCAGCTGAAGTGGTAGAGGTTAACACAGTAAAGGAGTTTAAGCATGCATGGGATAGGCATAAGGCTATCCTAACTATAAGATAAGGCCAGGGACTAATGAAAGTATTTAGAAAATTGGGCAGACTAGATGGGCCGAATGGTTCTTATCTGCCGTCACATTCTATGTTTCTATGTTTCTATGACATTCCCTCTCCATTCTGATATATAGGTATAAGGTTTTTAACACACATTTCCATTTGTTTGTTTGTTTTCTATTTATTTCAGGTCTTTTAGTATGGCTACTTTTCCTATTTTGGGGACTGTATATGCCGAAATAAGAAGTAAGAATATTATGTATTCATATAGCCCCACACTCTCCATAGTGACTGCCCCTTGATATTGATTCTGAGTATCATATTCTGCTTTTATGTTTTTTACTGTACAGCATACTGTGTTTACTCTATGTGCTACCCAGATGGCACTCACAGAAGTAGAACCTGTCAATGAGGGAGAATGTTTCTGTACTTTATGCATAGTATCAAGCAGTCCGGCAACTGATCTTTTCTGCATCTGTACATCTCAACAGATATTATTTATTCACAATTTATTTATAGCTTCTGATGCCGCTTCTTTGCACTGTCTGTCTGTTACCTCCCTTCATTCACGTCTCACTTGCGGCACCCTATGGCTGCTTGGGTGTTGAATTTGGGGACAGACAACCATCCAGTACACTCCATCTTCCTCTTTTTCTGTGCTTACTTTTATTTAAATTTAGTTACTTTTGCTAGCAGCTATTGAACTCTTTAGCTAATACATGGTACATAAAATAATCCCTATACTTAGCATGCTCATACAATGGCTAGTTGCCACCATCCTTGACAATAACACATCTACATTCTTCAGTCCAATCTATTTTAAATTTTGCAGTATCACAATTATATTTATATATATAAATGTTTTTATATACATATTATATAGCACACATTTTCATATATATAATTGTATGCTATATTCTGATTATTGTTACTTTATTAGAACAACTGCATTGCTTTATTTTACTATATTTTGCCAACCTTGCCTACATCTTGTCCGCTACTACCTACTTTCACAGTCACATTTCTACTTGTATACTAATCTAAGCTAACCATCATACATTGGAGATACCTGTGAGCTATTTTATGTCAAAACGTGATAGCTCAGCTGGTTAACTTGTTCATCTTAATTTAAGTTCAACCAGATAAATGTAACTGTATCCTTCCTAATACAAAACCTGTTCATTATCAGGACATGAAATAAGAGGTCAGAATTAAAAACTTAAAAAAAGGAAATTTCACATCCAGCAGAGGAAATGGTTCTTTACAGTAAAAAAACTAAAGTAAGGATTTGCCTAAGTAGGTTGTCTATAAAAGGTATGTATTTTTTATTACAAAATTTGACAGAAACAATAGGTTGATGAGAACTCGTCTCAGATAACTTATCATATAGAGGAGGTGGGCTATAAATAGGAGGTTATTACTGTCAGGATCGGGACAGGGATCCAACACGCAGAGTACAAAGAGTGGAAAGGTACGTATACCGGGCCTTAGAATGGCCGGACTAACGTACCGAGAGTAATAGAGAATAGTCAGAGACAAGCCGAGGTCGAGGGAACGAGAAGACAGATAAGCGAGAGACAAGCCGGGTCAAGGGATAACAGAGATAAGCAGGGTAGTACAACAAGCCGAGTCAAAACCAATAGAGCAAACTAGAATACCAGAGCACTGAGTGACTAGACAAGCTAGAACCACGACAGGGCAATGAGCTGAAGTGAGAAGTAAGCTTAAATACCCTGGCTCTGGATGGTAATCACGCCTCTGACAAGTACCGATTGGATATCGGACACTTGAGTGACAGGTCGCTCGTGATAGCGTCATGACGTCACGTATTGAGCGTCCCGCTAGAAAAGGATGTGGATTCCTCGCGGTCGGTGTTTAAGTGACTGGATGAACCGCGAGGAACGAAGGAAACAGCTCGTTTGGACGGATAAACTACTAAGTCTCTACCTCTTTTAGAGGTAGAGACCTCAGGTACCCTGACAGTACCCCCCCTCTCAGATACGCCCACCGGGCGGAAGGAACCGGGACGAGATGGGAAGTGGAGGTGAAATGCTCTGCGAAGGCGAGAAGCATGAACGTCCTCCTGAGGTACCCAACTCCTCTCCTCAGGACCATATCCCTTCCAGTTGACCAGATATTGCAATTTTCCCCTTGAAATTCTGGAATCAATGATGGAGCTGACCTCGTACTCCTCCCGACCCTCCACCAGAACAGGACGAGGTGAGGAAACCTTAGAGGAGAATTTGTTGCAAATAAGAGGTTTCAACAAGGAGACATGAAAAGAGTTAGGAATGCGTAAGGCAGGTGGCAGAGCAAGGCGATACGCAACCGGGTTGATACGAGTGAGAACCCTGTAAGGACCTATGTAGCGAGGAGCAAATTTCATAGATGGAACTTTCAGGCGAATATTCTTAGTGCTCAGCCACACCCTATCGCCAGGAACAAAGACCGGAGCCGCTCTTCTATGCTTGTCAGCGTGTCTCTTGAACAACGAGGAATTATGTAACAGAATTTGCCGAGTCTGATCCCATAATTTCTTCAGGTTGGCGACATGATCATCAACCGACGGTATCCCCTGAGAAGAGGAAACCGAAGGAAAAATTGAAGGATGAAAGCCATAGTTCATGAAGAAAGGGCTAGAGCGAGTTGAATCACAAACAAGGTTATTGTGTGCGAACTCCGCCCAAGGAATCAAACCGACCCAATCGTCCTGGTGTTCGGAAACAAAGCAACGTAGATACTGCTCAATCTTTTGATTGGTGCGTTCAGCAGCTCCGTTAGACTGAGGGTGATAGGCAGAGGAGAAGTTCAATTTGATTCCCATTTGAGAACAAAAGGATCTCCAGAAACGTGAGACAAATTGAGAACCTCTATCAGAAACAATCTCCGAAGGAATCCCATGTAGGCGAAAAACTTCTCTCGCAAAAATCTCTGCCAATTCAGGAGAAGTCGGAAGTTTAGGTAATGGCACGAAATGAGCCATCTTTGTAAATCTATCCACCACCGTGAGAATAACAGTCTGTCTCTTGGAAGCAGGCAAATCTACGATAAAGTCTATGGACAGGCAGGACCAAGGTTTCTCAGGAATGTCCAAGGGGTGTAACAGACCACAAGGAGATGTATGAGGTTGTTTAGTCTTAGCACAAGTCTCACAAGCTGCGACGAACTCCTCAATATCTTTTCGTAGTGAAGACCACCAGAAATCCTTGGATATCAGAGAGTATGTCTTGCGAATACCAGGATGGCCAGCTACTTTACTTTCGTGAAAACACTGTAAGAGCTCCAGTTGGAGTTCAGGGGGGACAAAGTTTCTTCCCTCAGGAGTGTTTCCGGGTGCCAGATGTTGTGACTTCAAGATCTGGTCAAGTAGCGGAGAATGGATTTTGAGACTGGTATTGTCAAGGAGATTCTATATTATATATATATATATATTTCAATATTTGCTCATCATTTATTTTTTGTTTTATATTTTATTTGAAGATTTTATGCCTCACTATGATGGTTGCTGAAATTTTATGAATGTCATTTTTTTTTCACTTTTTAATTGTTGTAGTAGTTTGAACTAAAATTGGAGCGGAAGCGAAAAGTTCCTTGAGAGTTTTGAACGCAAGAAGAGCTTCAGTAGTCCAATTCTTAGTATCAGCCCCCTGTTTGGTCATATTGGTGATAGGTGCGATAATTGAAGAATAACCCTTAATAAAGCGCCTATAATAATTAGAAAATCCAATAAATCTCTGTACGGCTTTAAGACCTTTGGGTAAAGGCCACTCTAGAATGGACTGGAGCTTATCCGGATCCATCTTAAATCCCTCCCCCGAGATCACATAGCCGAGAAAGGTTACCTGGGTTTGATCAAAGCTACATTTCTCCAACTTGCAGTATAAGCCATGCTGGAGAAGCTTGTGCAAAACCCTCCTGACTTGCTTGTGATGAGTCTCAATCTCACTAGAATGTATGAGTATATCATCTAGGTATACAATGACGCAATCCTGCTGAAATTCCCCAAGAATCTCATTTATCAGATCCTGGAATACAGCTGGTGCATTGCATAACCCAAAAGGCATGACAGTATATTCATAGTGGCCATATCGAGTATTGAATGCCGTCATCCACTCATGTCCCTGCTGGATTCTCACCAAGTTATATGCCCCTCTGAGATCCAACTTGGTGAAAATTGTAGAGCCCTTCAAACGATCGAAGAGTTCGGTGATCAAGGGAATCGGGTAGGCATTCTTAATGGTTATCTTATTTAGGCCTCGATAATCAATACAAGGTCTTAAAGAACCATCCTTCTTTTTAACAAAAAAAAATCCAGCCCCGGCAGGAGAGGAGGACCTCCTAATGAATCCCTTGTCTAAATTTTCGTGAATATACTCCTCTAGAACTGAGTTCTCTTTCGTAGATAACGGGTATACATGACCTCTGGGCGGCATGGTACCAGGGAGTAGGTTAATTTTGCAATCAAAGGACCTGTGTGGGGGTAAGGTATCGGCTTTCTTTTTGTCAAACACTGCCTTTAAATCTATATACTGAGACGGAATTTGTGTCTCTGTAGGATTGTCAGAGTTAGTCGCGGTGTTGGTTAAGCAGAGAGGTGAGACCTTCCGCAAGCATTTCTCTTGACAATTCTGTCCCCATGAAACTATCTCCCCTGACTCCCAATTAATAATAGGGTTATGTCTCCTCAACCAGGAGTACCCCAGGACTATGGGAATAGACGGAGACGAAATGAGCAATAAGGATATGTCCTCTCTATGTAGGATGCCAGCAGTTAAGTTAATCGGTATGGTCTCACGGAAAATGACAGGCTCAAGTAACGGTCTACCATCGATGGCCTCAACAGCCAGTGGTGTCTCTTTTAACTGGGATGGAATAGCATGCTTGGCGGCAAAACCCTGATCTATAAAACTCTCAGCAGCTCCAGAATCGATTAGTGCCATAGTCTTGACTACTCCCTTTTCCCACTTTAAAGAAACGGGTAACAGAAGCCTGAACTCTTTGTAGTTGTGAATAGAGGACAAAGTAGAAACACCCAAGGCCTGTCCTCTAGAGAAACTTAGGTGCGAGCGTTTCCCGAACGATTAGGACAATTTAGGCGTAAATGACCTCTGACTCCACAATACATACATAAACCCTCCCTTCTTCGGTACTGTCTCTCCCTCTCTGTGAGATGAGTACTGCCTATCTGCATAGGTTCAGAAATACGTAAGTCCTCGAACTCAGAATTTTGAAAGGTAGGTGCTAGTTTAAAGGAGGGTCTACGGGTCCTATCTCGAGTGTTCTGCCTCTCTCTTAGGCGTTCATCAATACGAGATATAAAAGAAATTAAATCCTC
The DNA here is from genome assembly GCF_036172605.1 of Pelobates fuscus. Lineage (NCBI taxonomy): Eukaryota > Metazoa > Chordata > Amphibia > Anura > Pelobatidae > Pelobates > Pelobates fuscus. The sequence continues at coordinate 33,712,334 of NC_086321.1, read as the reverse complement.
CAAATTCTCAGGGAGTTCTCTAGTAGCGACCTCGTCAAGAATTACATCTGATAACCCATTCAGAAACACATCTATATAAGCCTGTTCGTTCCACTTAACTTCTGCCGCCAAGGACCTGAACTCTAGTGCATAATCCACAAGTGTTCGATCGTCCTGTCTAAGGCGCAACAGTAATCTAGCTGCATTGACCTTTCTACCAGGAGGGTCAAAAGTTCCTCTAAACGCAGCTACAAAGGCATTATAATTATAGACTAGTGGATTATCATTCTCCCATAAAGGATTGGCCCATCTCAGAGCTTTCTCAATGAGTAAAGTAATAACAAATCCAACCTTCGCTCTATCTGTAGGATAAGAGCGGGGTTGTAATTCGAAATGGATGCTAATCTGGTTCAGAAAGCCACGACACTTCTCCGGTGACCCGCCATAACGTACTGGTGGGGTAATACGGGAAGAAGCACCTACAGTGGCTACCTCTAGACCTGAGACTGCAGGAGAAATAGAAGGAGTACGTGTCTCCTCAGGTGGGTTACTAGCACGAGACAAAAGTGCCTGTAGTGCTAGAGCCATCTGATCCATCCTATGCTCCATGGCGTCAAACCTGGGATCAGAAGAACCAAGCTGACTGTTTGTACCTGCAGGATCCATTGGCCCTGTCGTAATGTCAGGATCGGGACAGGGATCCAACACGCAGAGTACAAAGAGTGGAAAGGTACGTATACCGGGCCTTAGAATGGCCGGACTAACGTACCGAGAGTAATAGAGAATAGTCAGAGACAAGCCGAGGTCGAGGGAACGAGAAGACAGATAAACGAGAGACAAGCCGGGTCAAGGGATAACAGAGATAAGCAGGGTAGTACAACAAGCCGAGTCAAAACCAATAGAGCAAACTAGAATACCAGAGCACTGAGTGACTAGACAAGCTAGAACCACGACAGGGCAATGAGCTGAAGTGAGAAGTAAGCTTAAATACCCTGGCTCTGGATGGTAATCACGCCTCTGACAAGTACCGATTGGATATCGGACACTTGAGTGACAGGTCGCTCGTGATAGCGTCATGACGTCACGTATTGAGCGTCCCGCTAGAAAAGGATGTGGATTCCTCGCGGTCGGTGTTTAAGTGACTGGATGAACCGCGAGGAACGAAGGAAACAGCTCGTTTGGACGGATAAACTACTAAGTCTCTACCTCTTTTAGAGGTAGAGACCTCAGGTACCCTGACAATTACTGATAATGCAAGAAATTACAAGAGCATTAACCAGCACTTTAGTAGCTTATTGTATAATGTTTTTAAAGGTGGAATTGGCAGGATTTGATGATAAGCTGTATATGAGGTGTATAGGTGGGGCCAGAATCAAAGATAACACCAAGGCAGTGAGCTTGCAAGGATTGGCTGACACATGTACCATCAACTTGTAGGGAGAGCAACATAGGAGGATTACTGTTACAAAAAGGGAAAATAAAAAGATCAGTTTAGACAGAAAAAAAGAAACCACAATAGTGAATAAATATGTGATACAAATTTAAAAAGAAAATGACAAAAAATGAATAATAAAAAAAATAAAAGGAAGTTTTTAAACAAAAATCAGTGATTGGCTCATTAAATAAATCTGTAAAGTGCTGGAAATATGCAAAACTGTACGGTGCCAAAAAACAGTAGTTTTTAAGTGAAAAAAACTACTACAACAATTAAAAAGTGAAAAAAAAATGACATTCATAAAATTTCAGCAACCATCATAGTGAGGCATAAAATCTTCAAATAAAATATAAAACAAAAAATAAATGATGAGCAAATATTGAAATATATATATATATATAATATAGAATCTCCTTGACAAGATACTCACCTTAAAAAAACAAATGGTAAAATATAATGCAGAAATTCCATACTCATAACATGGTAATTTTTGGAAATGTAAAACATGTGTAGATGTAAACTCACAAAGACTGAGTGGATTATGTCCCACTCTCACTAGGCTCACTAGGCTTAGAATAGATGAAGCTTCCCGTGTGCGATGCATCCAAAACTATATATATAAAAAAAGAATTCACAAGTCTCTATTCCTAATGTAGAACAACCTTTATTTCTTCAAATTAAAAGAAACATAATGAGAGGAACACACAAATGTGTGAATATAGTGAAGTCCAAGATACTGCAGATATAAAATCTGTAAGCACCTTCTCCACACTTTTCTTCACACTCAGCCTCAATTTCAGACCATAAGCATGACACATTCCTCTCCGCCGCTCGAAGCTGCTGGATCCTTGTGCAGCACTCGCAGGATAATGGTCCCAAACCAACCACAAACTGTATCCCACGAGCGAGGCCTGAACATGCGCCCAGATGTCATGTTGCCGATGGTATGAGATTGAGGCTGAGTGTGAAGAGAAGACACTGAACACAGGAGAAATGGTCTGGAGAGTGTCATCCCCCTTGTACTAACCCTAGCGGTCCGCCGATCTCTCGACATTCCAATCCGGCGCACTGCAGTTCCCACGTAGTATGAGGCTCCAGACAGTCTCATGGCCGCCAATCGCTGTGCACCTGCCCCTTTTTATGATGCGGTGCATGCATGCCGGCGTCATAACATCACAGGAGCTCTAAGCAATAGAACTCAGCACACTCAAACTTTTTGGGGGCATGGTTATGATAACCACGTCCCCAACCATACAGACTCCCAGTCTGCCCAAAGTACAGTGCACCCTGTTGTGGTTCCTAATGTTACTAGTGGCCCTATAGCACATTCTTTTGTCCTTTTTGGTATTTATTGGTTTTGACCCGACTTGCTCTTGACTACTCTGTTTTCTAGTTCCCTTGACTTGGCTTTGTTACTCGTACTTGTGTATTTCTGGCTCCCCTGACTCGGCTTTTGTCTCTCATATTAGTGTATTTCTGGCTTCACTTGACCTTGGCTTTTTCTGACTTTCCTTGAATTATATTCTATTTTCCGGCCATTCTAAGGACCAGTTTAGGGACTTTCAATCAGTATCTATTTATCCTCGTGAGTTTTCACTCTGCGTGTTGGGTTGTTCATTACAGAGATGTTACTTGAAGATTTTATTATTGTTTACGAAGGGTTTAATGAACGTGACAAAGAGTTCAAGATGTTGCCTTAGCCTCCAAATTCTCCAGATCTCAATCCGATTGACCGTCTGTGGCATGTGCTGGAACAAAAAATTAGATCCATGGAGGGCTCACCTCGCAACTTACAGCACTTATAGGATCTACTGCTAATGTCACATGCTAAGACACATTCAGAGGCCTTGTGGAGTCCATGCCTCAATTTATCAGAGCTATTTTGGCAGCACATGGGTTACCTGTTGTGGCTGATCAGTGTACAAGTATAGATTTTTTTACATCCTATCCTCTTTTTCTGTCTGTTGGTTACTTTTTCCTCACTTGATCTGTGAAGCACTTGGTGAGAAAATGCTTCTATCAGTGTCCTGCAAAATCTAAACATAATATAAATATGAACAGAAAAAAGGACTAATGGGTGGCAGATGTAACCCAAACTGCCTCCCAGAAAGACCCTGTATCCTTATATAAAAGGCTACTCTGTATAAACAGAGAGCCAAAAACAAAAACTCTTTTAATGGTCCCTCTTAGGGAGAAAATACTGAACGAACAGACAATTAAAATTAGGACCTAATGGGAGACAATAATCACTGAACCATATAATGGTATAGTCACCCAGAAAAGTAACTGTAAAGTGTATATCTGGCAAAGTTGCCAATAGAAATAACAGATAACTTTAGGAGGGAGAAAAAGATACAATAAATGTAGCAAATTGTAAACCTTCCAATACAGAGAAAATAGATTTTATGGATACCAATAAATGTATCTAGTACATAGAAGTTTAACAGAGTTGATTTGCAGCAAAACCGGGAGAAACCTGTGCTCCAAAAATCCAGCAATGTTGGTGTAAAAGCAAAGTGCCAAAACAACTATAGGAGATTGGGGGGTAATGAAATCCCGGCTCAACTTGCTAATATTAGGTAAGTATCTAGTCCCACCAGGAAACTGGAGTAAAGGTAAATTAGAAAACCAAGAGGAGCCTAAATTAAAAACATCTGCTTAAATCTATGCCCAACGCGCGTTTCGGCAAAGCAAATCGCCTTTATCAAGAGCAGCTCTTGATAAAGGTGATTTGCTTCGCCGAAACGCGCGTTGGGCATAGATTTAAGCGGGACTGCTCTTGATAAAGGTGATTTGCTTCGCCGAAACGCGCGTTGGGCATAGATTTAAGCGGATGTTTTTAATTTAAGATCCTCTTGGTTTTCTAATTTACCTTTACTCCAGTTTCCTGGTGGGACTAGATACTTACCTACTATTAGCAAGTTGAGCAGGGACTTCCTTACCCCCCAATCTCCTATAGTTGTTTTGGCACTTTGCTTTTACACCAACATTGCTGGATTTTTGGAGCACAGGTTTCTCCCGGTTTTGCTGCAAATCAACTCTGTTAGACTTCTATGTACTAGATACATTTATTGGTATCCATAAAATCTATTTTCTCTGTATTGGAAGGTTTACAATTTGCTACATTTATTGTATCTTTTTCTCCCTCCTAAAGTAATCTGTTATTTCTATTGGCAACTTTGCCAGATATACACTTTACAGTTACTTTTCTGGGTGACTATACCATTATATGGTTCAGTGATTATTGTCTCCCATTAGGTCCTAATTTTAATTGTCTGTTCGTTCAGTATTTTCTCCCTAAGAGGGACCATTAAAAGAGTTTTTGTTTTTGGCTCTCTGTTTATACAGAGTAGCCTTTTATATAAGGATACAGGGTCTTTCTGGGAGGCAGTTTGGGTTACATCTGCCACACATTAGTCCTTTTTTCGTCTATATCTCTAGGGGTTAGGCCCCAGTGTATCTTCTAACCATCACAACTCTGGTGGATGGACTTGCTCCATTCCTTACCAGCGCTGTTCTTCTCTATAATATAAATATGAAGTATAGGTTTTCTACTACAGTGAATGGCCTATTTTCACATCCTTTTAGTTTGCTTGATTCGCTTTCCAAATATTAGTTTTTTTGTTACTAAGATACTGCTGAGCCGAACAGACATTTGTCAGAAATTCGGCTGTCCCAAAATTTTTATTTTCAGGAAAAAAGGTTCGGCTAAAATGAATTTTTGCCGCTTTGCACAAGTCTAGTTGCTTCAATACTCAATACACTGCCTTGTTAATGCAGCAAGTCTAAACAAAGGCAACTTGTAGTTTAGTTTATTCAGGTGTAACTTCAAATAACTACCACGGCAACATGCAACTGCAGAAACCAACACTGTATTACATTGAACTGACTTACATTGAATGAAACTAGTGCAATTCAAGATTTTCAAGACCTACATGCACCACATATTTGTGTAATTAATTTACTTTGTAGTTATAAAATGAAATGGGTTTATCTTTATTTCATATTGCGAGTAAACTATATTAAATTGGTTTTCTTTTTAACATATTTATAAATGATCTTGAAATGGGCATTGAAAGCCATGTTTCAGTGTTTGCAGATGACACAAAACTTTGTAAAGTAATACAATGTGAGCAGGATGTTGCTTTGCTGCAGAGGGATTTGGATAGATTGGGGGATTGGGCACTAAAATGGCAGATTAAATTTAACATAGAGAAATGCAAAGTTATGCACTTTGGGGTCAAGAATACACAAGCAATTTACACCCTTTGTAAAGTAATACAATGTTAGCAGGATATTGCTTTTCTGCAGAGGGATTTGGATAGATTGGGGGATTGGGCACTAAAATGGCAGATTAAATTTAACATAGAGAAATGCAAAGTTATGCACTTCGGGGTCAAGAATACACAAGCAACTTACACCCTAAATGGTAGTGAATTAGGAATAACCACACACAAGAAGGATTTGGGAACTGTTATAGACAACAAATTAGGCAGCAATATGCAATGTCAATCTGCAGTTGCTAAGGCCAGTAAGGTTTTGTCATGTATAAGTAGGGGCATAAATTCTCGGGATGAAAATATAATTTTACCTCTTTATAAATCACTGGTAAGACCACACTTTGAAAATGCTGTGCAATTTTGGGTACCTGTTCTAAAGAATGATATCATGGCACTAGAAAAAGTGCAGAGACAAGCTGCAAAATTGATCAAAGGAATGGAGCATTTTAGTTACGAAGAAAGGTTAAAAAATGTAAATCTCTTTAGTTTGGAAAAACTGCGCCTCAGAGGGGATATGATAACATTATACAAATATATTCGGGGCCAGTGCAAACTATTATCTGGAAATCTATTAATAAACATGGCTATACATAGGACACAAGGTCACACATTTAGGCTGGAAGAAAGGAGATTTCATCTAAGGCAAAGAAAAGTGTTTTTTTTTTACAGTAAGAGTAATAAGGATATGATAACATTATACAAATATATTCGGGGCCAGTACAAACCATTATCTGGAAATCTATAAATAAACAGGGCTATACATAGGACACAAGGTCACACATTTAGGCTGGAAGAAAGGAGATTTCATCTAAGGCAAAGAAAAGTGTTTTTTTTTTTACAGTAAGAGTATAAGGATATGGAAGAGGTGCCTGCCTGAAGAGGTGGTTTTATCAGAGTCCTTAAACTGAAATTGGATAAATACTTGCAAAAACATAATATACAGGGATATAATTTCTAATTAGTGGGGTAATAGCTGCTTGATCCAAGGAGACTGCTATTTTGTGGTCAAGAAGGAATTTTTTCCTAGTTTGTTGCAAAATTGGAAGCGCTTCAGACTAGGTTTTTGCCTTCTTTTGGATCAACAGCAAAAACATATGCGAGGAAGGCTGTACTTGATGGACGCAAGTCTCTTTTCAGCTATGTAACTATGTAACTATGTAACTATATATGTTCTTGGATATTATAATATTTTTTTTCTAGTCTACTGTTTAGCCTATAGATACATTATTGTACAACATGGGTCATAAAATATTGGTTCCCCAGACATTAAAGGACTACAATTGGTCGTTGATATCCTTTGATATGAGAATTGTTAAATAACTAAATAAACTTGTGAGATGTCATATTAATGGTAACATGCCAACAGGCGGAGGTCCAAAATTCAATGACAACTACAGGAGAACATGTTTACTTGATTGGAGACACAATAAAACTCTTAGGACTATATTTCATTCCTTTCTAACATGAGTTTGACTAAATACATTGTTCCTTCTTTGCAAAAAAAAAAGGACTTTTGATTATTTCCAAAGATTAAGGACAACACTCGGAAAGAAGGTCAGTAATGTAACATCTTATTTTTTTTTTAAATAAAGAGAATCTAGAATTTAAAATTAACTCAAGATACTAAAAAAGAGGCCAGGTGAGCAATTGTCTGTCAAAAAAGCATATAGAGATAAGATGCAATACTAAATCTTAAAATAAATAATATACCAGATAATATACTAAATGTTATAAAATACAGAATTGTATAATAAGAGCAATTCAAATTAGTCTACCAAAAGTTGCAGACTGGAAGAACAATTGAAAGCAAGACAATGTAGAAATATGTCCAGCCTGCCTTGTCCACTACATGTTTCAGTCACAGCCTCAATCATCCTTCTCTATCTATCTAAGTTGTGCTTCCTTGTCGTGGCTATTTCAGTTATTCTTTGGTCACATTAGTTTATTCTTTTTATTAATATATTTTAAAACAATCTCAGCTGGTTTGTCTAACCACAAATTATCAAGATTTTGAGTTTCAGCTCAAAGAGTAGTTTCTACTACTGGGAATGGAAACCAGACTGTTTCCTCCATTGACTTGGAATAATGAAGGATTTAATGTTTGCTCAAATCAATGGAAAGTCCAGCTTGTTCAATTAAATTGTTTAAGTTTTGATACATTCTTAATTTTATTATTGAAGTCCAGGCAGAAGCTAAATTGTGGCTGTTGTGTACGTGGAAGTCTCTTCATAGGCTTTCATTAGAAATAAGTGAGCATGTATATATGTGATGTCCCATACAAGTAATTAAGAGACCAGCAATTAGCTAGGAGAGCCCACCCAGTTCGTGGTGGACACTGAGGTAGCACAAGTTGACACAGATCAGTAGGGAAACCTGGTCAATTCCAGTTTTGAATACAGAAAGTACATAAGGATTGAAACATTTAAAAAAAATAAAAAGCTATCAAACTATATAATCACCTGAAATCACATAGGGTGACTGTTAAAAATGATAGAGTTCAAGGTGATGTTTATTACAGTGGTAATTAGGGGAAATTGGGGAAGAAAATTAGCTCAGATGATTTGAGTTGAGAAGGACTTTTTACGGATTTATGAAGGGCTGATAAAGCCTTTATATAGAATTACTAAACATAGCTTGTATAGAAAGTGCTAAAAGGGACAATAAATGTCTATTTTCAGTTAGGGATAGAAAAACAGAAAGCATCATATCATTCTGGTCTTCATTCTTCTTTTGTACCATAAGAGTGTTATGTAATACAATGTGTGGTGGCTTCACTGGGTTTTAATTACTTTGGGGAATTTGTCACAGTATATATTACATTATAAGTATCTGAGATTCAAACTTAGATATGTAGGGTGTGTAAGGTTGTGATGTGACCTAAAGTCGGTATAGCAAAGGAAAATAAATAGTTTTATGTTAAATATAGTTAATTTGACTTATTTAGTCTACTCAATTTCTATTAAAAGCACACACCTGATTTTGCTTTGCTTAAGACAGATCCCAAGTTGATCCCAAGTCATGTTGCTCAATTAATTTCTGCAACCACTGCTTCTAGGTCATCCTGTCAATCTAAACTTCTTCCTGTTCAAGTATTTACTAAAATTTCACATGATTTGTTCCTCCTACCACTTGCTCGTAGCTGAAAGGAGGCTCTCTTGAATTTTGAAAAATCACTTGAGAAATGTGAATGTTTTTCAAGTATGTTCTCTGCTCTGATATACATTTATGTTTTGTTAACATTAAACCAGCAACGCCCTGATTTCAAATGAGAGAACTTGGTTGAAGGTCAAAACCCGCCTCACAGATGATAAGATCTTCCAGGGCGCATTTCTTTCTATAGTCTGTAAATTTCAAATACTCTGCTTTCACTACTATTCATTGCAACAAATTAAATGCGCTCATACAGATGCAGAAATCATAGAATCTAAATGAAAATGATTGCCCTTGGGTCATTTATCCCAGTGTGAGACTAGCTTAGCAATTTACAGTTTTCCAAAGTTTTTTATTTTTTTAAGATTTTGTATAAAGAAAATATTTTTTGGGGAGAGTGTGTTGTTTTGCGAAAAATCTTCTTGTCTGGCTACTGCCTCCATGGTACACACAAACTTTGAGTGGTAGATAGCCTGCTTTATTCATTCTTGTGTGAGAATGGTGGCACACTGCTACTACTGCAACTTAACACTAAGTTAGAATCACTAACTTAGAATCACTAAATTAGAATGATACGTTTTTAATGTTAAGTCTGTTTAGAAAAATCCTTTACTGTGGTAGTGGCACTCACACAAACTTCGATTGGTAGATAGCCAGTTTCATTCATTCAAGTATGAGACAATAGCTGTGTCCACTGCTAGCCACTGCCAATTAACATCAACTCGGAGTCATCAGTTTACAGTTAAAAGTATTTTTGGTTAGTGTTTACGAAAAAAAAATCCTTGTTTAATGTTTTTTACTAGTGTGTTCTCTGGCAGCTAGTGTGCACTTTCCTCCTGCATCATCTCCATGTTTATCTCCATTTGTTTTGGAATCACCTCATCCAGCGGAGACAGTTGTTGTAATATCAGCTGCACCTGCTACTGGTCACACAAATAGCTCATCCGCTGTCATTATCATCACTAACACGATCATTAATACCACAACCATAATCCATGCCACCACTATCAATATTTCCATTAGAATTATTCCACCAAGTGCTAGTTTACAGCGATTCTTGCTACAGCTTCCACGGCAATCGATGTAAAGCTACCTGCACTTTAAAGGGACAATATAGTCACCAGAACAACTACAGCTTAATGTAGTTGTTCTGGTGAGTATAATTATTGCCTTCAGGCGTTTTCATGCAGACACTTGCCAGGATGACTTGCAAAATACAAATTGTGCAAAACGTAAGTGAGTAGGGACCAAAGGAAGGGTCATATCATTAATGCCGGTATAAAGCAACATCTGCAAGTCTTTATAATTGAGTGACGAAGCAGAACAAGAATGTACCAGGGCTAGCTATACATCATGTGCTGTATCTAAATGCGTGCAGTTGTCACCACTTTCCACCAGCTCTAACTCCTCCACTTCTACCACCCTCAGGCAGAGCACTGGAGATGGTGAGGATAGTAGCGAACATTGACAGATGGAGGTTGAAAAGGAACAGTCAGTCCCCTCATCATCTGGTGAATAATTTTTTTATTTTTTTTTTATAAAAAAAAATGTTTACTCTTACCTAGCTGCTACTGTCAATGTAACTTATAACAACTTTGCTTCATTGGTTTATAATAATTTTACTGATTTGTGGTTTGTTGTTTATTTTATTCCTAGCACGAGACAGATTATTTAATTTGCAGTGTGCTTCGGTGTCACTGCTTGTGTTTTAGAAATTGCAAGCTTCTTCTCTCAGTAACATACAAATTATGTGGCAGTCACCTGCCCAAGTGAACCCTGAAAAGTATTTTTTGTAACTCTCTGTAGAATAAAAAAGCTTTCTAAAATGTGGCGGTGCTAGTAGTGGATGTTATTGTTTTCATTGTAGTGGTTTTGCCCTGCCTGTCTGGTTCTTACAGTGTGGCTATGTCTACTTCCTTCACAGACGCAGTTGGAAGAACTGCAATTTGTTTTCTATTTCTTGTCAGAATATTTTATTTGCAATTTGCTTCAGTGCCACTGCTTTTGCATTGCAAATTGCAGTACAATGTGTAACTGCAGTTTGTTGGATTAAGTGTGCCAGTTGTCGTGTTGCAGGCATAGTACAGCATCATTGAAGATGAAGAATTAGTTTGCAGAGCCTTTTTTTTCTTCAACTCTGTCAAAGTACTGTGCACTGCAGTTGACTCTATGTTGTGTGGAGTGTAGTCAAACATAATCACTTTTCAGTAGAAATAAATCCACCAAGCAGCAACCTATTTTTCAACACAAACACAAGGCAAAAAAAAAACCACTACAATGACAGACATTTATAAAATAAGAGAAGTAACAGAAGGGGGGGGGGGTGGTCTTGAGGCAGGTTGGACCGGGACATTTGGACTCCTCATCATCCAACAAAAGTGTCCACCAGCCCACTCTTAAACATTTTGTTGGATTTTATTCCAGGAATGTGTTACCATTATCTAAGTCTAGGATGCTGGCCATTGTCTTCTTGGTAATTATTTTTACATGTTTTTGTTAGCAGCAAAGTAAATATGTACAATCAACTATTATTATGAAATATACCATCAAATATACGATCAAAATTAGAAAAAGGAAACTGATTAGTAAAAAAAAAAACTATATATAAACATTAAATAACAAGTTAAGTTGATCCTTTATTAATTATGAGGTAGGAAATCCATAAACATTGTACATTCCATTTTTTAGGACATGAACTTGGGAACAATTGATTTATCTGTAGAAAGTTTTGTGTAGGGTGTGTAAGGTTGTGATGTGACCTAAAGTCGGTATAGCAAAGGAAAATAAATAGTTTTATGTTAAATATAGTTAATTTGACTTATTTAGTCTACTCAATTTCTATTAAAAGCACACACCTGATTTTGCTTTGCTTAAGACAGATCCCAAGTTGATCCCAAGTCATGTTGCTCAATTAATTTCTGCAACCACTGCTTCTAGGTCATCCTGTCAATCTAAACTTCTTCCTGTTCAAGTATTTACTAAAATTTCACATGATTTGTTCCTCCTACCACTTGCTCGTAGCTGAAAGGAGGCTCTCTTGAATTTTGAAAAATCACTTGAGAAATGTGAATGTTTTTCAAGTATGTTCTCTGCTCTGATATACATTTATGTTTTAAGACTTTGTATGTGTTATGCCCTTCCATCAACCCTTCATTATCCTTCAAGCATTTCCGAGGTACGTTGTGCAGGATGGGACAGTGTTGTCAATACATTTTCACACTTAAGCAAGAAAATGGCATCACAGCCTCCGTAATCCATCTTTATGTTCACTAATCTAGTCTTCTGACTTTTCCTACTGATTTTCTGACATTTAATACATTTTAAGTCATTTGAGAGAGTATAGTTGCTGTTAAGGAGGACAAGCTACCATATTGGGCAGACTAGATGGGCCGAATGGTTCTTACCTGCCGTCACATTGTATTTTTCTATGTTTCTAAATGTAATGATGCCTCAGTCACTCTTACCATTCAAAAGGAGTTGCATTTGCCGAAACATATGCTTAGAGACCTTTCCCACATTGTATTGTATAGTTGTTTCCTGAATTCATGTTTATTTGCATGAAACACATGCATTTTACTGAACAATACAGCATGTATCTAATCTTACTTAATTTCTATATAAATTCATTTTTATTATTATTATTTTTTTTACTACCATGAATACTATATATATATTTATTTAAGAACCTGCATATATTTAGTTTTAAACATTCTTTGCAGTGTGAATAGCAAAGTGCCTGATCGTAGACAGTATGTGTTTTTATCTCAAGGAGAAATAGTGTATACATTTAAAATCCAGAAATCAAAATACGACATAAACATACAGAGACATCTACACTAACTGCTAGATTATGCAATTTACCTGAAATTAATTCTGCTGTGCTACCTAATCTCAAGACTAGTTGAGACTCTGAGGGATGGCGATTATTCGAAAGGAAATATATGAATTCTGTTTTATCAAAATGGAGCCTTAGATGTGTCTTAGTCGTTCTGAGCGAGTCTGCTGCCAAACATTCTCAGTATCTCTCGATAGTTTAATTGGTAAATCCAGGGAGAGAGAAGGAAATATGGATATCATCAGAAAGCTTCACATTTGTAAGACCAAAAGATTAAGTGACCTTGAATAAACGTAAATTTGAATTGAACCAAGAAAAATCCTAGAACAAACCATTGAGGACCATGCACTGAGTGTGTCTGGAAGCACAGAACGTGATAGTGTAGAATATAAAAAAAAAAGAAACGTTTACATGCTAAAGAGAAACATGTTTTTTAAAGCATTATATATATATAATATGAGCTTAATAGGTAACTCCTCCCACTTTCAGGTAACCTCCACCTTAAATAAAAAACTAAACTGCCCTCACTTTGAACCCTATATTTTCCATTTTTTAAGTTACACTGTACATTTCCTCTTATTATTACCATTTTTTGTAACTTTACTCGAGATATGTTGCGGGCTCAGTCCTACTTCACACTACCTCAATATCAGTGGGTCCTACATTAATTCCAACATGGGAGACAAATTAAATGGTGAAACTGAACCCCCATATTTGTTTGCATAAATAGATGATTTTAAGTAGCCTTGTAAGATTTAAAACTGTATTTTTTATGTGTGAGCTGTTCCTTAATCTGTATATTGTATACATTTTGGTCTCTACGGCAGCATCATTACTAAGAAATGCATGTTCCAGGTGTGCCCCAATTCCCTTTTTTTCTTCACTATTTGTGAAGTGGTCGTGCAGGACCTGGGAAGACAATTTCATTATTCTCTACTGGGGTCTCATGAGGAGGGAACAGTAACATGATACAGGAAGTTGGCAGAAGGAAAGCATGAAGGAGTTCCTGCTTTCCCACCACTAGAAACCAGTAACAGCAGGGATTTTACTACCAGCCCCTCTCCTCCTCCTCGATGCCCTCACCAGTAAGGAGCAGGAGAGCGTGATTTATTACCTGTGCGTGTGACTGAATGTAATTGTGGGTGATTTTGTGTGATTGTGTGTATGTGACATTGTGTGTGACTGTGAATATGTGACATTGTGTTTGACTGTATATGTGTGACTGTATTCAATTGTGCATGTGACTGTATGGTACTGTGAGTGACTATGTGTGACTGTGTATATGACTGCTTTTGTGACTGTGTGACTGTATGTGATTGTATGCATGTGATTGTGTATGACTATGTGTAGGTATATGTGACTGTGTGTATCTGATTGTGAGTGACTATGTGTGACTGTGCATGACTGTATTTGACTGTGTACATGTGACTGTATGTTGCTGTGTATGTGTATGACTGTGTATTACGCCTGATACAGCTAAGGTGCTTGTCCATGTTGCTGTCCTCTCTTGCCTTGACTACTGATAATCCACGTCTTAGTTATTCTATAGTATACAGATATATCGGAAAGAACATGTCTTAGTTGCAAAATGGTCAAATTGTTTTATATTTCGATTGGCTTTATATTTTGTGTGTAATATTCTGCATGCATAAATACTCTAAAGACAATGGCTACTGATGTAATATTAAGAACAATTCGTAATCATACCTGTTCAAATTTGACTTTTTTAATTAGAAAACTATTCACTGGATAACTACCCGTTTTGCCGTTAAATATATGTACCTTCCCTATGCAAGAATGGTTGTTAAATACACGCTGTGTATGTAATAACCCATGCCATGATAATCATAGAGAAAACATCTATCTGTCGGCTAATGCACTTCAGTGCACTTTTAAAAGAGTGCAGAGTAATCACTGCATATTCCTTCATTAATGCACGGGCCATATGCTAGAAAAGATGCATTTTCCTTGAGTTGAACACCATGCACTAAAATAATCTTAAATTTCCCTAATGGGGAAAAAAAGGATGTTTAAGAGAGGATATTATTGCTTCTTAATCAATGTGGCTTTATTGGTTGAAAACAAACTAGAATGTACACTAATTCTGGCGTAATGTTTCTCATTTTACCCAAGCAAATTAAAAGCACCACTAGTTGTCAAAATATTACAGAAAAATTATAAATCTTAAATACAGAGTTAGTATTACATTGCAGTTATAAAACATAAATGTGTGTTTGTGTGTTTGTGTGTTTGTGTGTGTGTCTGTGTTTAATAACTAATATACCCATAAAATGACAAAGATGTTTGAACGAATCCTGTTGCACAAAACAAATAAAAGATATACAAAGGTATATGAGTATATAAGGATTACTCACTTAAAGGGACACTACACTGCTCAAATGCAAAACAAAATCAACATTTAGTAGATATAACCCAATGAAAACATGCATGCGCTTAATTTAGCTTTTTTTTTTTAATTTGAAGTATATCTAAAAATGGCTTACAAAAGCTTAAGATCTCTTCTCTACAGCCTTTGCAAGCCCTCCCCTTCTAACCCCGCCCAGACTTTCTGTGGCTGTCCAATCACAGGCTTTTTAATGCAGCTCAATGGGAAGTATTTGCAAGGCATGTGCTCTGAGCAATTTCTGCCTCTTGAGTTTAGCTTCACTGAGCAAACCAAACCAGGAAGTAACAAGACTGATTGTCTGTTGTTGTGTAACAAAGTTAATCTATAAATGTGACACTTTCTATTGATATCTGCACATTTTGCAAAATGAAAAGATTAAGGCACACTCTTCCCACATAAAGCATTTCAGCAAGAGATGTGGTATCTGGAGTGTTCTTTAATTGTGATTTGTCAGGAACTCAAAGTGAAAGTAATGTGAATTTCCTGAGATGAAAATATAGCTGATTTGAAGAATGTTTCTAGTTTTGCTAGTTTGTCCTTATATTTGAATTCATGACAATTCACACTTAAGTAAGTAACACAACATGAATTCTAACAGATTTTAATTATCTTTTCAAATGTATGCATAGAAGAAGCGGTGAGTTGACAAGTGGCTTTCAGCATTAAAAATACTAAAGATGGAAAAATATAACAAACTCTGTTCATCCACAGATTTTCCTTTGTGTTTAACCTTATTTTTATCAACTTACTTGTGCCATTTCTTCTGTAAAACAAAAAGGGAGGAAATTCACATTTTAAGAAGGAAACCTGTTGCTCTCCTTACAAAGTGTCGTGAAAGATGAAGTTCTATAAAGCTAACTGGAGATAAACCTTTATACAACCCAGATCAATACTCTGTATTGACCACCTGCTGAGATTTGTTGACTACTATCAAAAGAGGATGATGTGTTAATTCTGCACATGCCGTTGCCCGATTAATAATCCATAAACCAGATTATAGATAATTATATCACTGCGGAGAGTTAACATCATATTTGATTATCAAAACCAGACTACATTAATATTGCTTTTTATCTCAAATTAGTAAATGTTGCTAAATCTGAATTTGATAATATAGTGAACCTTTCGTCAAGGTGCACTAAAATTGAATAGATTTTATGCTATTCTGCACTATACAGTACAATATTACTATATTTGATAAATATTTTTGGTCTGAACATGCGTGAATAATTATCTGCAATATTATAGGCTGTTAGAACGTATTATGCAATTTTTTTTAATTCAGAGAACAAGTAATTTGATTTTTTTTTAGGCAGCATAATTCTTAGCTGCCACGTGAAAGGTCGACTTGATGGACTCATGTTTGTTTTCTTTGTTTTTTTATTTATTTTAATTTACGTTATTACTATAAAAGTTTCTCAATGTTTTTACAGTGATATTGTGTAACGGTGCCCCACATGAAATGGGATCAATAACATTATCTGCCTAATTATTATGAAATAGTATAGAAACACAGTAACTGACCACCAATCTTATCTCCATGTCACGCATTTTCTAAATACCTTTGAGGGCTGATGAGAGTTGAGGAGAGGGGGACAGGTAAGAATAAAATTAATTCGAGAGGCAGAAGTAATATACCAACATATAAAGCAAATATATCATTACAGAGATCAAGCTTGACATTATTAAAGTTTTAGTGAGATCGTGAAATGACAAAATCTCCCCACTGATTACTAAGTACTTATCAAAATATCTCGCAAGAAAATTTAAAATAAAAAATTTGGGGCAGAAAAACTCTGAAAAATTGTTTCCATAACCTTCCCACAATACTATGTAAAACATATAAATACTCAAGACAGCATTTTTTAAAGATATTGTCTAAATTTGTCTTTGTGTAAACTGCTTAAAGAAAGACTAGTTAACTGACAATGTGAATTTTAATTTGGTATTAATCTCATTTTTTTTAGGCATTATGCTGCAGAATTAAAGGACCACTCTAGTGCCAGGAAAACATACTCGTTTTCCTGGCACTATAGTGCCCTGAGTGTGCCCCCACCCTCAGGGACCCCCTCCTGCCCGGCTCTGGAAAGGGGAAAAGGGTTAAAACTTACCCTTTTCCAACGCTGGGCGGGGAGCTCTCCTCCTCCTCTCCGCCTCCTCTCCGCCCCGTCGGCTGAATGTGCACGCGCGGCAAGAGCTGCGCGCGCATTCAGCCGGTCGCATAGGAAAGCATTTACAATGCTTTCCTATGGACGCTTGCGTGCTCTCACTGTGATTGTCACAGTGAGAATCACGCAAGCGCCTCTAGCGGCTGTCAATGAGACAGCCACTAGAGGATTAGGGGGAAGGCTTAACCCATTTATAAACATAGCAGTTTCTCTGAAACTGCTATGTTTATAAAAAAAATGGGTTAACCCTAGCTGGACCTGGCACCCAGACCACTTCATTAAGCTGAAGTGGTCTGGGTGCCTAGAGTGGTCCTTTAATGACGTGATGTAAGATTTTTACTTAAAGAAGAACTGCTAGATAAAGTGTTGATTATTATAGTACCTAATTAAAAGTAAGCATTTTGGTGTGTAATTTTTAATTTGCATTTTTTTTTACATTTTTAGAGTTTGCATAATCTGGCAGGCCGTTAAGGTTCAGACTGATCTAATAATAGAAATTACCTTGACCCATAGTCACTTGTATGGAACTTTGGACTTGCACAAGCATACCTTAACAATCATGGAAAGGGTTGGTGCCATGCCACAAATGTGCTGTAGAGGTCAGTATAGATGATGCATTTTCTTAACAATAAATAAAAATAAAAAAAAAATAAAAAAACATCTAACATTTCTGCATTTGAAGACCTAATTTGCAGGAGACTTTTGTCCTTTTCTCAGCAGAGCCTGCATTTATCTCATATAGCCCAGCAGGGGTTTTTGGGATATGTAATTAAGCACCTGGCAACAATTTAGTCTCTCATACAGGACAAATGGAATGAGCACCTAAACTGATTACGGACAGCCCTGTTTACAGTCTGTAAAAGGAACTGTCAGACTCGATTGCTTGACCACGCATGCGTGCATCCATGACGAAGACTCCTGAACAGCTGGAAGAGTTGGAGATTTGTATTGAGTTTGCAAAATATACAAATATTTGGACAGGCATACTACAAAAATAGCTTTATTATGTAACGTCAGTCACTGAAGGGGCATGCTAACATGAGTCGTGTGCTCCTTCTATGAGGTGCATCTGTGAGGCTTCTCACACCCATTTGGCACTAGATAAATTTGCTATTTCAGAAGCACCTCAGTAGGAGTTAAAATGTATGAGAATGAGCGTATGAGGATATACATCAGTGAACCATGTATTGAGAGGTCCCGGAGGCATTACCCACAAGATCAAAGGTTTAAGATTTTAGTTACCATGCAATCAGAAGAAAGTTGCTGAGATATTGTTTATTCTGTTACTCATAATGGTGATATCATCCTGATAAATTATGATAATAATGTGACTCACATCATCCTTCATCCTGTACATCCATGTATATAATTATATGAACTATGCATTTATACACATGTTTATCAGCAGCAGAACTACTACTGATGCAGCAGCACCAGGGTCTGCACACTGGTGGGCCCATTGAGTACCCATGCACTTAGGGCCACTTGATGAATATTGCTCAACAGGGTCTGTGGCCTTTTAACAGTGTGACTGATCTCCTTTTGCATCGGTGATGCTTGGAGGAAGTGAGAGACAAGGTCACTTCCTCCCAGCTACTGAGTAAGCTGCGAAGAAGCATAGAGGAGACAAAGGAGATGGGAGATGCAAGATTAGAGGCAGCTGAGGAGTCCGGTATTCTAACAAGGTGACCAGGTGGCCCGTCACAGTTTCAGTGTGCTTATTTATGTGTGTGCCACTGTGTGTATGTGTCAGTGTGTATCTGAATATGTATGTTTGTGTCAGTGTGTTGATATGTGTGTATCTGTGTGTGTTAATGTGTATGTATATCTGTGTAAGTATGTATATGGCAGTGGATGTGTGTATGTGAACACATGCCAGCAATCAAATGACAACACTACATGCAAACACACCTCTGCAATTAAACACAATCATTACATACAAACACACACCCTGCATTCAAACTTCACAATAAACACTGCTTACAAACACAGCCCTGCAAGGATGGGCAAATG
This sequence comes from Pelobates fuscus, assembly GCF_036172605.1. Taxonomy (NCBI): domain Eukaryota; kingdom Metazoa; phylum Chordata; class Amphibia; order Anura; family Pelobatidae; genus Pelobates; species Pelobates fuscus. The sequence goes on along the minus strand of NC_086321.1, from coordinate 33,693,067 downwards.
GTAGATCTCTATCTGGCATAGCATTGTGGAAGTTGATTTTGTTTTATACATAATTTCATCTTCATTGTCCATTTTAATCAACAACATCAACAATGTACAAACATAAATAATTACATTCATAAAATAAACAAGAAGGAAAAAGAACAATAATTAATAAATAAATTATTTATATAAATGAATTGCCAATAATAGGCTAATTTGCTATATGTGCCACCACAAGACTGTCCAGTATTTTCATCTTAAGAAGTATTTCTCCAAAGATCAATCTATGGTTTCCAAACCTTCATATATTTACTAAGGCAGCCTCTTGCTCCCCAATGTAGTCCTTTCATAACTCTCATATCCTCTACTTTGTTTACCCAGTTCTGTGTAGTAGGAGTCTCAGGCCATTTCCAAAATCTAGGTAACAAAGTCATCATTTAAAAGAAACCATAAAATATTCTGTTGAGACCAATCCGTGTAAACTCTAGGCCAACCAAATAAAATTTGTGAAGGGGTTAGGTTGACTACAAGAGGCAAAATTCTCCTATATATAATGTAAAATATATAAAATATATATATGTGTATATATATATATATACATATATATATATATATACACACTTTATAAATTCTATTCAGAAAGCTCTAATGATTTATAATTTATTTTACTTTAGAATTGACCTTCTTATTTACTAATGAGTAGCGACTGAAAAAAAAAACAGGAACCTCTTAAAAACCAATGACCTGTCAGGACTCTATGGTATTTCCACAAAGCAATGTTATATTAAAGTAGGTCACATAATTGTATAATGGAATGGATGGTGACAGGACATGAAATAAACATTGTAGGCAGCTGGATCTTTCAAGACTCTTTCCTGGTGTAATTTTGCTGCTAGAACTGAATAATACTGATAAAAACAACATAGAAACATTATCTGACCATAACAGGGGTTTGATGACTTGAATTGACCCCTAATTGACTAGATTTTTGTAGCAGAAATGGTACTCTTTTGTAGCAACAATTCCAAGAAGATTGAAAGGGATGTGTTTGATCGTTGTTTTTTTCTTATTGTTAAAAGTTTTCTCTCTTAGTTACCTGTATCTTTAGAAATAGATCCCTAGGCATTTAGCGTAACATGGTAGATGAAAGATTATGTTGTTTTTGTTTAGCTGCACTTGTTGTCTTGTCTATGAGTACAAGTGTAAAGCAATAATATTATATTTTATAAAAAAAATTATATTTATGCATTAATCATTTGTTTCATGATGGGTTGTATATGATTATAAATATACAGAATTGGAATATATAATATGATCACATAGAATAAGAATAAATATTAAATTGAAACAAAGGCATATTCATCCTATAAAACAAAGTACTCAATTTGTGTTGGTTCACAAAAAGTAAAAATCGCAGATAAATGCATAGCCATAGCAAAACTATTAATATTGCTCTGGTCCTTATAGGGTTATTCTGAAATAACAAATATGTCAATCTTTATTTAACAATATCCCCATGGCATTTAGCGTCCCAAAGAACTTCCATAACTGGTGTAAACTTAATGGGTGCCCACAGCTGCTTAAAACTGGTGGGGGAAAAAATCCTATTATAGTGAAAGCTATCCATCTAATCCTCTCTGAATCTTTAAACCTTACATTACTACTTAACCTTCTAACTGCTGTGGGTTGGAGTAGTCATGTGCAGCGTTAACCCTTAAATAGAATGCCGTAAATAATGTGTCCAAGGCATCTAAGAAACCAAGCAAATGCTGGATGAGATAGAAAGAAATACAACTAGAAGACTCCTTACCTCCTTGTGATGGATGAGGTTTTAAAAAAAAAAAATCAATACAACATTCTAAATCCCTTGTTCAGAAGATGAAGGGTTAATTTACATGACAGGTGACAAGTTTTGCCCATACTTCACTCAACAACTGCTGTTGCTGTTGGATGACGGTAATACTGTAAACAAACTTAAAATTTTACTCCTCAATTTATTTTTTAGCATAAGCTTTTCAAATGATTTAGTATTATTGGATAAACCGTTAAAATGATTTTTTTTTTATTAAAATATAAAAAAAAAATATCAAATAGAAAAATATATTATATATAAAATAATATTGATATAAATGTGTTGATATTGCAACCAATATCGCCATATTAATAACTAAAATGTTTTTTCTAAATATTAAATCATATTAAAAGTGTATCCTAAAATATTATATCATTTGAAAAGCAAAATATAATAAAACAAACCCTCGATAAATATAAATTATGGAGGTGAAGATATAATAAACCAGTACCACAAAATATATTAGTGGAAAAAGATATAAGAGATAGCAAGTAATTTTCAGAGAATTATAAATCCTAATCATCTCATTCAGTTTTCATTCAAATATTATAAACAGGCAAAAATTATAAATACATATAAAAATTCCAAGGTTCCAAGCATTTGTTATATAAAAAATGAAAACCTTATATGTGGTATCTGTGGTTTGTACTATGAATGTATTTGCAAATAGCAAACTATTCGACCTCACTTTTATCTTTGTCCCTGTCAACATTTCCCTTGAACCTTGTTTATATTTCTTGATTTCATTACTAAAGCCCATGTGCCACCACAGACTAGAATGGTGGTGTAAGCTAATATCTGGAAGCCAACCATAATGTTTTTCTGTACTTGAGTCACGAAGGCCTACGGGGAAGTCCTTTACCTGCTCCATGCCATGCTGTGGCTGTCAAGCTTGTGAGGTTGAAATTCTGGCCTCAGTTGCTGCCGTAAGAATGTGCTAAGGTAGAGCTGTTGCAGCTGGTATCATTTATGACAGTGACATGGCACCTCCAGGAAGAACATGAAACCTCTATACAAGTTTCAGCTTGCTCAGTCCTGTGCTTAGTTGTTCTGAAGTTTTGGATGAAGTTACCTGGTGTCCTGCTCACTGGGCCACTTGGGCTTGACTATGTTTATCAATTTATGAACCTGTTGCAGCTGGTATCATTTATGACAGTGACATGGCACCTCCAGGAAGAACATGGAACCTCTATACAAGTTTCAGCTTGCTCAGTCCTGTGCTTAGTTGTTCTGAAGTTTTGGATGAAGTTACCTGGTGTCCTGCTCACTGGGCCACTTGGGCTTGACTATGTTTATCAATTTATGAACCTTTGCTGCCTTCTGTGACCTTAGACCATCTGACCTCACTTTTGCCTTGTCCCCTTGGACATCTGCCTTGGACTTTGTTTAGATTTTTTTATTTCATTACTAAAGCTGCTGTGCCACCACAGACATCCTACAATCGTTCCCATAGAAGTTGTGTTTTTAAGGGTAATTCCCTGCTATTGGGTTACAGCTCCTGATAGGTCTACCAGGTCAGTAATAGTAAGTTTGCTGTTTGTTTGTTTTGTTTTTTTTCATAGTAAACAATGGATAGATCTGCTTAGTATATGGCAATGATTCCTTTTCAGGACCTGCCCTAACATTGTCAAGGCAACCCCCAAGAGTTTATTTTTTATATATATTTTGCCCTGAGATTGGGATCTTGATACCTGGCAGCTATTATGCTGTATTTTACTTAAATGTCAGTCTAAACTAATATATGTTTTTAAAAAACTGGGTGAACTAAAGATATTATTATTATTATTATTATTATTATTTATAGAGCACCAACAAGTTCTGTAGTGCTGTACAATAGGTGGACTAACAGACACGTATTTGTAACCAGACGCATTGGACACACAGGAACAGAGGGGTTGAGGGCTTACATGCTAGAGGAAGTGGGGAAATGTGACACAAAAAGGTAAGGGTAGGGTAAAAAAAAGTAGGTTGCTAGGATAGTGTTCATTGAGGGCTTAGTGTTTTGTTTTGATGACAGTTGCAGGAGCGGAATCAGGGTGCGGGGAGGAAAAGCTGTTTACAGTTTAATTAATATGTTTTCCTGAAGAAGTAAGTTTACAAAGATTTTTTGAAGGAGTGGAGATTGGATGAAAGTCTAACGGAGAGGGGAAAAGCATTCCATAGGAACAGTGCAGCCCTAGAAAAGTCTTTAAGGTGAGCATCAGAGGTTAGAGGTAGATATAATTGAAAATCAAATTTAGAGAAGTAAAGAAAATAATTAAATCAAATGTATAAGAATGTGTTAATTAGCATTATATATTTATATTCATATTTTGCTTAAAAGTAATATATTTTAAAATTTTGAATTTCTACTTCTAAAAGTACATATAAGTAACTAAATGAAATACAACTCGTTGATTGGCAGATCATTTTAGTTGTCTCATACTAAGGAGAGATTTGATACATGTATACACAGACTCCCTATTACACTCAGTAACAAGTGACATCATCATGGCGAGTCATCTGTCTTTACCAATTAAATTCAGGAGGCTGTCTGCAGCCAGGCCATTTAAATTGGCTGTATGGATAAAAGTATCAGATGAGCAGTGTTGTACTACAAAAATCTTCTCATATATTATTTCATACTACTCTTATATCTCCTCTCCAGATGCCTATTTTTTCTCTCTTTACCCTCCAATTCATCTCCATCGGTTTTCCCCTTGGGTATAAATATTGTATGTAATATGACGTCATTGTCTCTGGCAATAAGTGTAAATGATATCTGCAAAACAAGCATTATATTTTAAATCAGAAAAAGTAGACACCTAAATACACAGTGCAATTGTATGTGAAGGTTACTGTAAAATATACCAAACACAAATCTGTCAAAATATTCAGAGAAAATAGCTTCTGCGTTTTGGACATTCATATGTTATGCCCTTGAATGCCATACTCATTGAATGTCTGGGGAGTTATAGATATATCTCCAAGAGAGACTGGTTTATACTCGTAGCATACATGGATATGTAATATATCAAAAGCAGACTGAGAAATATTTGAGACTGAAGGATGTTTGATCTGTTCTTTCATATTACATACATTCCACTTTCCCTAATTAAAAACTTATATTCTAACATGTGCCTCGTTGAAGAGAATGTAAGTAAATAGAATTATTTAAACTCACATCATACTGTGCAACTTAATCATAAAATGCTGTAGACTTTGGAAAGATATTGAGATGATAGAAGGTGTGCCATTTAGTGCTTCAGCAAAAAAAGCTGTCATGTCTATTGTTGTGTTATCATTTTTTATTACAGTTCCTACAACATAAATTTTAGATTTTTTTTTCCAGAGCTACATCTGTTTGGGAAAATCAAATCATACGGATGCTGGCAGAGCTGCTTCTAATCTGCTAGTCACAGGCTTCCAAGCGGACATATTGGACAGCAGACAATCCAAGGGCTGCTGACACAATAAGGTTTATCGATAAAGAACAATTCTGGAGCAATGTTCTAAATGTACAGTTCTCAGAAAAAGAACATTCCAGCACTTTCCGTGATATTTCTTGAGTTTTAGAACTTGATTCAAGAACTGCTATTTATACATAAACCTTAACTTCTCAAATATTTCATGTGACATCACACAGGAAGTTATCGCGATGTGTTTTTAACTCTAAATAGCATATAGCACAATAGTTAGTGATTATTGGTTTTTGGTACCATCTGTCTGGCTGAGAATCATTGAACATAGTCTAAAAAAGCAACGATTCCAAACAGCTTCAGTGTTAAAAGCGTAGCTATCACGAGCACAGGTGATTCTGCCTAAAGAGTTTGCATGATGTACAATTTATATGCAACAACAAAAACCACAACACCTTAAATAATAGAAACTTGTTTAGTTAGTATCTTATCACAACAAAATGTATTAAATGCTGCATTGCTGAATGCCACATTTTATGTTCTCTATATTTACCCTTTAAAGGCCAACCCCAGAACATGACTGCTGGCCAGAGAGGTTGGTATGGTAACAAAATTGTGACAATGTGTGTGACAAGAGCTAGGTGCTGGGAATTCTGGGAGAACTCACTAGTCCACTGTAGCACAGCTGGAGGATCCTGGCGGTGCTTTTTGCTGTGGGGATTTCCTGTCAGAAATAAGGAAATTATATTACTCATTAATCATTTCTGCTATTATCCTAATTTAATAATGGCTGGAGAAGCTAACATGACTAGGCAAGCGTTACTTACCCTGTTGCAGTCCTTCCATAGGACCCATGGAGCGGACTCCTACGCTTTCTTGTTGCAGGGTGTCTTGCCTGATCCTCAGCCAGTGGTACTGGTTTCTGATGTGGCTTCCCCTCTGCCCGGAAGACGGGCCCGTCGCTCCAGGCTTCCATCCAGGCTGTCTCCTAGTACTGTGAGGCGTCCAAGGGCAGTACTTGAGGCTTCACTGAGTCCGGGACAGAGTGCAAATTTCGATGTGAGAAGAAGGTCACGAAGAAGTTCCGGGCATAGGGGATCCAGGTTAGTTCCTTCTCCTTAAGATGGCGGCTCGAGTCAGCAAGATGGTGCTGGATGGTCGGTGAGGTCATGCAGCCAACCCTCTTCTCGTCCGGATCCACAGGAAATGACGGAGGTATGTGCAGCCGCACACTCCGTTCGACGGACTGACATTTGTCAGTCTCCCCGGGCACAGTGCATACAAGTAGCAGCGATTCTCCTGTTGGTCAGGGTAAGCTCAGTTCCATTCCTATCGGTGTGGAGGCAATCCGGATGAATGACCTCAGATGGCCCAGTTAGAGAAGTGTCCCCATTGGGTCTCCATGTTCCTGCGTATGTTAAAGAAAAAAAATTGAAGGGTGAGTTTGTAGACCTCTTATCACTTGAACCAGTAGATAAGGAGACAATGGACAGTCCGCGTCATGGTGATCAAACGGACGGGGACAAAGGTAAGCAGCTCCCTCAGACTTTCAGAAATTAGCTTCAAGGTTTTGTTACTTTTGCTAGTATCCTATCAAGTAGGTTCTCGGAGCAGACCCCTTCCCTCTTTTCAAACTTAGATTTAACGTGGGGGGACCTACAAAGTCTATGGGGGTCAATGTTGGTTCAAATATGACAAGCAATTTAGACCAAAAAAATGGTGGTTCGGCCTAGTCTAGATTTTGATGTACAGGACGGTAATTTATGGCTGTTATTGATGACGCCATGACACCTGGCGACCTTTCCAGCACCCGCCAGCGCTACTGTCGGAGGGTCGGCGGGACACAAAAAAGGTATTTGCTGGCTCTTCAATGAGAGCCATTGTAGATGGTAAAGTGCGCTGTTTTTAGCGGTGAAAACCTTTGCTTAGATAGGCGTGCAAGGATGAAGGCGGAAAGGCTCTGTCCATGGATCGTACAATATCCTAAACGTCGAGTAGCGGAAATGCTTTCGGAAAGGTTTTACAAAGGTTTTATTATCCCATTTCAAGCATCTTCAGAGGCGTTGTTTGCTCCGAATCATCGGTTCATGGAAAGGAAGCTATTTTAGTGGATAATTTGAGGAAGGAAGTGAGCTTGGGCCGTATGGCTGGTCCTTTTTTCCACCTACAGTTTGACAACTTGCGCGTATCCCCTGGGTTTGGTCCCTAAAAAAGATCCGGACGCTTATAGGTTAATTCACCACCTTTCCTTCCCCATTGGAACGTCGGTTAATGATGGCATATCAAAGGATTATTGTCGGATTCAATATGCATCCCTTGATAGGGCATTGGAGTTGGTTTGTGACGCAGGGCAAGGGGCCCTGCTCGCAAAATCCGATATCCAATCTGCGTTCCGTTTGTTACCGGTTCATCCAGATTGTTTTCATCTTTTGGGTTGCCAGTTCCAAGGTGACTTCTTTTTTGACCTATGCGGTTTTCTCTTTCGTGTTATTATTTTGAGTTGTTTAGTTCCTTTCTCGAGAGGATTGTGTTACGCGTGTCGGGTAGCCTTTCTCTACTTCACTACATTGACGATGTGCCTATCCTTGTTAGGTTAGTTTCGGGAGGTTATGTTCAATATAGGTGTTCCCATCGCGTAAGGAAAAATGCAAGGTCCAAGCATGGTTATCTCCTTTTTGGGAATCGAAATTGATTCGGTTCAACGTGAGTTTTGTCTTCCGGAGGACAAATTGCGGGTATTGTCATCTATGGTGGATTTGCTTTGGGGTTCCTGTAAGGTTCAGCTTAGTCAATTGCAATCTCTGCTTGGATCTCATGCCGTGTCATGCCTATGGGTAGGGTATTTAATCAGCGGTTCTCGTTAGCAAAGGGCATACCTATTGGCGTACTGAATCTTTATCAAATTTCTCCCTGGAACTGTTGATCGATGCTTCAGGATATATCGGTTTCGGTGCATATTTCCAGGGTCACTGGTGCGCGAGTCGATGACCTTCAACTTGGGCTGGGGAAGACGTACTCGGCAACCTAACCTGCTTGGAATTGTTTCCCATCATTGTGGCAGTTGAGCTATGGGGTTCTGTTTTCGCGAATACGCAGGTTCTCTTCTGGATGGACAACATGAGCATTGTCCATGTTGTAAATCGGCTGTCATCAGGGTCCTCCCCCATATTACACAAAACAGTACACACCCTTAACCCCTTAAGGACCAAACTTCTGGAATAGAAGGGAATCATGACATGTCACACATGTCCTGTGTCCTTAAGGGGTTAAAGTGCAGTGCTCAAGTGCAATAAAATGTACCCTTTGAGGTGTAGTAGATCACATAAGGACTCCTCAAATAAAAAAAACTGTACAAAAATGTATCTACAATAAAACAACAAAGGCCATATATAGAGTGGTAATAAAGATCTACAATAAAACAACAAAGGCCATAGTATTAGCTCTGTTACGTCAATTGGTGTTGCGATGCTTGGAGTATAACATATGGTCATGCAGTTCATGTTCCCGGGGTCGATAATTCTATTGCAGATTCTCTGTCTTATCTGCAGTGGGATTGTTTTTGGGAAGTAGCTCTGAGAACCGACGCGCATGGCCTGATGTGTCCAGACTTCTTATGGAACCTCGATTTTGGAACTTAACAGAATTAATCAGAGGGTCTTTGACTCCATCATCCTGGCATGCATATGGGTCGATATGGGAACAGTGGATCTCAGGTTTGGTAGGGGAGTTCAATTTGTCATCATCCAATGGTAGGTTGTGCGCTACGCTGGCTTTTCTGTCCTCCCTGAGTTCTACCTGAGCATCGGTGGCTTCGGTGGAACGTAATATGTCAGTCCTTTCCTTCCTAATGCAGTTTATGGAATTGGAGGATGTTACTAAGTCCTTCCTAGTTCAACGAATATTACGGGGTTGGAGGAGGGAATGGGTGGCGGACGTCCGTCGTATGCTCTCTGTCCCCTTACTCAAAATTTTGTGTGGGGCTCTTCCATCAATTTGTTTTTCCCCTTTTGAAGTTCTTCTCTTTAGAGTTGCCTTTTCCCTATGTTTCTATGCAGCCTTGCAGATTGGTGAGTTAGTTGCCCCTTGAGCCAGTAGTGATGTCTCTCTTAGATGTTTCCAGTGACCAGAGCTCAGAGAATTGTGGATTAGAAAGTCTAAAACTGATCAGTTGGGGTCTGGTCGAGCAGTTAGGATTGATGCTACTGCTGGTGTTTGGTGTCCGGTTTCTTTGGTTCATGTCTACCTTCGGGTTCACCCATCCCGGGGGGGTTCCTTCCTTATCCATGAGGACGGTGTAGAGGACCACAGGTAACCCGACTGATTACCTCAGCTAATTCCCTTTCTTCAGCCGGTCAGGAACCATGTAAACTACAAATAGACCCATTTCCTCCCAGTAACTGAATGACACACACGGCTTTAATGCATAGCCCCAGGCAAGGGATTTACCATGCAAACATGCAAGGACACATCCCAAGATCCACTGCCTCCCTGGGGCCCCAGCATGGGAAGGGACGCTGCTCCTTTTGTCCCCAAAGCCCGCCACTAAACCCACAGGGTATCGCACACCAACCGCCAGGTATCTTCTTCCCAAGTGTCTCTGTGCCTGCGAGTCTAGGTCTGGGACAAAGGGATTGTCCCTTTGTCTCCCAGGCACAGAAAAACCCGTCCGCGGGAAAAAGAGCTTGTCTCTTTGTCCCTCAGACTCATGAGAGCCAGCCAAACTCGCCAGTACCCCAAAAGTGCCCACACCCATCTCGTTTGCGAGGTCCTGGTGTGAAACCCAGACAAGGGAAGCATCTTCTTTCGGCGTATGAATGCTCCCCCTGGCTGGTGTTCGTCTATACAAATGACCGTCACCCAGGGAAGCACTCATTAATTACTTCCCTTGCAGTTTCACACCTATGTTGCGAGTGCGAAAATTCTGATTAATTGGTGTGAACGTTCTAATGGGGCACCGGGGAGGTCCTGGTTCGGGAAATGAACAAGGGGGGAAACAATCCACGAATGTTCTTCCTGGTGGTGTTCGTCTATACAAAAGGCGGCCACCCAGGGAATCACTCATTAATTGTTTCCCTTGTGGTTTGTGGTTTTGACACTTAGGTTGCGAGGTGGAAACATTCTAACCTTACATTCTAAATGAGGAATTGGGGTGGTCCCTGTTCGGGAGGTGAATTATTTCCCTTTGTGGAAACACTCCCAAACGGGGAGCAGGCACAACACAACATACAGGGGGAACACATGTGAAAGAGAGGGAAAAACCACAAACAGACAGCGGTTCCGCCACAGACTGTGAAGTGGGACATTGATCTGTGTGGTAAAAGAACATGGACCAGCGACGCGAATATTGTTACTTTCCCTTCATGGAAACACTCCCAAACGGGGAGCGGGCAAAACACAACATACCGGGGGAACACATGTAAAAGAGAGGGAAAACCCACAAACAGGCAGCGGTTCCGCCACAGACTGTGAAGTGGGACATTGATCGGTATGGTAAAAGAACACGGACCAGGGACGTGAATATTGTTACTGGCACTGCCCAAAGAGGTGGACACACATGAAAACTGTGTGGGTCAGTCTGAAAGAATTGGAAGGTTAGCCTGGTGTGAATGCACACCAGGCTGCCTGCCGACCACACAGGTCTTCAAACTAAGGGCAGACTATGCAGACAGTGTGGTTTCAATGTCCTGAGCTTGGCGTAAATGCATCTAATGATGCACTCGTGCAATGCTTTCTGGGAATAGTTCCCAGGTGTCCCCGAGCACTCACTTGTCCACTCCTCTCCCTCCCTTCTTACTAGCAGGCAGACACTCTTGGTTTGCAGTTTTGGTCAGAGAAAAAGGTGGATGTAGTGAGCATAGCAGAATGGGGATGTGCCACAATGTAGATAGACTAAAGCATCAAGAGCATTTGCAAGTCAACTTTATGCTCTTTTTTTTTCAGTGGGCCTATTTCATGGGCATGAATCTGGAGCATCAGCTCCACTAGACCCTATGTTAACCAGGCCCTGATTGGGGATTTAGATTAAATTACTCCTCATTCAATGTTTTAAAATTTAGCTAGAAGAAAAATATGTTCTTTAATCGAAAATATGTTCTTTAATTATATATCTGATGGTTCAGCTCTCTCCAAGGAACAGTGATTGAGCTAAACCCACTCAGCAGAAATGGGATTTATGGTTTTAAAGTCACTATTCAAACTCAGTAGATACTACTTGCCTTCTTTTTTAGAATACTTCCTCTTTTTTCTTTCCCATGGCTTTGGAGGCAGGTGATTTTCCACATGTGATTTTCGGATAATCATGCTGAGGGTCAACACATTTGGCCAGGTCCCCCAAATCTATGTTACACATCCACTCCGGGGATGGGAGTAGGAAGAGGCCGGAAGCTCTGCTCCCCCCACTTCCTTTATAACCACTTACCCACCAGCAATGTGTGCATGTCAGGACGAACCAGTGGCCCAACACACAGAATTAAGTAAAACACATAACATACCAGACTGGGATCTATGATCACATGTAAATCTTTTTACCGTTGGAGCATTGATGCTTTGCTACTTCCACCTTTGATGAATATTATTCTGGTCCTTTGGCCAAAATAGACAAAATATCTTAGCCCATCTTTGTCATTCTCTTCTACTTGTGTAATCTGTTCGAATGGGCAAATAACACATTCTTGGTAGCATAAGAATAGCTCATAGTGCTTTCACACATCCACTTTGAATGCACTATACTCATATACCAATTAGTACCTACTGGTCAATTTTCATAAGGGTTTCTCCATTTATGTAGAAAGTCATTTCATGTGAGGGAGTATGGTACCTGTTTGTCAAAACATTAGAGCCTAAAATATGTTCGACTAAGGCTTCAATCATATTTCCGATGCTTTACAAGGAAATAAAGCTTGATTTCAACTGCAGACTGCGGTCCTAAATTCCTCATTTATACATTTGAGGAAACATCTACATATATGTTATGCCAGACAGAAGCATACATACAGACAGACCTATAGAAATACATTTGTAACTGTTGTTTGGTCTTTGCTACTAAATTCTGAATAAGCTGAGGGGGGGGGGGGGGGGGGTGAGGTTTCATATCAATGAGAATGTAGCTATGTGTTCTTCTGTGACATGTTTCAGAACATCAAATGTGAGTTCATCGTGATTTTATAATCTCTTCAATTTAGGATAAGACAGCAACATCCCGCTGGCACCAATAACAAAAAAACAATCTATTATCATATTGTGCTCGTCTATTTCTTCCTCCTCATTTATTTGAAAGCTTTAGATCGTCCCCTTTATTTTTTATTTCACTAGCATAAGCTGTTACTATGGTAACCACAGTTAGTCGTTCGAAGATTACTGGGGCCATTTTAATTTCCCTGGCAATTAAAGTCCAAAGAAAAGAATTCAACCAAAATTGTAAAAAGAAATGCATTTGCAAATACAACAGCTAAAGAGTAGGCATATCTAATTTCTACTATTTGGAGCAAATTTACAGTTGCTGAAAACGATTTTAGTCTAACGCTGTTATTACTACCATAATGTATCCATAACATAACTAATGTGTGGTTTCTTTTGTCTATAAACTGTAATAATATTTAAATAATAGACTTGGGTGTGGCAAAAAAATGCGTGTTTCAGCACTAACCATTTTATCCCCCCAAAAAATACATTAATAAAACTATTTGAAACATGCAAATTTTGTCCATAAATCAGGAACGTGGATCAAACAAACCAAAAGAGGCAGAAAAAATGGGCCAATCACTGTATAATATGTATATTATGTATATATTTTGTAGAATACTGACTGATAGGCACCTTTTGCAATCATTTGGTTCATAGGTCAAGTAAGAATAAGTAGCCAATATTGGAAAAAGAAGAGAAGGAGAAATATATTAATATCGATTTATTATTGCTCCACCTCTTTTTACCTCTGTTGGTCACTTTGTGACAAAAAAAATCAACATTTAGTGGCTGTCCCCTAGCCATCAATCATGTTTTTTTTCCCATCATTCATCTCTTTATGTGGTATCACGGGTGTAATTCCGAATCGTTAATTAAACAAACATTCGTGGCCTTTACTCGATTTATTTATTTCAGTGAGCACATATTTGTAATCTGAGCCTGTGAGGGGAGATACGGAGGGAGTTGGAGAAGGTGAGTGGAAAAAAAAACCTTTAAAAATAAAAGTGCACTATTGGCCTTAAAGGGAGACTGGAAAGGCTCAGAACATTGAAGGAAGGAGAGGACATCCACGCTTCCTCCTGCAGGCTCCCAATACAAGAGAGAAGCTTAATATGCCCATTGAAAGTGTGCTGTGCGCTCTGACAATGGACGTATTATATGCACAGAATTTATATTAGGCAGCCTAGAACAGAGTTCCAGACTACCAAAGTCACGTGTCCTGGGGGTGTAACTAGCCAAATCACTGAAGTGGTCATGGTGGTTGGAGTAACCATTTTATTAGTTAGGTGCTGTTATTAAATAATTCCTGTTTAAAGCAAACATTTATTTTTTATAGAATCAACCGATGCACATTACTGCAGTACTCCCTTATTGCTATACATTTTTGAGAATTTATACACAAATTTATTTTGATTACTAAAACTCCCCACAAATGTAGCTATTTAGAGAATGAAAAACTTACAAGCTCTAATATCTAACCAGTTCCCGTTTCCCTTTTTCATTAAAAAAAACCAACACTCCAGAGAAAACAGTTTATCACAATGACCTGCAAAATATATATATAGTTCAAATCTGTATCAAATTTTCAGTTGACATTTAAATGCTTTTGTCATTCAAATTATATAATTATGCAGGATATCTTATACTTTTTTTTCTCATCTGCGCACACAATTATTCTATGAAATGCCATTAAATATACTTTTAAAGATGGATAAAATTAGATAACCCTATATGCTAATGTTTTGTAAATATGAACTAATTCATGAAACCTTAGAAATGTTTGTGGCAAAAAGGAATACTAATACATTTCTAATTTTAAAGCATGTTGGTAAATCACTTTAATACTATTTGCAATTTTTTGGCATGTAAATGGTTAACCAAAACAGCCAGAAAAAAAAAAGTATATGATTTGTCGGGGTACAGCAAAGAACACCCTCTAAAAACTGTGTTTGGCAAAACTGAAAAAATGCTAAAATATTCTCCTTATGAAACAAAACTCACAAAATGCTGTGCAGGCGATGGGTTAATAAAAAAAAAATATTGAGAAATATATTAAATATAAGATATTATTTGACCCAGATTCATCATTTTAATACAAATCATGTTCTACATACTTAATAAGAAAAAAGAAAAAAAAAGAAATTAAATTGTTTTGCTTTCTAGAACTTACTAATGTTAGTCAATATAATAACAACCTTAGTAGATGTTCTTCCAAATTATTGGGGTGCATTTATCAGCCTGTTAAATAATTTTACAGAAGGGGTGTGCCATTGTGGACAAGGATTTTCTTTCCATCATTTTAAACCTAATGTTACCCATTAAAATGAATGCGTACAAGCAGTAAAAAGTCTGCATATGGTACCCAAAGATGGATTGTCAAATTAAAATTACAAGGATAAATTTTCCGTCCTAAATATATTATCTTAGTATAAAGAAGATTAATGGGAATACATGATTGCAGTATTTCATTTATTAAAAGGGAAAGACAGAGTAGCCCAATTAAATTTATTTGACATGGTGATCACTAGTAGGACCAAGGGACGGCCTTTGAAATCTTGGAAGGATGGATGTAAGGATTTTTTAGAATCTCAATTTTTCATGGAGATTGGTATTTATATGGAATAGTTTTTATGAATTATTGCTTAAGGCAAGACATATTCCTATATTTATAATGAAGTTAGGCATATTTTCTTAATCAAGTTCACAGAATGTTGAGATGTTTAACTTTTATCATAATACATTCGACTTTGCTATGGTAAGATTGAAATCTAAATCCACCAATTACTTTTGTTTGTGATCTCAGCTTCTAAAACTGTATAAAAATTAAATTATTGTGTGTTCAGCATTATAACTATGCTGTCATCCAGAATAGCACTAGCATTTGTTCTTTCATTTAATATTCCGTGCCGTCTTTTCATTTTATATGATGCAGCGCAAACAATGTATCGTTTAAAAATATATTAGAAGAACTTTTTATCATTTTTACTGCTAGTGTTTTAACAGGTTTCCAAAAGTATACAATGGGACCAGGTATAGAGTTTACATCATATATTTAGTAATTCCAATATTGGGAATCCCAATGTCAAAGTACGTTCTCCCTTCCAATATCCTGGACTTCAAATTTGAAGGTTCTAAAAACGCTTTTTAAAATGAATAAACTTTTTTCTTTTAAGATAAACTTTCTTACATAGTGATGCTGTTACCAACAAATATAATCCTTGAAATTAAAATATGAGGGAAAGAGGGTGGGGGGGCTGGACCCTTAAACAATGGCTTACTGTAAAACATCGCATTACCTGAGGAACTGATCTATCGGTGGGGTATAGAAAATTAAACATGTACAACTCACCGGAGATCAAAGACAGAGTCCCCAGCTGGAAACCGTTTATGACAAACACACATTCTATATAATAAAGTCAAGGCAATCTGGGACCCTAACACGTAGAACCACAACACAGCACTTGGTTTCTTAAAGCAAGGATTAAACTACCCTAAGGTAAGTTTATTTTGGTTCTCATCATTACTGTGCCTATAAAAGTATTGAAATTTGATGTAACAGTGTCTGAGAGTATATGTAAACGTGTGTTTGAGCGTTTCCATAAGACTATATGAGAATACCTGAGTGTTCTTGAGAGTTTTTGTAAGAGTGTATGAGTGTCTTTGAGAGGGACTATTCTTGTGTGAAGGCAATACAGTGTAACAGGGTAATATACCAAAGTCCTAGTGGCCCCATGTTGAATGGGGCAAAACGATCTGGCGTTGTACTCGCCAATTTAACAATGTCCAATTTTGCAGAGCAGGCTCTTGAACGAACCTGAGTTTGGTATGGATTTAAAAAATGTGAACTAGTATTTGCCCACTGGTAACACTACCACATCATCAAAATGAAAAATAAAAATATACAAGTCTATTGGGGGTCAATATGACCCCACATAGTGCAAGTAAGGTTTAAAACCTCCCGTAAGCCCTGACCGGCCATGTTGCTTATGGGGGCAAAAGTACTTACGCAGCCAGTGGCTGTTCCCTGTAACTAAAATCTAGCAACCGGGAACCCATTTTTGTCTAGTTGCTAGAAAGGCCCATGAGGTTGTGTCCTTCAAAATAACAAGGGGGGACCTGCTCTGTTTCCCCCCCCCCCCCCCCCCCCCCCGATGTGCCTTGAAACTTATTTTGCGTTGAACCCTTGGGAGCTCACTTGGATTTATTTTTGATGCAGCACTTTTTTTTTTAATGTCAGGGTCTTGCAAATCAGGTCTTTTTTTTATTTATTGTAATATCAGGAATCAAGTTTTTCTTTTTTTTTTTTGCCATAATTTTGTATTTGTAGAAAAGAAGACGAAAGAAGAAAGAAGACCTCTGATGGTATGGATTTTTTTTTATACATGTCTTAGAATATTTTGGGCCCTCCTCACTATTATTAAGCATGCTTAGTTTTAATTTAGGGAGGTGGGTAAAGGCTCGGGGAGATGGATGATGAGGAGAGTGAATACTCACATACATCCTTAAAGAAAGCCTCAAAGTTTTATCCTATGCATCTTAAAACTGCAAGTATGAAGGTTTTTGAGAAAGCTTGTGTTGAAGACATTAAAAGGATTAAAACAAAAAATAATACATATCACAATAACCTTACCATTAAAGAGAAACAAGCAATGAAGGAACTTAAAAATGATCAAAGTATAGTCATCAAACCCGCCGATAAGGGCGGCGGGGTAGTCATTTTGGATAGACCAGCATATATAGCAGAAATAAATAGGCAATTGGAAGACGAAGAAACCTACAAAAAATTAAAGAGTAATCCCTCTATGGAGATTCGGAAAAAATATGTACAGCTCCTTGATAAAGGCCTCTTAAAGGGAATTCTAACAAATAGTGAATATAAATTTCTAAATGTAGAGTTTCCAAGAATACCCGTGATATATATTCTCCCAAAGCTACACAAGGATTTGATAAATCCTCCGGGGCGACCTATTGTTTCAGGGGTAGGTTCCCTACTATCTTCATTATCTAAGTACGTAGACACCTTTTTGCAGCACCTTGTGAAAACATGCCCCTCATATTTGAAAGACTCAATGAGTCTTTTGCAGCTTTTAAAGAATATAAAATGGGAAGAAAATTTCCTGCTCGTGATGTGACGAGTTTGTACACCTGTATTGAACACACTAGAGGATGTGAGGCCGTAAAACATTTTTTTGAACAATCAGAATTATATCACAGCGACCAAATTGAGTTCATTTTGGAGTCTATTTTATTGATCCTCACCAACAATTTTTTTTGGTTTGAGGGAAAAAAATTTCTTCAGTGCCAGGGAAGTGCTATGGGGACCAGGTTTGCCCCCAGTTATGCTAATCTGTTCATGACCCATTGGGAGGAACAGCTTGTTTTTTCTCAGCATGACTGGGTGGCAAACCTGGTCCTCTATAGAAGATATATTGACGACATTTTTTTAATTTGGAGGGGCGAGAAAGCATCTGCTTTGGAATTTGTGAACCACCTAAATAATAATGTCTGGAACATTAAACTTACCCATGAAATCGGTGACAGGGAAATTAACTTTTTAGATCTAAATATCAATAGGGACGGCACTACTATTGAAACATGTACATTTTTCAAAAAAGTAGATGTGAACAGTTTCATCGAAAAGGATAGTTGCCATTTTCGTCCCTGGCTAGATAATATCCCTAGAGGACAATTCCTACGATTGAGGAGAAATTGTTCACAAATAGGAAAATATGACTTACAAGCGGAGGCTCTTAAACAACAGTTTTTAGAAAAAGGATATGTTGAAAATGATCTAAGTGGGTCAATTATGCAGGTTAGACAGATGAATAGAGATGAATTGCTGGAATATAAAAAACCAAAAGATGGGGATAATTCTCACGTAGTCCCTTTAATTGTTGATTTCAATAAGAACCATGCCCAAGTTAAGAGGATTTTTAGAAAAAAATGGTATTTATTGCAACAAGATAATGAGATTAATAAGTATATAGGAGAAAAACCCAAATTAATATATAGGGGAGCACAAAATTTGAAACAAGTCTTAACCAATAGGTTTTTAGAAAAATCGGAAAAAGATTTTATAAGTATTAGTAGAGAGTCTGCAAAAGGTTTTAATTATTGTAAAGACTGTATGGGGTGTAAACTATTAGGTAACTTAACAAAGAAAATTACCACTTTTTCGTCTCAGTCTAGCCCTAAACAGTATGGAATAAGATCATTTATGACGTGTAAAACCAAAAATTTCGTATATGTGCTCGAGTGCCCGTGTGGTCTACAATATGTGGGTAAAACCACTAGATGTGTGACCACTCGGGTACGAGAGCATATATATAACATCAGAAGGGGCTTTAGAAATCATAGTGTTTCGTTACACTTCTTAGAGGATCATGATAAAAACCCAAATGGGCTAAAATTCTATGCTATTCAAAGCATTACACGTCATTGGAGAGGAGGGGATATTGATGCAGCCCTCAGCTTATGTGAAATGGGCTGGATCTTCAACCTAGATACTTTAGCACCAAAAGGGTTAAACTGTGACTTTGAAATGAGCGCATTAATATAAGAAATGAGAATAAGGTGTAAAGATATTCATGATAATAATATTCTCCCCTTTCCCTTTTTTTTTCCTTTCTTTCCCTTTTTTGATTGAAATGAGAATATATCTTTTATATTGTTTTATACATATTTTACATACATTTGATATATATGTTTTAATGGAAACATTTGTATATAGCTAATTATATCTTTATAGGTTTAATGGGGCATATAGGATGTATTTGTTATAGTATTGTGACATACAGGATGAATTTATCAGGTTACTGTAAATATGGTGCAATAATAGCTATCGATAAAGTATTTTTATATCCCGGGACTTCTGTGCAATATGAAAGAGTTAATTCAGTGCTGCCCGATATATGGACATTTAAAGATGGCGATTAAGTCCACAATGCCATCGATGGATGCAAAAGAAAAGCGCCGCATGCAACAGGAAACGGAAAGACGTCATCACTGAGAGCCGGAAATGAAGGCGACACAGAGGAGTGAACGAACGATTGGCGGGAAAACCATTTGGCGCCAAAAAAGATGATCTGGACAGGATATTTAAAGGATGTCCGGACAGTGGGACAATACACTTTGAAAAAGACCATCGGGTCGAAACGCGTTAGTGTTTTTTGCTGTTTTTATACAATACTTTTATTGTTTATTTTATATATCATTGATTAAAATAGCTATTTTTAGCATTTCAAATACTCCAGACCTACCGATTATTTTTCTTTGCTGACTCCTGGGATCAGTTGAGTTCTGGGCATTGAGAGCGGAGGTGTATTTCCTGAAACATCAGAACATGCGATTATAGTCAGAGCCTACTATACGTGGCTCTGTAAACTGTGAGTTGGCAATTGACACACTGTTCTAAATAATTCTTTCCACCATACAGTATTATGCTATGTGCTATTGTCTTTGACATTTAGGTGGTGTACATACGAATTAAATTGAATTTATTATTAAATAGCATTTGTAAGGCCCCCCCTTGTTCTCCTATCATTATTAATCGTTTATATGTCACACCAACTGTGTGAGTATGCCTAACATAAGTGACTTTTTTAATGATTACAAAATATTAGAATTTTCCTTTTACTATTGAATAATAATAATAATAATAATAATAATAATAATAATAATAATTTATATGGTTGCCTCATATTTATTCTTTCAGCCCCTTTGTAAAATTACACAGGACAGCTGAATATGTAGATCCTATATAAAATTCTGAAAATTATAGTATTTGGTAAGCAAAACTGATTTAAATGTTTTCGCATGTCCCAATATTTTCTTTTTCCAATTCCCTACGTTGATTAAAAACGTCTGTAAAGTTGTAAATTGTCACTCAGAAGAATTAATAAGTCCTAAGTCTAGAAACTTGCTGCAGGGATATCTGTCATTTGTGATGGGTTTTCCTCTGTGGGATACAGAGTGTGATGCTTATTTAGTTATCCTATTTATGATTGTTTATGATTATGATTATGAAATAGAGCAAGCTTCTCTATGATGATTTGTAGTGCAATTTTAAGTGGTTTCCTTGATATTTTGGAAATCAAGTCACAATTTCAATTACTAATTCATTTTAGAATTTTTCTTTGGTCTAACTGTAATTATTACATTTTTTTTTTTAATTACTATGTTAAGGATTTGCAGTTTATGTACATGTGACTTGTATTTAAGTAGTACCACCACTGCTGGCTATCCATTCTGTGTATCTATTACATCATATTGTTTATTTTCTGCCTTTTTGAATAAAAAGATGAGTCAGATTAGAATGGTGTATTTTGCTATGAATGAATATGATGTACTTGTCATCTAAATTAGTTAAATGGAATGTTTTGAATTTGTGTGTTATACAATAATGAGTACTGTCTGTCTATGTTTAAAAAAAATAGAAAAGGGACAGTGGAATTCATATCTCCTTACAAGTTTCTAGATACTTGGCTTCAGTGTTGGCTGATGAAGTCGTAGGATGGTGGAACCATTTTCAAGAATTTGACTCCACACATTAACTTTGTAGTCACCATCTTCTGACCTGTGGCATCCATTCGCTTAACCTCATGCACTCAATCTGTCACGTTTAACATTTGTTATGAAGGAACACAACTGCAGATTTCTTAGAGCTTGAATATTTATTAGAACAATTATAAGATATTGTGACTTTAAGTCCAGAATTACAGGCACTTTAGCTTTAAATAATAAACGGTTTCTTAAGTCCAGAATTACAGGCACTGTAGCTTTAAATAAAAACGGTTTCTTAAGTCCAGAATTACAGGCACTGTAGCATTAAATAATAAACGATTGCTTAAGTCCAGAATTACAGGCACTGTAGCTTTAAATAATAAACGGTTGCAATTAGCAGGTTCTGAATCCTTTAGAGTCTGTTTGTTGAGTTAACAAGTTAGGTGATAAGCAATTACAATAGTTTGTTCTGAAGCAAGACAGGTGCAGCTAACTTGAATAGTGGATAGGTTGAAGATAGCTGTAGCTGGGTTGATTGATAATAAGACTTTGGTAACAGGAAATAAAGGCTTTAGATATGTAACTCTTATCACAGAGGTTTAATGTTACTTAGCTTCCGGTAAAGAGAAAACAGGTTCCCTAGTTCTCCTCAGAGGCGGTTTTATCCAATGATATGAGCGTAGAGAGTTCAGGCTTTAGTCGAGGATGAGGAGAGGTGCAGGGGACGTGTGTAGTCTTCCAGTCCGGTCCGGTAACAGATGGCTTTCACAGAGAAGTTTGTAGCCGGTTCGTGAGTGCGGTACGTAGTTCAATAATCCAGCGTCTATCAGCTGGTGCGGTCGCATTAAGTAAGGAGACCGTGTCATAAGGGGGTGTGGCTAAGCTCCGTGGAACCCGGAAGTAAGAGGATACCAGAATTAGGGCATGACACAACCCCTAATGATAGTTAACAATACAATACTTAGAGATAATTATAATATTGAGATATCAATACTATACTCAAAGCTAGTACAATGCAGAGTTCCCTATACAATGCACAGAACTGGGTACAATACAGAGATACCCATACAATACAGAGAGCCAGGTAAACTAGTGATATACCAATACAGATATACCACTTGAGATCACTGTGATGGATTATACAGATATACAACACATGCAGTTGTAATAAAAAATATTCTACCCTATTGAAAAACAGGTTTATTGTCAAAATGTACAGACTTTCAGCTGTTTGCAGTGAACAAATCAAACAAAAGCAATTGAAATAGTTCAACACAAGGAATGCTTCAATTGGATTCCCCAAATTCAACTGAAAATGCAACTTATAATGACTTCTCCAGTCTCAAAATGATTCAACCCCCTGAATAGAATACCCCACAACAACACAAATCTGCAAAACGGGTGATGTCTCAAGCACACTTGATGCAACTAATCAAGGGCTTTGTCAGTTGCACCAGATGTGCTTGAGCCAAAACACTTGAAATGCCTGAACTGGCTAGGGGGTTTGTTGAGTGTCACGTTTGATTGCATGCTAGAAAGATGACTAAGTCAAAAGAATGGTCTACAAAGTTAAGAGACTAGATTGTCGACCCTTCACAAACAAGGAACATTTTACTGTTTTGATATTTTTTTTACATATTGGATTATTATATATATGATATCCTTTTGATATTTTAATATTTTAAAAAATATAAAAAAAATTCCAAGATAGTAAATCATAAGAAAAGCTTAACCAAAAATATTAAATCGAGGTCTTTGTGACTTACCTGAAGTAGAAACATGTTAACACTTTGAACGCATATTTGC
Organism: Pelobates fuscus; assembly: GCF_036172605.1. Classification (NCBI taxonomy): domain Eukaryota; kingdom Metazoa; phylum Chordata; class Amphibia; order Anura; family Pelobatidae; genus Pelobates; species Pelobates fuscus. Next base: position 33,670,345 of record NC_086321.1, on the reverse strand, counting down.
CATTCCTCATGAAGGTAATTAAACGTTTTGTTGTTTAAAGCACACTAGCAATCAAACCATCACCAGAAAAAAATCCAATATCTAAGAACTCTAATGCTATATAAGGCAGAAAACATAAGGCTTGAATAGATGGGTTTACTTAGAAATTGAACTAACATTATAGATAATTCCCACTACTACCTTTAATTCAACACAAATCACACACAATATATCTACAGTCAATGGAACATTTTGGAATGTATCTAGTAAACCTGGTCTTCCTTGACACAATCCATCTTGTTATGAAACGATTTCACATTCAAACCTTATCTTTAAAACATGCACATCAATCATCTGAATGTTTAACCCTATGCGTGGGCTTCACTTCCCTCTGGCATGTAAAGGATTAAACTAAATTATATTTACTGTATACCAAAACACATCTTAAATGCACTTCTTATCTGTTTTTGGCAAACACATTCTGTATTCAGTAGATAATTTTAACAGCATATAGGTAAATGTGCACTTTGAACTTTGATTACACATATCTAACTCTAGGCTAATTTCTCTTAAAAAAAAAGAGATGAGGCTTATATAACGGTTGTAGACTAGCTCAGAGTATGATAAATTAAGATCATCTAGTGTTTAAATGTTTCCTATAGTCAGGACACTTTATATGAAAGCAGTAGCAATCACATTATCATGTTTTGGTATTGCTTTGGGAATTTGAGAACCTCGATGTTGGTGTGCACTTGGGTGGCAAAGACAATGTGGAAGTTTTATTAAGGATTTGCCACGAACATGGCGCACAGTCCAAAAGTTTGAAAATTTACAATGAAAACAACTGGATGTTCACGTCAGTTCTATTCGATTTATTTTTATCAACATTTTAATTTGTTAATTTGCCAGAGGCCAACACATATTTACTTGTTACATTTCCATTGCCGCTTCTAGTCCTTCATCCGTACTTCCATTAAATTGATTAACCTGGTGGCTAAATTGGAAAATGGATATAGAAACTTAAAATTAGTTCTATTAAATACTGCCTAATATGTCATAATATTTTCATAAATAGTATTTTACATGGCTGATCACTGGTCCCAGGGGCATTGCCAAATTGATATTTTTGATTTATTACCTCATGTAAAGGCACATTATATTTTCCATGTATAAGACTGTTTTTTTTGGGAGGTGGGGGGGTTAGTCTAAAATTGAGGGTTGTCTTATACACAGAATGTCACTGTGTAACACTTGTGCACAGGACCTTACTACAAACCAAGCTAGTCACATGTGGTTGGAGCTCCTTCAAAAATCTAATTATTAAGCCAAATACTTACAGCAATAGCATAGGGATCTGCGGGCAGCGTGCATCGTTGCCGGCAACAGCACGATGGCGGTCCAGGGAACCAATGTTTGGAAATGGCTGGACCCGAGTGTGATGGGACCTGAGACCGGTGGGGGATCCTGATCAGCCACACTGGAATTCAGTGCTATAGATCACTTCAGTGCTATAGATCTTTAAAATATGTATTTCTTAATTTTGGGCTCAAAAAATAGGGGTTGTCTTCGGTAATTTATAAAGGTTTTATGCCTTTAAAGATTGAAGAATATTATTAAAATATAAGTTTGGCGCTAAATGTTAGAATCATGCAGAATATCCATTAAAACTATTACATTTTTGAGACCTGGTATGGAAAATACAAATGGCTAAATATATAATTTAACTGCTAATTCTATTGGTAGGTTTTCCAAAAAAACACAATAAATAGCTTTACCTGTAAAGTGCCATATAAATACTATGTGAAACTTATTCAGCGAATTCTTGTCAATTCACGTTGACCGTGAATGACAACAGTGTTCAAATTGATTCAATCCAGCTACTTTTACAATTTGGCAGTTAGAAAATATTCTCAAACACTGTCAAGAGTAATTGGAATGCCTCGTCCATCAGCCGTGCCATTTATGAGATTGGCCACAGTGATAACTGGGTGTGCATTAAGTCTTGAAGAAATGAGATTTTGCCTACAACAGAGGAACAGACTCATTACAGACAGAACTGTAAATATGTGCCTAAAAAAATTGTTTTATTAGATTATGTAGAGGTTTGTAAGCAAAGCAATGTGCTCTTTTAAAAAAAAAAATTAAAAAAAATTATATATTCAAGGATATACATGTTAATTGTATTGAGGAACAGCTGGCTGATCAATGGAGAAAAGTTATTGCTATTTTGTAATCAAAAATAAATTATTTCCCATATTGTGGCACAACTGGATATTCTCTCAAATAGGAGGGTTCGCCATCTTTTAGATCAACAGCAGAAACAGAAATGTGTCAAACATTTCATGACAGACTTGAAACTACAGCCTATATTACTATGTAACGTTGACTCACATTGGGCAGTGAAGAAATATAGGCCTTAATTTAATTAGAGCTGATTGACTTTATTGAGAGGTTGGCAACTAACGATATTGGTTAAATAAGTGCCAAGAAAGGCTCACCAGAAGCCAATAGTTAATGGTTTGAATATTAAAATGGATACATAGAATTTATATTTGCTTAGGTGATTTAATTCCATCGATTAAGTACATATTGCCCATTAAATTACTAAATCAGGTTTAAAAACTTTGTTATTGATAAATTAAATATTTTTACTATTTTCTTCACTAGGGCACAAGTATTCTGTGGACAAATAGTACAAAAATTGATATAATTATGCCCCCCATATTATTATACATAAAAGAGGTTTTATACCTCCATTATGCCCCCACATGCCATGTCATGGGTGGGATCATGTCCACTAAACAGTGAGCATCCTACAGAAGCAGTAATTAAAAACTAATGACTGAGCAGATATTGCTGCAAGTTGCTACTAAAATAGGGAGGGGGACACGTCATCAACTGTGACCTCTCCACAATAATTTAAAGCCCCCCCTTAATGCCCTTGCATTTTTTTTAAATTAAGCTGGCATTAAATCCGGTCAAATTCAAACAAAAAATTGGCTGAAAAAAGTCAGTAATTATCCACTGTTATTGGCAAATAGAATAAAATCAAGGCCATTGTGATTTATAAATCACAAAAGTGTCTAGTCACACTTTGAGTCTGGTTATCCATGTTTTGCAAATTGTAATTTCTTATTTTATACAGTTAACATACATCTTGCATACTTATTTTACATTTTAATGGTGGCCCCCAGTTTAATTATAGAATCTAGGTGGGAGAATGACACGATCATTAGTTAAACAATATATATATATGAGTTGAAGTCTTCTTTGTTCTCCAATGCATGGTCTCTAAAAGAAACATGATTAAAGAGACACTCCATTACCTAACTGCTTGATCCTTACCAAGGTTACGTTGCAAGAAAGTCTCCTGTTCCTGTTTCCCTATACTCAATCTTTTATACTGCAGTGATTTGCAAAAATGACTGTAGCTAAAAAACTATTTACATTTCTGACATCACAGAAGGAAGCTATACGTCCTCCTCTGCTCATACAAATATGTGCACGGTATCTTCACACTAAGGGCTACATTTAATTTTTGGGGGTATGCTTTTCAAGTTACTTTAAGGGAAACTATTGTCACCAGAATAACTACAGCTTAATGTAGTTGTTATGATGAGTAGAACCATTGCCTTCAGGCATTTTAATGCAAACACTACCTTTTAAGAAAAAAATAAGTGTTTACATTGCCCCCTGGGGACACTTCCAAGTGGCCACTCCTCAGATAGCCACTGGAGATGCTTCCTAGGGCAGTGCTGCACAGTAGGCAGCACTGCCATTCAGCGTCTCCATGCTTTGCATGGGGATGCTGAATTTTCCTCATAGAGATGCATTGATTCACAGATAGGCTTTAATGCTTAAATGTACTAAAATATAGATGTATTGTTTAATATGGGATGTAACAAGCGTTTGCAATCATTTATTTATCCTTACCTCTTTACACCTAGATTAGACAGGTATAATTTTTAGTTAGATGAATGACATCTAGCATGGACACCAGGTGTTAGAATGTATGGGGGCCTTTTAAACTTTGGGGTCCCACTGATAATCAGTTATTAACAGTTACATTTTGTAACATGGAAACAGACAGTAATCACTAACAAAAATGAGTGAGAGAAAATGTGAAGAATTAAAATGAAATTTATCAGCAGTAATATTTCCGTAGAATTTATGTTTTATAACAAGTGAAGAACGGTTGCACACATTATGGAACACTGCTGTGCCCACATTAGGATTTTGAGATATGAGGCACAGATATAAACAATCTGCTTACTTACATGTTAGCACACAACAATCACCTGTCTAAATGGTAAAGATATTGAGACTAAGTGAGACTTGAGCCAGATAACCACATTCACTTCGCTAGGTTAAAACATAGTCTTTGTTCACATCTTAATGTATTTATTTATTCATACCTTGATCTATACATCAAAAGGCACGAGGCGCGAGGGGAAGGGGGGAAGAGACAAAGGAACCGTAAGGTATACAAAAAGTCTAACAGATTTTGGGCTATGCTCTTACGCATTGACAAGTCATAATGAAAAGTTAATTTATGTACAGGTGGAAAAACACATTAACAGTGATGGGAATGGGAAGCATACATTGCATTAATCCTTATCTTCTCACTTTGTACGGGGTAATTATTTTTGTCTTCTGTTAAGGGAAAAATCTTAAAATGCACAATGGTGTGGGTGTCAGTCTTCTGAAGGTAGGTATGGAAATGTAACCTACACTTAATAGATTGTAATATTTACTTAGTGGATGCCTGCCTCATCTTTCCCTAAAATAACAGCCATGGTGGATGGGAGTTAAACGGGGATGTGAGGATATATGTTGATATCCAGCACTACAAAATAATTCCGCAACATCCCACATTGTTTAGTGTTAGAGAATGCTAAACGCATGATTTGAGGGTGGAAGGATATCAACACACCTACTGCAGCAGCTGTAATGAAAAAAAATTTAAATGATAACATTAACAATATACATGTAAATATATATATCATATATACATAAAATGTAATCTCTAACTGTTCGACTAGTACAATGTATAATTCATAATGCGATAATATTGCACTGTGATATATATGAATATGCGCATGTTTGTATGTGTGTTTGTTTAGAAGTTTTGATCTTGTCAACTTAAAGGTAAATTCCAGTCACATAACAACATCATGGACTCATCATGGGGTCTGGTGGTCCTGGTCTCCCATCAACCCCTGTCAATTTGCTTCCTCCTCCTTGTCTTCGACACCAGGGCTGGCATGCTCTGTTAAATGTGTGTTCTTGGCCAAAAGCAATACTTTATTGGTATGGCAATCTTATTGGACTGGTATTCTTAACAACATGGTAGACTATCAGTGGATCTCTAGGGCAGATGGGTTATTGGTCTCTCCTGCTAAATGCTGAATTGATGCAGGAAAGTCAAACTTCAGAAAACATCTTGCAGGCAATCAGATGAATAGAGGCAAATTTGTTGGTAGAGCAGGAGAAACCCATTCTCATTTTGGGTTTGTGGTCCACAACAGAGGTGTTAACATTGTCAAAGTCCTGTGAGATGGTTCCTTTCCAGGTGTGTGCTTTATTGAGCAGATCCTACATCTTGAAGTGAAGGCTGAAATTCCAGAAGGCAACATAAAGCTGACAACCGTACTAGATTGTTGAAGGAGGATGGCCAGGCATTTCCACAGAGCTGGCCAGTTCTTGAGGCAGGAGCAAGATAAAACAGGGCTTCCCACACACCAACTATGACATGATGTCAGCATGTGATGGAACTCCACATTAGAACCACAGTAAATAATTTTGGAAGAGCGGAGTGCAATCTATAGTCTATTTTTCATTGACATTGAGTCCTGACTGGGGTGTGAGGATTGGACAATAGGGCAGCAAGTCTTTAAACCATTTAGCAAAATGCATAAGCAAAATGGATATCTTCCTGGAAAACAGGAAAATAGGTCCTGATGGCTTCCCTGTGTGATCCTTGTATTATGGGGTTACTGGAATTACTCTAATCCAAGAGCATGTTATACTGGAAGGACAGGCTTACTGACAGGGCCTGTGATTTTCAATGAGGCTTCTGACAGTTTGTTGGGAGCAAATTAAGTAACAAAAAGCCAAAAGAAGACTAGTGCCTCTGAAACTGATTTACTTAGAGTTTGCCTGTCTGAACCTGATTTGAATCAGGTTCAGACACTGTGAGCTATTGGGATGAGCTGTGTGGCAAGCTCTGTGTATGGTTGCCCAGCAGCTATAGTCATGTCCACTGAGCACCAAAGAGAGCGAGTGTTGGTTGTTACAGAGAACATTCAGAATCCACAATGCTTGCAAAAGTCCCCACAACTGATGGAGCACACAGTTTTTCTGAAGTTCAATCTCCCCAATTTCTTTTACCCTACTCTTTACTTTAATCAATTTGAAAATAAAGGGATGTTTTTAATAAATGAAAGGAAAAAGTGAGTGAGCAATTCATGACCCACTCACCAATTCAACCTTTTAATTTTTTTGAAAAATCCTCCTTTTTTCCAAATTAAATAACTCCTGCTACTGCTAGGGCACTGCTTAAAAATACTAAAGGACGATCCCTGACACTAGTGACTGGATATCTTGGAAAGCATTTCCTTAAATTTTTTTTGAAAAATTCCCTTTTTCAACTTCATAAGTCGAACAACCACATTAAACAAATGTCAGAGGTCCTGAATTAAATTTAATTGTCAAAAATTGATGATGATGGGTTTGTTTTTCTTATTAATATAGATTGGGATATGAATGTGTATTACATGAAGTATCTTTATTAAGCCTGTAAAGGAATGCACCAATAAATGATTCCAAGGCTCAAGCTTGTAGGTGCCATAAATGGCTAGCCTATATTAAAATTGGCTAACTTGGACTCATATAATGCTTTATGCTCAAATGAACATTGCCCACCATATATGTCTATTTCCAGGAGCAGAATAGCCCCCACTGGAGCATGTCTAATAAACTGTTATCTACTTTGAATTCTGGGAAACCATCTGTTTTTTGTGAACATGACCTTAAACATATGTGTCTATTTCTTACATCACATACTTTTACTGTATAAAAGCTAAGCTCTCCCAATAAATGGCAGTAGCAATCTACTGATACACTACTAACCTTTGTCGTGTGTCTTATTGCTTCTCCAAAAGCTTGATACAATTTGGGTTCCCCTGAATATACGTATTGGATGATTAATCCGTGTCAAGCCAAAACTGATTTTTGTATTGGTAGATGGAGTATTGCTTGGTGAATTTACAACTACTGTAATGTAATTGATTTAAACATTAAGAAACACTGCACTGCCTAGTGTTTGCATACTCACACAGCACACAGTTAAAGAAAAAAAGGCACTTAAAACTGACTCTTGAGTGATGATGCTGATGCCTGTAACAATACTGCTGATGTAGCACCCTTGACTGTAAAAGGATTTTTTTTCTACTAAGAGTTAAAAAAGACCTGCCACTGTAACGTTACCTTGTTTAGTAAAAAACTGAAAGAAACTCTATTGCAATTTGCAACGCACAAGTAGCATCACTGAAGCATCAAATCAAATAGTCATAAAAGAGATAACAAAATCACAAATCAGTCAAATAATTCTATCTAAATAATTAATTTGAGCAGCACTGGCATTGGCTAGGCCAAGCAGTAACCTAACCAGTCTCACACTAGAATCAATGACACAGGCTTTCTTCTTAGGCATAGCAGTAACCTAGCAATGTCACTAGTCTGATGCTATGGTCAATCACAGTCTATCTTCTACTCCCATACAGGCACAGGAATGGTAAAACCAATCACTGTCACATAGTTTGTCTTCCTAAATAGCGAAAGACAAAGTGTCTAGAAGATTCCTGGTTGGGTGTATATAGAATTTTTACTGCTTCTCCTTTTGTTCCTCTGTTTACGACTTCTCACTTGAGCTATGAATAAAAATAACATTTAGTAACTGTCCCCTAACCATCAATTATCTTCTTTTTTTTTTCACCTCTTCACTGGACAGGAGATAGATCCCTCATCATTGGGCAGAGCTATTGCCCATCATAGCAAACTCAGCAGCTTATTTCCCCCTCTGCCCCTCTAGAAAATTGGCTTTCCTCCAATCTTTTTCTGGCTCCAGGGACAGAGTTCCAAATCATAAACAAACAAAATGGCTCATTCATTGCTCGTTTTCTTTGTTTCCTGATTCGATCACATGGCAATTCCAAGTTGTGGATTTTGGATGACTCACTGGTTGCCCAAAAGGTGGTGATTCGGGTGAAAACAATTACACAGGTCTTTAAAAAATAAATACTTTTGAGCATCATTGTTCTTAATACAGGGGGGTACCTTTGCCTCATGCATACACTGCTAAAAAAAAATAGCCACATCTTTTGCAGCTGCTTGCTTTCTGTTTAACACACAATGCACAGGTATTACAAACATATTATTTCCTAGAAACCAATTGTGATGACTGTTCATTCATTTTCTATTAGCTTTTAATTAGACGGAAAAATGTTAGACGGTCTCCAGCATTGCTTATAATGCATAAATATCAACAATAACCTTTTTTTTCCAAATATTCCGCAAATATCAGAGTATGATTAACACATTAAGCATAATAAATGTTTGCATTTTTTTTAATCTCATACCGAGTTGGATTTGACATATGGTTCGATTATTGTCTTTTTGCCTTAACACAATGGCCATTACATAAAAAATGAATTGGTGGCTTTTAAATGTATAATCGCAAGACATGATGCATTTAAATGAGCTATTCTCTATGCATGACTAGAAAAGGTGCTAATTAAATGGTTGGTATTCATGTTTATGCACTTTCATTGTTTAATGACACACAAACTCAGCGATGTGCTGAAGCAGACATTTTAAGTCGAATGTTTTCACTACGGGCTTTGTCATGAAATGGTGGCACCATGAGGTGATCGGTACAGTAAACAAAACATTGAAAGGCATTTTAAGAATACTTTAACCATATACTGACAGTAGTCTATTTTTTTTGTTACTCAATAAAATATTTATTTCTTTTTTCTGCTAAGGACCCTATGCGTTATCTTCGATGCATATTAAATCGGTCACATGATCCATTTGGTGATTACATTTGCATAACATGGCAAAATGCTAATGTAGCAAATGAAGCGTGCAACACAATATTCCTACGGATGGCTCAGTAAATATGCCCTTACTCGTTTTCTGTAACAAATATCCTCGTTTCATTACAAAACAGATCAGGTGTAGTCTGAAAAATTAAAAAATATTACTTTACAGACAGAATTCTTTATCATAATATTGAAAATAATTCCTATTCAATGTGAAGAATAATATTTGTTTTGATTCTGTTTTTTTCTTTGTTCATTATGAATTAAATTTACAGGTAAAAGCAGTAAAAAGATTATTTAACAGAAATGTACAAATCAGCTATCGCAAACTTAAAGTATGTTTTGCAAACAATATATTTTGCAGATTTTGTGTTTTTTTTTCAGACCGTTTACCTAATATTTTACTATAGTTTCTTTCTGATCTGATGTGTGCTTCTTTTAAAATATTTTAATAATTATAACTTGCTTCTGCACTTTGCAAGTAATGATAAATCATAAAATATTTACTGTATGTATTTCTAATAAATAGACACTGCAATAGTGGACTGCGATATATATTTTTTAAAATTCACTAATCCTTTATATATCTAAACCTAAAATTAAAGACATAAGAATGACTAACACTAAAGACAAGCAAAGGTTTGCATAAAGACAAAGACAATTTCACAGCTTGCATTTTTCTATATATTAAATAAGAAAAGGCGTATTTCAAAATAAATTTGTGCTTTGCCTTACAGTTATTTTCTATAAGCCATGATAAATAATTTAATAATGCATAATATATTATTTAGATTCTGTGGTTTTAAAATGTGAGTGGTGTTTCAGCTACAATTATAGTAATTTATTTATCAGTTACATATTTGCATAATCACACTTCAAAATCCACCGAGCTGGAGAGATATCAGGAGTCACCCATGAATGTGTTAACTGCAGTTAGCAGAGAGGATTGCACCTTGTTCAATATGATAATTCCATATACAGCATTCTATTGTTCAATATCTTTGAATTAAATGTATAAAAAAAATAGTGATGTCATGGTTCTCATTAAATGTGAAATAATAGAAAAATAATATATATTGAAATAGCAGAGTTGAACCAAAGGTTTACACATAAAAACATTTTTTTAATTATTTTTTTTGGCATTTAATTATTTTAAAAACAGCTTTCAAAACAAACCTCCTTCCTTTATCAAACATAGACAGTAACCTCATATTTAAAGCTAAATGTAGACCCAATTCAAAGAGCTAATATTAAATTGTTCAGTGGTCCAAGACAATGTATGTATATATTGTTACACATGCATATGCAGATAAATATGTATACTTCATTACAATTATATGCAGAAAAAAAAAAATTGGGAAAATAGATTGATGTTCGAAATATTATGTAAGAGTAGCATTTAAAAAAAAAAAGTCTATATTTATACCTGAACCCTTTCTCTAGCAATCACATCCCAAGAATAAAACCCCAGTGTTACGATGCCATGGAAAGTAATATCTGAAAATATGTTTAAGTACATGAAATATAGCTAGTATATGAAATAAGGAAGAAAAAAACTATTTTGTGAATAAATTATTGTTGTTCCTTGTCAACAAAAAAATAAATAATTCAAAGCATTAATTTTTTTTAATTAGTTGTTTATCGATTGTAGAGATGTGGAAGTGATATCATGTATTTGTGATTCAACGTGGACCTTTTTCTTGAAATCCTTCTACTGCACGTTTGGGACATGCAGTAGATATGATGGCTTAGTTGTGTATAACCATCAAATGCCATGCTTGTGAGTATTTGTTAACAATCTGCTCCCCAGTATGGATATATGCAAATTCAGAAACTACCATCACATTGTGTAAACCAGTGTAAACCAGGCACCTGTATCTTCAAGAGCAATCTAAGCCCTGATTTTGGTGCTCATTGGCGTTTTTCTGTACGCTGTAAAAATGAGCCTTAAAGGCCTCAAGTGTTTCTGGCTATGACAGAGTTAGTGACACCAGTTTGGGATAATTTGAAAGTAACAGTAGTTCTGATCAGTAGGGAATGTAAGTTATTATACTTTATCTTTATAATAACCAGTGGTCTTCTTGTGAATACAAAGCATGTATCTTAGAATACATGGAGGGTTACGTATATAAATTATATATTTTTTTATAAAACTATTACCTCATATGACAATTAGTTGGCCGTATTTTAAAATAATATTTTTCTTTATCATTGGAAATGTGTTTATTAGGCCTAAAACAACAAACAAATACAGCCTCAGACAATGTGAAGTCCACTCAAAATAATAATAATAAAAAAAAGCCTTAATGCAACAGAAGAATATTACCCTAAAATGTTTACATATGAACTTTAAATGTGCGATATATATTGATATCTTGCTCTTGTTACATTAAAAAAGTGAATATTAAGAGGTAAAGTTTCTAATGTGCTAAATTATAAATTGCTGCCAAATGGTTTTTTTTGTTTGTTTTTTTACTTTCAGTTTAATTGAAATGTACTCAAAATGAACACAAAATGCACAAACTTTTGTGATAGATGTACAGTGATATACTCTATATTCTTTAGTGTGCAATTCAGGGCTCAATTAGAACTATATTTATTTGCAGATGATAAATGAGTCA